>NC_068382.1:5447079-5777912 GCF_023724105.1 Carassius gibelio
TCAATATCTAAGGAGCACATGGCATGCAGGAAAAATTAATTGTGTGCACGATTTACAATTTTGTTCCCTTGATGTACTAAAATGTGCATGCGATGTACTAAAATTTTAGTACATCAAGGAAACGAATTAGTAAACCGTGCACACAATGGATTTTTTCTTGCATGTCATGTGCAGGGCTCCGTACATATCACCACTAGAACAACTGATCAAATCACCTTCACTCCATCTGCGATCTCACTGTAGAAGTGAAAAGCAATCTTTGAGTTCCTATACACAATCTGTCATTACACCCATAATTTTCTCTGCTTATTTCTCAACAGCTTGTATAAATAGAGAACACATCACATCTACAATATTAAAAGACTCATCTTGCTAGTCTCTCATAAATATGTCATTCTTGCTCATGTTTTGGACTGGAGATGTCAGTCCTGCTATTCATGCAATTTACACAACCAGCCTACAGGTGAGTAAGCATGTGATTGAATGTAATCATGTATTATTCAACGAGCTGACCAAATATTCATGAGGCCGATGCTGCTTGCTGTGTTCAGGAAGGACACGTTGTCACTATATTGTCAGCTGCTCAAGTGCCAAGGGAATAGTTTAATTCCAGAATAAAAAGTTGTGCAGACAGTCCTATAACACTGCTTAATGATCAAGGAAACGGATCATTTAAATGAGAGGAAACTGCATTTATGTGAAAGATGCAATGGAAAGTATTCCACTTGTAAATTATTGTATTTTGAACCTCAAAGAAAGGAAGTTGAGAGAGAGAGGGGAAATCTGTAAATAAAGGAAGTTGTCAGACTCATTCTCTCCAGGCATCAGTAACAAACACAGGATGCGCTCTCATGGACAAAGCTAATTGGACACTGGTCTGTAATCTCTCTTTCAGTGCACCCTTCCCTGTCTCTCTTCTCCACATGCACACACATATTATGTGCTAGAGAGGGATGTAAAAAAATATTGGTGACAGTTTCTATGATGCCTGTGTATGTAAGGGTATTCATAATGAATTAAGGATTTCAATTTAATCAATATACCTTTTAATGTTTATATAATGTTTACATTTTTAAATGTTGAATTTTTTTAATTAACAACAGAAATAGTATTCCTTAATCATGTTATCCACTATAATAAAAATATAACACACTCTATACCAACATAACATAACATCAACATAACCAACATTCTACCTACTTTTTATTTTTTCTTTATTTTTTATCTAACACAGAAAGATCAAATACAAAGAGAATTTGATGCTTCTCAATCCCGACATAATTTACATTTTACAGGCATATCAATCAATTCATCCACCATTACTGTTGTACGTACTGTTGTAACTGCAAAAGCACGCTAAGAACTGAAGTCCTAATTCCTCCACTCAAATCACAGCATGCTTTTAAAGAGCTGATCTGATCTTATGCTCTCTGTGTCTTACCTCCTGGACCCTCTAGAGAACTGATCGATCCAATCTCCTCCAGAGACGATCTGTTATAGAGACTCCCAGCCATAGTTTAATCTTTCTGAAACCTCTTTTCCTGCCTCCAATTCA
Source organism: Carassius gibelio (assembly GCF_023724105.1). Taxonomy (NCBI): domain Eukaryota; kingdom Metazoa; phylum Chordata; class Actinopteri; order Cypriniformes; family Cyprinidae; genus Carassius; species Carassius gibelio. Next base: position 5,448,635 of record NC_068382.1, read on the forward strand.
CATACGTTCCTTCCCTCTTTTCAGTCCCTTCACCTTTTTCACCTCTTTGACGTCAGCGTTGGTTTCCAGAAAGCCTCCCCACCTCTCATTCGTTTCTCAGTTTCTTGACTCTTCCCTCCCTGTGTTGTGACACCTCATGCCATGCTTCCTTGTTCTACCCATTTTTGCCCTCTCTCTGCATACCTCCTACTGTAAGATTAAAGGCAGCATAAACGGCTTGGCTTTCTTCGTCCTAATATCCTTTTATTTAACTAGCAACACAGATTCCAGATACACAGTTTGCCAGAGAATTTCAGCCTCCTCCCGATCATTTCCTCTCAACTGCTGAAAACTGTGACAGACTCACCAAGAAAGCTCGACATAGCTGTAAAACCAAACGCAGAGACATAATAAGGGAGAGAGACTGAATAGAGAAAAACAGGAAGAAGAAAATGGCTCATGTGATGATCCGAACTATCCTATGCACATTTATTTTGTTTCTAGCTACAGATAAGGTGGTCATTTTGTCCTAAATAAATAAAGTGAAAGTGGTGGAATGGAGACGAGTGCTTGTTATCGCTGTTGACCTTTTAATATGAATTACCAGGCATACAAAAATTACAACACTTGGCAAATAAAATTCAACAGTTTACAATCAAAATATAACTCAAAAAATATTTTAGGTTACAAAAATGACAAAACAAGTAAAATTACATATTACAATCATTTAAAAAATACAAAAATGTGTTAATGTATAAGATATCATGAACTAACATAACAACATATTTCCTATTCATATAGGTTAACGTTAATTTATAAAATGAATCAATTTAAATGTTAACTAATAATGCATCAACTAATGTTTTTAGTTTCGTTTTAGGTTATTTTGTTTTACCACTTAACATGTTTAAATTGCATCAGTATATAAGTATGCATTGGTCACTACTGACAAATGTAACTTGTTGTAAACTGTCACCCAAGTAACTTAAAGAGCTACAACAAAATAAAACAAGAGGCAGAAAAATGTGACTGTGCACTGTATTCATGCCACAATGCATGCTGGGAACCTAAGCACCAGTAAGGTACTGTTGACATCACACTATTACAGTTAATCTGTAAATAAACATGAGATGTCTGTAAATAGAAACAGATTTTAAATACAGACACCGATAATCACTGTCATACTACAGCACAATGCTGCTACAATCTATTATTTCCTGTTTTTGTTCAATGTGACGTCACAGCAAACTATTTATTTATATTTAACTGCGATACACTGTAGAAATACTACTGTAAAAATTGTAAGAACTATTATCCAACAAATGCTGTAAATTCATGCCAATTCAAACTGATGAATAAATTGTACTTTGTTAACATACATGCTGTAAACAAATTGTTAATCTAAACCTTGTAATGATGAATAAATACAAAACTAAACAAAGCCTATTGTGCACATTGTATGTGTGATCAGTTATTTGTCATGATGTTAGCAGCCAGTGTTTACTTGTGGCTTACTGGACCTCATTATCACAAGTTATGCATGAAGTGATGATATGAGGCTTGTATCTTTTAGACAGATCTAGATGAGTTCATATAGTGCTGATAGCAGGACCGGCGCAAGCTCAAATGCCGCTCTAGGCAGAGCACAATCGTGCCGCCCCCACCTCACATTCACAATTAGGGATCCTTAAGATGCATGTAAAAAACTTTTTTTTATCTATGAAATTACACTAAAATAAAAACGTGCAAGCATGTTTTCAGAGTTTTTTTTTATTCTGCAAAAAGGTGAAAATGGAAACAATGCAACAGCTGCGTATAATTTCTGTTTTATGCTAATAGATAGTGTACAGAATAAAACAAAACATATGCACACAACTCTTTAGCTCACAAAACTGGAGGTTTCGATTTTTTTCTTGACTGATACACACATTCACACACCTGCATTTCAGAAGCGTGCGCGTCGGGCTTTCGCAGCGGCAAACACTTTGATTGCATCCTCGAGTTTAACTTGTACTTCGGAGATAATTTTTTATCAGTTTAAGCTTTGAGAAACTGTGTTCTCCAGATCTCACAGTGACGGGGAGAGTGAGAAGCACTCTCAATGCTACAAAACATTTGGAAAATTGTTTTCCATCCCTTTTTCACAGATGAATTTAAGCGCATCCAGTGGTTTAGATCCAGCAATCAGGCGTCTGCCCAAAGCAGTCAGCTCTTCAAACAATTCATGCCCAACAACATCCCGTGAAGTCTCCATGAGTCAGGGCCTTTTCCAGTCCTAAGCAATCCTGAAGAACTATTGTAGCCTATTCTACTTTTCTTTGAGAGATGCGATGTCATATAAAAATCCAAATTCCATGGGCGCCATGGTCTCTAAGCAGCGAAAAGCGCTCTTCCACCGAGGCGATTACTCATGACCAGATAATTTTATTAGTTTTTTGAATATACATTAAAGTATTTTGCATGCATATATAGACCTACTAGGGTGCTGCCGGGCGGGAATTTTTATTCGAAATGTAAAGTTTTTTTTTCATTATTAATAGCTACTAAAAAATCTGTTGAAGTGTAATTGTAACCTATGTGAAACAAACAAATTAATTAATAATTCTCTCTCTCTCTCTCTCTCCCTCTCATTCTCTCTCTCTCTCTCTCTCTCTCGCTTTCTCACTCTCTCTCTCCTTCTCGCTCTCTCTCTCCTTCTCTCTCTCTCTCGCCTTCTCTCTCTTTTGCCGCCCTTGCTGAGCTGCCGCCCTAGGCACGCGCCAGCCTTGGCTGATAGTGACACTTCAGTAATGGCAAGTAAAGCAGTTTCTTTAGGAGATTGGGTGAAGGAAATGCATAGGATGGATGGAAGCCAGCACGTACTAAGGGTGATGATGTACCAAAGTCTTGAATGTCAGTGCTCACAAGTTAAGTGGAAATTTGATTGGGCACTTTCCAGTGCTCAGAAATAAATCTTGTTAGAGCCATTGCATAACACTGGTACCAAGACACTAGAGGCATTGACATCCCATATAATGAAGACCCTGAACAGTCTTATCTTAACCCACTTTAGAACCTAGTTCAGCTCAAGACATTCTGTCAAGAACCACTTCATTCAGTAATTGAGTAATTGAGCTGGCCTTCTGGATCAGCATGTTTAGGTGCTTACAATCTGCTGAAATAGTACTGCTCCCTCAGCAGACCACAGTCCAGAAAGACATGCAGGATACAACAGACTGGTAAAGCTACAGTTTTAAAACTTAAGCAGCTTCTTTAAGTACAGCCACAGTTGTAATTAGTAAGTCACTTTGGACAAAGAGAATCTACCTAATGCACACTTGGGTCATTGTAATATTTATTTTACAGTCTACAAAACCTTTGAGTAGACATCAGAGGACAGAGAGCACAAAGCCAAAAAAAATGTCCTGAAGTCGGTAGTATGGCTGCAGGCCCAGAGGGAGTAACTCAACTTTTGTGTCACTGACCTGTGAATAAGAGTAACGTGTCCCAGGTTGAACCATTTGTTATTCACATATATGGTCTCTTTTCTGTCTGTGTGCACAATCCATTCAGTGCGATCACCGAGCTGAAAGTATCGGCTCTGAGCCAAGATTCTGTGCAGTGTAAGAGATTACAATGTGTGTATTCTTGTGACTGCTGGTCAGTTTAAAAATGCTACAAAATGTTTCAGTATATGTATAAATTAACCTTTACATAATGCTGTAAAAGTATTGTTAATTGTTAGTGCATGACACTTAATACATTACTTTTAATAAAAAAATTGTAAAGTGTCTCTAATTCAATTAAAACAACTTTTAAGCATTTTAATTCTTTTAATTCTTGATTTTTAATATATATATATATAAATTAAAAGTGAAACCTCTGCACCATATAAAGGATGAACAGAGCTGCAAAAATCGTTTTAAAATTTTCTCATCTTCGATTGCAGCACCAAGTCCCCTGTTCTCAGAATAGTTTTTGTATGGAAGATGTGATCATCTCTATGTTTTCATCTTTGTTTCAACAAAAGAACATCATAACAGACCAATGCATTGATTACATTCTGTGTAGCTGTCTAGAGAAATGCAATCATATTGACTCAAGTGTCTCTCTGCTGAAAGCTAAGGTTGGAAGCTTGGCAGATTTGTGGATACTCAGTGAAGCACAAACATTTAATCCCAGTTTATTGTGGGGTTTCAGCCAAAAAATGGCTGACTGGCTTGTTATGGTTGTCACTGACGTTATATCACAAAGCCTCTTGTGGACTAACAAGGTTTTGGACTGGTAACAAAGTTCAGTAAATCATTAAGATCATGCATCTTACCTGAGTCAGAGCTGGCGGATGCTACTGGCATTTTCGGTTTCTTGTGAGTGTCTGTCCGTGTACCAAATTTGTCAGAGGCCAACTATAGAGAGAGAGAGAGAGATTCTGTGTGAAAATCACATGGTCAGCCCGAGTATTTACCCCAAATCCATGCTGGAGAGAACTGTAATGCATTCAGTTCTGGATAGATTACTTACAAATTGTAGTTCATTAGTGAATGCAAATTACATGGTAAAAACGGTCCCGGCAGGAGAAAAAAACGGGAGCATAGGAAACAAAAACATAAGGGAAAGCAAGGTGGAGGAGAAAAAAAATATGTATATGTTCTTTTTTATCAACAACATGTCATGCACTATATGTCGAGGTTTCTCAAATTGGGGTTTGTAGAAATACAGCAGGGAGTTTGTAAGTTGATTGAAAGCTAATTGATTCAATCATGAAAATGTTAATTTAAAGAAAAAATAAACACTTTAAAATAAAAATAAAATAAAATAAGTACTTGAACACTAAAAAAACACTTAATTTGTTTACCTGCATGTCAGTGTTACTATAAACTGACATTAGAAAAACAAGAATATGCAAATTAATACATTACTGAAAGAAAATATTTAAGGTCAAACTAATGTGTGAATAATATGTGATTATGTAATACATAAAAAAACAACTGTAATCTAATTAGAATCATTTTAAAATGCAATATAATCAAATGATAAACACTTCTGCCAAAATATTTTTTCACTTTATGCATAACTATGAATTCAGATGCATTTTTAATTTGAAACAGAAACCATCCAATTTCAGTTAAGCAAGCAAACATTAATTATAGACTTTCAACATTTCACATAAATAGAAATCATCACAACATGCAGTCTCTTGTACTCTCTTGAGAAAGTTGTGCGTTACACTATCCTAGTGGGAAAACAAATGTGTGATGCCATGGAAAATATGGCAACTCTTTCACACAAAGAGTTAGCAGCACACCTGCACACACACACACACAGTTAAATGGCACTTTATACCACTATCTTACACATCTACACATACACTGTGTTAAATATAGCTCTCATTGAAGCTGTTAAACTCTGACTGTGCACTTTAGCAAGACTTTGCATCACCTAGTTGAATGTGTGTGTGTAAGAGAGAGAGAGAGAGAGAGAGAGAGAGAGAGAGAGAGATTGGTTAAGTGTGTGTGTTACGCTCCAGTGCTCTTTACCAGTCTCCTTAGCTCACTGTCGAAACCAAACCCTAATCACAGAAACATTACAGCATTTGAGCTTGGAGAACTACTAACATGGAAATAGAGAGTTTCTGGAGAACATGATAACATCAAAGCATAAATCAAAAAGGACAGACCACAATTTTTTACAGCAAAATCATGATTCTATATAATCCTACTTCAGTAACAGGAGTAAAAAAAAAAAAAAAAAAATCACAGTTTTTTTTTTTTTTGTAATTAACATAGTTAAGCTCTAGTAATATCATTTTGCTGAGGTAACTGTATAAGGTGACGTTTCTTATTTAAATTGCCATATTACGCCATTTTTAAAGTTGCTAATATTGTTTTATGAGTCTCCTAAAACAGGTTTACATGCGTGCAAGGTCAAATTTTTTTTTTGTTTTTTCAGAAAATACTTTTCATTTTACCTAATTTCTAAATGATTCATAAACGATCTCTCTATGGCTCTGGATTGGTCTACCACGTACAGCGGGTGTTGGAAACTAAACGTCCATTGCCATGACAGAATGACAGCCCTAGAGACTTGTCAATACAAAGAAAAGATTGTATGGATTGTAGCTTACCAACTCAAGCCGGAGTCTGATGATGAAACAGCTTAAGTGGTGGATTGACAAGAGACTGATCCACAAGCATGACTGGAGCAGGACATTTCTCAGTGGTAAGAGTCAAGTGTTGACAAGTTTGTGGTAATTATGAGATGTGATCAAACAAATTTACTCTCACAGCGTAGGAGACTGCGTCTTCTCAAAATATTGTTAACCACATAGAAATTTTACTGTGTTTGTGGGCAGGCAAGTTGGTGACGTAGAACGTGTACAGACATTATGCAAATGTTACTTTGTGACGTAGAGCCGTAAAATAAAAAGATTCAAATTCCAGGGGATTACGAGCCAACTCTTTTTTTGGACAGATAATAACTTTATCTATCGCACACTGTCAGCTTCACAACTTTGCAGTTTTATGTTCACATACAACTACATGACACACTGCATGAAAGGTAATAGTGGAAAAGGCATAATGGGGCATAATACTTTAACAATTTCAAATAAGATTTCTGAAAACAACAAAAACAATTATTCGAAAAAGTATGGTTTTTCAACTCTGCCTCTATCTGCATTTCTGTGTACTTCTGCATGTGTAAAGCACGTTAACGTATGTGACCAATTATAGCTTGACCAATTATGATGGATTTATTTGTACAAACATAGCTTTTCACTTCAGAAGACATTACTTAATGGACTGGAGTTGTGTGGATTACTATTGATTATTGTGATGTTTTTATCAGCTGTTTGGACTCTGGCACCTATTCACTGCAGAGGATCCTTTGGTGAGCAAGTGAAGTAATGCTGAGTTTCTCAAAATGTTCTTATGAAGAAAGAAACAAACTAATCTACCAAACTAATCTTGGACTGCCTGAAGGAGTGTATATTTTTAGCAAAACTCAATTTTTGGTTGAACAATTTCTTTAATACTATATTTTTACGTAGGCTAGTATTTGAACCCTAAGGTCAAGTTATTTAATTTTCATTGGTTCAAGTTAAAAAATATAGATGTGAATCATTACCCTACATTTTTTTAATTGGATGAATGAAACATTTTTTTCAGTGCAGTATAATATATTATGGTGCCTCAAACACAGCCATAGTCATTAACACTGAGTGATATACTTGTGTTTTATCTCTCTTTGTTACTGTCTCTATCTCTCTCTAACATGTCTGTTGTGAACACTGGCTTCCCTCAGTGGCAGAAAAACCAGCAATCAGCTGCTCCTGCCGGCACAGGAGCCTGAACACAGCTGTTTATTTGTTACTGACAAGTGAGATAAAAGACACAGGAGTGATAGACAAAATTACATGTCTTAACACAAGAAAGACAAGAATAACATCTTAAAGCAATCCTGATCGCAATAAATACATGCTCTATTCATTCTCAACAAAGCTCAGTTATCTGTGACATTTGTGTTACCAAATGAGATTCCTGGTCTTTTTGTTAGATTTTTTTTTTATTTTTTATTTTTTTTTTAGATAGATTCATTAGTGTAAATAACTTGCTTTGGAACAACTCAGCACAATACAAAACAAATGAGGACAATAGAAGCAATCAAAACCAACAAGAGAGCAATGATATGCAAGCTTAACGTAGTACACATTATGTTTTATGACAATTTGTAACTATTATATAATTTCTACAATCTACTTGAGATAGGTTAGATGTGAAACTTCATGCTTACTTTTTCCAAAAGTCATACATTTCTGCACAAATCACATCATACAAAGAAATCGCCACCTCGTAAAAGATAAATTCTTAAGATCGGACTGAATATATATATATATATATATATATATATATATATATATATATTAGGGGTGTCACGAAATTTAGGGGTGATCGAAATTAAGTCAGTCTCAAACTTCGAATTAAAAAATGGAATCGTCGATGCTGCCACGCCCTCATGTTGCGTCTGGTTTCTTGCCAAGCGGAAAAAAACACGTGTGTTGAAGTGCTGCGAGTCAACCTCCTCTAACAGCCACTCAAAAGATAGCATCGCTGGTGTGGAAGTATTTTGGATTTCCATTGAGTTATGTTGACAACGTTTGCGTTGTTGACAGAAAAACAACAGTTTGCAAGCTGTGCTATGTGCGTGTACCATATTCTCTCACTGGCAGCACGACTAACATGGCAGGGCATCTCCGCAGGCACCACAAAAACATAGATTTATCTGTTAAACCAACAACTACACAAACTACTCTTCCGTCTTCATTTAGAATTAAACTTCCAAGCAACTCAACTCGTGCAAATGCAATTACGCGTGCGGTAGGAGTATTCATAGCCGCGGACATGCAACCTTTTTCGGTGGTGGAAAACTCCGGTTTTAGGCATTTAATTGGTTTTAGAACGCATCTCACAGCTACGGTGATTCCCTCCATGTACAATAATGTAAAAGAGAAAGTTACTGAAGGTCTGAGCAGTGCACATTTAGTTGCCTTGACTACAGATTGCTGGACATCCAGAGCAACACAGAGCTTCATGACTGTCTCAATGTAAAATGGATAATGATCCTAAACACACCTCAAAATACACGGTGGATTACATCAAGAGGCATAAACTAAAGGTTTTGCCATGGCCTTCACAATCTCCTGACCCTCAACATAATTGAAAATCTATGGATAGACCTTAAAAGAGCAGTGCGTGACAGACAGCCCAGAAAGAACTGGAAGACTTTTGTAAGGAAGAATGGGCAAAGATACCTCAAACAAGAATTGAAAGACTCTTGGCTAGTTACAAAAAGCGTTTACAAGCTGTGATACTTGCCAAAGGGGGCAGTACAAGGTATTAACTCTGCAGGGTGCCCAAACTTTTGCAGACACCATTTTTTTGTTTTCTGTTATTTTGAAAGTGTAAATGATGGAAATAAAATCTAACTTTTTTTTGACCTAGTATAAGGATGTCTAATCTGTCATTTGATGCCTTTTGGAGATTTTTCCATCATTTCTTGGCGTCTTTATGCACATTAATAAAAACTTTTACCTGGGGTGCCCAAACTTTCGATCCCCACTGTATATATATATATATATATATGTATATATATATTGTGATGAGTGGCATTGCAAAGCTTCATCAGCATCGCCCTGGAAACAAGCGTGGAACACCTGCCTGTCCTCATCCCAGGCTGATCGGTCACAGCTGCAGCTCATCAGGTGGCGGCTAAATAGGCCACGCAAGCCCTGCCACATGTGAGACACTTCTCCATGTTACTGAGCATTAACTCGGACTCTCATTTCTCCCACAGACAGCCGCGTTTGAAAGACAAGCCCCACAAGAGGACAGCACGGACCCACTGCACCGGGAAGAAGGAAGAGAGCACTCACGGCACCCGAGCACCCACCTGGACCTTTCCCTTTTTCATTCCCTTTGCAAATAAATCAACCCTCCGGGGCATTTATCGAGAGATCCTTGTTGTGTGATTCTTTGAGCACCTCGCCATTAAGGAGTGATGGAGCAGGAGCTCGAAGCTCTTCATGCCATTGCTGCCCCAAAGTACAAGCCACTAGACTGGATCCACGATCCCTTCCACTGGCCAGGCTTGGAAGCTGAAGTGTATTAGTTCAGCCAAGACTGCTAGACCTGCCGAACAAGGTGTGCTGTCTGCAGCTTTAGTCTGTGGTGATCTTCATTTATAAATGTGTCATTAAAATGAACTGTAACTCAGCAAATACTCAACCAAAAGACATGAGAGATCTATAAAAAGCTTGACATGTCTACTTTTAAACTAAGCAAGTGCTACCAAAAAAAAAATATTCTGTGATAAAGTTATCCATATGAAACAACATGATGTCCCATTTTTATATAATATCTGAACGTGCTATAGATATTATAATGTTTTACGTGAAGCTTGCAGCGTGTAAACACCCATACCACAGAAAACAAACCAGCGAGACTACGAGTGGGAGTATAAGCCCTGTCTGCCAGCCTGTGCCCAGAATCAAGTGGTGATAGATCGTCTTCTCTGAGCCCTTCCCCGATCTCACGACAGGCATTGGAATGAGGAACCCGACCACCAGCTTGTGGAGGATATCGAGTTTGGCGAATGTGGCCCAACATGGGGATGCTGGGGAGCGAGCGCTGCTGTTTCCCCAGAGGGTGGTCCAGGAGCACTGCTGAACTCTTCCTGCTCTCCAGCCGAGTCTGCATCCAATCAGGGATACTAACTGATCAGGGTAGCTGACCTCTGCAGGCTGTTGTGGGTAAAGCAGTTGAGGACCACCGTCTACCATCCCCAGATCGATGGACTGGTTTTCCACTTTTTCCACCCTCCGGGGCATTTATCAAGCTGTCATCAGAGCGTGTCGGCAGCACGATTGAGCTCCCCTGGAATGTGGACAGTGCGCAGTGACTTTAGCCACGTCTGCCTCCAGAGGAGGAGATTTCTTGGGCGAGTTGAGACATGTGACGTGATCATAGACCGCCCTGTCGGTTGATGTAAAAAACAGCCGCAGTCTTGTCAGTGCAAACCAACACGTGCTTGTCTAGCAACAGCAGACGAAACTGCCATAAAGCTAAATGCACTGCCGGTGTCATGAGAAATCGAGTCCGCCCGAGAAATCGAGTCCGCTTAGGACCCCGAGTGATCCCATTGGCTCAACGAACATTTAATGGGTATTATTTTTTAGCGCCTGATTACAATTCCTGCTAAATCGCGTTTTTATTTTTGTCGTTTGAACTTTGCTATAATGACCATTTATGTACTTTAAATTACATGTTTCATAGGCTAGTATATAGCCGACGAGGTATATGTTGTGAAATCAAACATTTCTCGTTTTTTTTTTTTTTTTTGTTACTCGCGTATCAGTATAGCATACAACTACTCGATGTGTGTGTGAATTTATATTGTTAATCTAAATGATATAATATCGCAATTGCTTGTGCAGAACCGTGCTATTGTTGTATTATATACAGATATATTATTTTATGTAAACGAATGTCATGTTAATTTTACATGAAGTATGTCAGTATGCCTATTATATTTATATAGTGATACAAGGTATTTTTCCAGTTTGCGGAAGCATTGGAATGCAAGCTTGTATGTCTTTTAAATTCTCTGTGTGTATTTTCCTCTTCATTCTTTCTTCTTTTCATATGGACCATGAGTCTGAAATAAAGAGTAATAATAATAATATACCATTTAGTATAGTAAGTGAATAATGGTTGTTTGTGCACTGAAAGTAACTAAAAATACAGCTAGATAGTTTATATAGATAGCAATAGTTGCTATATAATTATAACTTGCAATTATAATATAATGATTCTACTGTTGTTGTTTTTTTTTTTTTTACATATAAATGTTCAAGCAATATGCACACTATCAATGTAAGACATTTATACATTTTTCAAAATGCATAACATTTTCAAAGAATCTTTACAGAAAGACATACTGTTGTGTCTATATGGTCAAAAACACCCTCACTGTTTTAATAGTTGGTGCTAAATGCATTAGTCGTCATACATACAGCAAGCAAGCCAAAGGCAACGGTGGTTAATAAAGAAAAATCTGTAAGATGTCGATACTGGAGTAAAAAAACACTGGGGACCAGTTCTCCTCTGTATATTCAGTCTGAACATTTGGTAAAATATCATTGGTAGTTAACAGTGTTACTGCATTGATTCAGCTGTAAGGTTAGAGGTTAATTGTGCCATGTACAGGCAGCAACATTGTTTTCTCTGTGGCCCAGGTGAGGCATGCAGTGGCAATGAAGAGTGCTAAGATGCAGTCATCCATTCATAAATTCTTGCTTTTTTGCTGAAACTGGAAACAGTTCATCCTATGTGAAGTCCATTGTGGAAGATTGGGGAATCATCAGTCTCAACGTAACTCGAGAGCGTCTCGGGACAGGGCTTCTGTGGTAAAGAAAAAATATAAAAATGTTTAGGAACTGTAGTATAATAACAATTTTTTTCCTCTCTGCCTTTGTAATATACAGTATGCTGGAAGAATTTCTTGACATCATACAGAACGGGTTCAGAATACAACAGAAGCAGGAAACATCAAAAATCACTGTTAACCGTAGAGCATCGGTTTACAATTCTTGCAAAAATCAAGTTATGATTTATGTGTATGTTGTTATGAAAACAATCAAACAGACGTAAATGTAATCTGTTAAACTCAGTCTATTTTGCATTCAACCATTGCTTTAAATAAAGAGGCAGGTGATTTATTTGAGCAGAGCTTGTTTTCTGCCCCCACTATTTGGAAAGGCTAAAAAAAAAATATATATATATATATATATCCTATTTTCTATTAAACAAAAAACTGCTGCAATGAAAATCTCCTTTTGATTTATTGTGCCTTAATTTACTATTAATTTCATTCATAATTATTCACTTAATATACGTTTTTATAAAAGTATATGTGTTTGTTTATGTTAAATAAAAGATAAACACGAGAAAAGAGTCTTATCTTCAATTAAAATGCATCTTGAACAATCGGGTCCCACCTAGCGAGGACCCCTAAGATGGCGGCCCTCGCGATGCCTGTGCGCAAGTCGCAACGGAGGCAGTTGTCACGAAGGACACAAGACAGGTAGTAATTCACACTAAAAATCTTCGTGTGATTTGTGGACGAGTATGACAGAACTAGAGGAGTGCTTAAACCCGTCCTGCACACGCAGGCATTTGGGTGTGGAGGGGAGGGGCGATTAATGATTTGATTTTCTTATTAACAACTAATATAATCCACTGTCCTTGTACAGTAATACGACACTGACAATACACACACAAATAATAGTAGTAACGTTAGTAGTGATAATAATAATGAATCATCTTACGGGTCCTCGCTAGGTGGGACCCGATTGTTCAAGCCTTTTTTCTTGCGATCTTTGTCGATGAGGTCTGTATTCATTGTTCAGGCGTTTTATCAACTCCATCTGCTATTTTTTCACATATGAACGGATTTTGCAGGTAGTTAATACGTTAATAATATAGATTTTTAGTGAACATTAGTAACTTGTCTCGTGTCCTTCGTGCGGGACAAGTGCCTCCGTTGCGTCCTGCGCACAGGCATCGCGACGGCCTAGGGGTCCTCGCTAGGTGGGACCCGATTGTTCAAGATGCAATTTTAAGTGAAAATACGACTCTTTTCTCATGTTTATCTTTTATTTAACATAAACAAACACATATACTTTTATAATAGCGTTCAGTAAGTGAATAATTATGAATGAAATTAATAGTAAATTGCAGCAGTTTTTTGTTTAATAGCAAATAGGATATATATATATATATATATTAGGGGTGTAACGGTTCACAAAATTCACGGTTCGGTTCGATACGATACACTGATGTCACGGTTCGGTTCGGTTCGGTTCGATACGTTTTAGATACAGCAAAATGTAAAAACATCTCAACTTTTCAGAATGCCGCAAGCGCACCGCGGGTCATGTGACAAGAACCAACCAATCAGCTTCATCCTTTCCCGTAACAAGGTTGAGAGCTCAGCCAAGATGAAGGAACAGCTGATCATAGTTGTATATGGATTGCAATTTTGAAATAAATTTAGTAGCAGAGCTACTGCAAGCGATTTTTAGAGCTGCAAATCCATTTATCCTTCGCTGAAATTTCCGCGTCTCATGGAGAGAGCACGTCATTGTTGCTTAGCAAAGACAGACGCCTCATGAGCGCTTCTGCCCGAGCGCTTTGGAAAGGAGGAGAAAGATGTGCTTAGTGTTTTCCACGCGTTTTTAGGAGCGATATGTGAACGGCCCCTAAGGCGCTCGCTCACTCAGCACGCGCTGAAGGCTCGTTGCAAAATGTCTAATGCATTTAACAGACCAGAAATATAAGATCCTAAAATAACCAACAGGTCTGGTGTTTGGGTTGGATTCCCTGTAAGCTATAGTGTCTAAATGCTGCAGGGATAGTTTGCTGCGTGCATGTTTCTCCTTTTTTTCGTCTTTTCCCAGATAGTACTGACGCATATATCCCAGATATTCCCGCTGGTGTTTTTTTTTTTTTTTTGTATTCCCGCTGGTGTACCCTGTCATGTTGCAGATGCGACATACCGTTGTTTTTTTATCCACCACTCTCTTGCCATCACCATTATAGCTTAAAGGGAATTCAAAGTGCACCCAAACACCAGACCTGTTGGTTATTGGGGGATCTTCTCATTTCTAGTCTGTTAAACGCATTGGCTATTTTGCAACGAGCCTTCAGCGCGTACTGAGTGAGCGAGCGCCTGACTGAGTAGTACCCTAACATAAACATATAAGATGGTGTTTTTTTCTTCTGCGGGAGTGTCAGGGGCGTTGCCTGTTACGTTGTTTGGGTTATTGGGCTACCTTGTTGAACGCATATCATTATATTTCTATCTCTCTCTTTTTTTTTTTTTTTTTCCAAATATAATTAATTACTCCAACGAACCGTTCGGTATACATAATGCGTACCGCGTACCGAACCGAAAGCGTCGTACCGAACGGTTCAATACGAATACGCGTATCGTTACACCCCTAATATATATATATATATATATATATATATATATATATATATATATATATATATATATATATATTTTAGCCTTTCCAAATAGTGGGGGCAGAAAACAAACTGCTCAAATAAATCACCTGCCTCTTTATTTAAAGCAATGTTTGAATGCAAAATAGACTGAGGTTAACAGATTACATTTACGTCTGTTTTATTGTTTTTATAACAACATACACATGAATCATAACTTGATTTTTGCAAGAATTTTTAACCGATGCTCTACGGTTAACAGTGATTTTTGATGTTTCCTGCTTCTGTTGTATTCTGAACCCGTTCTGTATGATGTCAAGAAATTCTTCCAGCATACTGTATATTACAAAGGCAGAGAGGAAAAAAATTGTTATTATACTACAGTTCCTAAACATTTTTATATTTTTCTTTACCACAGAAGCCCTGTCCCGAGACGCTCTCGAGTTACGTTGAGACTGATGATTCCCCAATCTTCCACAATGGACTTCACATAGGATGAACTGTTTCCAGTTTCAGCAAAAAAGCAAGAATTTATGAATGGATGACTGCATCTTAGCACTCTTCATTGCCACTACATGCCTCACCTGGGCCACAGAGAAAACAATGTTGCTGCCTGTACATGGCACAATTAACCTCTAACCTTACAGCTGAATCAATGCAGTAACACTGTTAACTACCAATGATATTTTACCAAATGTTCAAACTGAATATACAGAGGAGAACTGGTCCCCAGTGTTTTTTTACTCCAGTATCGACATCTTACAGATTTTTCTTTATTAACCACCGTTGCCTTTGGCTTGCTTGCTGTATGTATGACGACTAATGCATTTAGCACCAACTATTAAAACAGTGAGGGTGTTTTTGACCATATAGACACAACAGTATGTCTTTCTGTAAAGATTCTTTGAAAATGTTATGCATTTTGAAAAATGTATAAATGTCTTACATTGATAGTGTGCATATTGCTTGAACATTTATATGTAAAAAGAAAATGTGTAAAATTATATTATAATTGCAACTTATAATTAACAATTATAAACTAGCTGTATTTTTAGTTACTTTCAGTGCACAAACAGCCATTATTCACTTACTATTACTGATTTGTAATAGTACACGTAACTGTTGTACTATTTTATGCACTGTGTTATATGAGTTAAAGTCAATTACAATTGTAATTTCTGTCATCATAATGAATTTATGTAGTGTGATAATTGCTGTATGATTTTCTTTGAAAACAATAGTTTCTTAAATAATATACAATCAGCAATTGCAATACATGAACTGCTTGTAAGCAAAACCATATGTAACAACATAAGTACTTATTACAATATTGAAAATAATGTAAAAAATTACATGAATTAGGTAGTAAGTCAAAATAAATAATCAAAGTGTGTGTGTGTGTGTGTGTGTGTGTGTGTGTGTGTGTGTGTGTGTGTATATATATATATATATATATATATATAATATTGTACGTAGGTTTGTTTTATTAATAATTATCTTTCTACTATCCCACAATCTTTTGAATTTGTGGGCTAAACGTGTTTTATTCATCACAACTGAATTATTATTATTATTATTTTAGAACTGGAAAATATATTCAAAAGCTGTGCCTAGGCGTTCTAGTAACCGAATATTAAAACTAATTACAATGCATTATTTATGAGATGTTGCTAGTTTTATGACATTTAAAAAACATTTTGATCGATTACATTCTGTATGTTGCTTTTATTAAATTATTTTAGCTTGAAACAACAAGCTACCGCAGCTCCGATTAGCCATACAAGTTATCGCAATAACAACTTTTGATCAGGCATTTAAAACAGCTACTGCCTTGGTCCTAAGCGGACTCGATTTCGCGGGGGGACTGGATTTCTCACCACACCGGCAACTCCAGGCAGTTGATGTGCCCAAGCAGTCGAGGTCCTGTCCAGGACCCTGAAGCTGCCTGCCCATTGCACGTTGCACCCCAGCCCGTATTGGAGGGATTTGTCTTGACAACAACATACGGGACACTTGTTCTAAGGGCACTCCGGCCCGACAAAAAAGGCAAGGTCTGCTTTTAGCACCTTTGCTTGATGTACCAGCAGGATAGCCATGGCATGCAGGGCAAGAGGCAGCTTGGCCCACAGCACTGTAAGCTTTGGCAGCTGCCGACAGCTTACAGGCTTTGGACAGGAGACGCGGATGATTCCTCCAAGTGGTGGCATTTTGCGGACACAAGCACACTGCAACCGCTCTTTCCACCTGGGGAATGTCCACGTACCCCCTGGCTGTACCGCCATCGAGGGTGGTGAGGATATAAGAGGGAGACGAGTGGCTACTGGCTATGAAAGGGGCCATCCATGACTTTGTCACCTCTTCTTCTTCGCTGAAAAACCAATCATCCAGCCGCGAGCGCTCAGCCCATCCCCCGATGCTGCAATCGATATCTGATCTTCGGGCATGCACCGAAAGACAAGCTGGGACTGCAAAGAGATGGCCCAGCAGAATCAATTGGCGGCCGCACTGGACATGTGCTGCTGAAGGAGTGAGAGGTCCATGGCGGCGTGGCCTGGTGGAGAAGCTCTCATAGTCAACCTTCAGATCTACCAGAGTGCCAGTCGGTGGCCCCCTGCTCAAGCCAGGGAAACTGGGACAGGTGGTGGCAGAGAGGTCTGCTGCAATCCCCTTGAGGACTGAGAATGTCTGATAGGGAACCCATTTTAACAGTTACACAGTTTAACTAGCCTAATATACAGAAATTGATTAAAGTAATCTGCACTGCATAGACTTCACCATATAAATTAGACATAAAATTATTCGTAACAAAGTTATGAACAATATTCAATGAAAAGAAGTAAATAATTATGTAATTTTTTGTTGTTGTTTGATAAACAGATGATGGCAGACAGCAGCAGGTTTATACAGTGGAAAGCTGTCAGTGAATGGACAGATACTGACTAGCATTAGCAGAGCCAGACAGTAACGGAGTACATTTACTTGAGTACAGTACTTAAGTACAATTTTGAGGGATCTGTACTTTCCTCAACTACAAGCACCTCTCACACAAGCTGCTGATTCTTCTTTTCTTTTTTTTTTATATGATTAACAAAAAATAAATATTAAACTGTAAATATGCTTCCACTATTCGAGCTTGCTGTTTGGTTTAAGAATAAGCCGTCAGTTTCTCTTAGATATTTTTGCTGCATATGCTACAGAACAACAGCAGTTATGCATTGCTATATTACCTTCTTTGCTGGTTTAGGTTTATTGATTTAAATGATGAAAAAACTGAGAAACTCACATGTACACACAATTGTTAGCTGAATTTTATTTTCTGATATTACACCTTAATGTAAGCTGAGCATTTGCTTTGATGTTCTTGAGTGTGTTTAACACAGTCAGGTTCAAATGTGGGTGCAAAAATCCATTAAAACTCTAGCAGAAGTTTGTCAGAGCATTGCCATTGTGCTATTGCCTTGTGGGCAAGTGAGAAATGTTAAATAAAGCAACATGGTAAAAAGATGAAAATGACTTGACTTTACTTTCAATTCCTTTTACATTCTCCAAGGTATTAACATTAACATATTTCATAACTCCATTTAGGACGTTTCTGTGCATAAATGTAAGCACTGTGGCAGTAGTAATGCAATATTTAGAAAATGTACTCTTGATACTCAAGTACTTTTAAAAACAAGTACTTCCGTACTTTTACTTAAGTAGACATCTGACTGTAGTACTTTCACTTGTACTTGAGTAAAATTTAGCAAGAGGTATCTGTACTTCTACTCAAGTAATGAAGCTGTGTACTCTGTCCGCCTCTGCGCATTAGTTTACTTTTCAAACTGTTTATTTTCACTAAAGACATAACATAATGAAAACTCACCAAGACAGACATTTTGCCATACACAAAGTGCAAAGTAGCACAGGTACGGGTGAATCTGGGATAAAAATAGCCTCTTTCAGCTTACTTTACATTGGAGAATGGCCGTAACCAAGACAACCATAAGCACCTCTCACACAAGCTGCTGATTCTTCTTTTCTTTTTTTTCTCCTTTGTGCCGGTTCACCATGGCAACAACAGGGACGGCATTAAATATTAATTGCAATCTACACCAAGTAGTAGTTTTTGAGCAAAAATAGTGGGGTACAGTTTCTAATAATACAAAAAGTTACTTCAGAAAGTTACTACATTTATAATTTAGCACAACCTCAAATGGCGTTTATAAATTGGTTACTACTAAATAAAATATTAAGGTCATAGATTTTTATTAAAATGATGTATGAAGACAATTCATTCTTTCACTGGAACAGAGTTTACCAATTGGGGGTTGGTGAGTTGATGAAAAGCCAATAATTAATTAAATGAAGCATTACATCAGTGGTTTTCAACCTGTGGGCCGGTATACAGGTGATGGTATTGCAGGTGGGCCACCAATTACTATTAAAAGAAATAATAATATTGTTCATATATGTAAAAATGTCTAAGTCATAACATAATTACATCATTTCATATATATAATTAAATAACAAAAAATAAATATTAAACTGTAACTGTGCTTCCACTATTCGAGCTTGCTGTTTGGTTTAAGAATAAGCCGTCAATTTCTCTTAGATATTTTTGCTGCATATGCTACAGAACAACAGCAGTTATGCCAAGCAGTGCCAGCCCGAGTTATTTTCTGTTCATTGCCAGTTCATTCAATAAAGACAATTAACAATCTAGCTTCTGAGTACGAAGTTATTAACCCACAATAGCGGGGTCAGTTAATTTTTTTACAGTGGGCCGCGCAAACATATGTGTTTGGTTGTGTGGGCCGCGAGTTGAAAAAGGTTGGGAACCACTGCATTACATCAAAATAAAAAATGGGCCAACACAATAATTTGAAATGCAACTGAAATTGTGATTTGATCAAATTGCAATTATCAAATTAAAGGCTGTGATTTAATTAATAAAATATATTGTCAGTTGTCCTGCATGTTTCAGAGTGACACTATGTTCATTAACTTCATTTACACGCAGACAGCGTTTACACAAAACCTTTTTCAACTAAAAGTGTTAACTTTTTATGCATTTTGGCCATTTTTTTATGCAAAGGGTGTTTGGGGACAAACTATTGAAAATAGGTTTCAGTTTGGAAATTTCTGAAAATTATATTGTTATCAGTTCCATGTAAACTATAAAATATGTGAAAATGGTGATGTCATGCACATGTCTATTATGTATTAAATCTATAGGCATATGTGCATAAGTGCGCAGGCACTCACTGTTTCTTTACAATGCAACACTGCTAGCTACTGGCTTGGCATGCATTATACAGCATTTTTAGTAATTTTCACAGATCAGCATGAACGGGGATTGTTTTGACGGCACTATTGTCTGTACACAAAACCTTTAAAAAAAATGCCCCCTCATAGTGGCTCAGTTTACAGAAAATGCAGCTTCTCATGAACTCCATCTCTGCAAATGCTGTGACTTAACGTGTATTTAGGAACATGTCACCAATATCAAATAAAATAAAAGTAAAAGCTAGAAATAAATGCTTGAAGATTTGACCTGTTAAAAGCTTGAAAGTGAAGAAATTAAGCATTTGTACTGTAACTTGTAGTTTTATAATTTTACGCTTAATTTTTTTTATCATTGGAGTCTTCTTTGTGTCTGAATGTCTCAGCTTTAGCAATGCAACATATATGTGGGTTTTACATATTTCAGGATTTGAGGGTATTTTTAGGGCTGTAGTACTCGAGTCCGGTCTTGGACTCGAGTCCGGACTCGAGACATTTTTCTGTCGTCTCGGACTTGTCTAGGACTCGATGAATTTGCACTCGGACTTGTCTCGGACTTGGCCATTGGACTCGCCAAGTCTTCTAGTTGGTCTCGACCGAGTCCAGCAAAAAAATAAAATAAAAAATTTCTCCTTCAAAACAAAACCACATTTGCATGATGTCGCGACTGAAAACGTGCGGAAAATGCTAGGCGCGCCGCTCTCCTTTTTTCCAAAGCACTCTGTAATCTACGCTCGTGCTCCAGTGGCATCTGCTGTTGCTGGGCAACCATGACCCGCTCTCCATGATGACGCAGAAGTTTCAGCAAAGAATAAATGGAATTCCAGCACTAAACATCCCTTGTAGTAGCTCTGCTAATAGATTCATTTAAAAAATGGCTATCCTTGTACAGGCTATGATCATCTGTTTCTCCATCTTAGCTTTCAGTATTGTTCCGGGAAAGGATGTGCATGACCAGCGGTGCACTTACTGCGACCTGAAAAGTTTAGATGTTTCTAATTTAATTTTCTACCTGTTAGATTGTGTTTTATTTACGTCTACACCTAGATAGCCTTAAACGTATCCTTTACAATAACGAAAAACTAATTATTGTTGTACAGTATAGGGGTTGCAAGACTACTGATTAGCTACTAGTCGATTTTTTTAATAAAAAATGCTTGAGTTACTCGGCTATACTCGTGGTTCATGCTATTGTAAATGAATACACATTAAATCGTTTTTTTTAATCAATAAATGCATATTAATGTATAGCCTTATGCAACAATTACAAATGTAAATTTTAAAAACTTTATAATTATGACATTACATATTTACATTTTCATGTAACAGCCAGTATTTGTATCTGTAACAATCACAAATTTTTTCCTATCTGCATTCGGATACGACATTGTACAGTTACTTAATAAGACTGTTATGACTTTTTATATATTTTTTCGTAGTTATCACTGAACAAGTATGTCGTGTTAAACTGAAATAATTATTAATTTCTAAAATAATATTTATCATGCAAGCAGAGAGTCATGACAAACGTTTAGTGATCATTTGAACACGACTGAATCCATTCAATGCACACATTTTCATTACAGAACACTTTGAGCGAGTCTTAATGTTAATGAACTTCAGTAAACAGATGTGTGTGTGCCGCGCAAACCAGCAAAAGGTAAAGATGCAAACATGTAGGACAAGTAGACAATGTATCCGTATCTAAGCTGATTATTAGCCTACTATTGAGAGAGAACTGATTTGGTTTTTGAGAGACTGAGACGCGCAGCGCGGCTGTTTGATTGGCGAGCGCGCTGTGCTAATTCCATTCATTCGTATCATATCGTAGCCTACGCTTTAAATATTTGCCTTTTAAATATATATAAATAATATAACGTGTAGCTATGATGTATTATTATAAGTAAAATTACTCTTGCAACGCTCTGATTTCTGAGAGATGCACAGAGAGGCGACAACAATGCGGTGTTTGATTTGCGATCTTTTCACTCAAAGTTTACATTCATTCACTTCTGGCGCTGATGCCCTGGCTCAACTGTTATCTAGCAAACACCAGACTGTGTCAGCTTCAGCCGAGTATTCAGGCAGAATTATTCCTTGTGTGTTATTCGCTTTTTAAGTCATTATCCGTGCCATATTCGGCTTCAGGCACAACCCTAATTATTACATTACATATTTTATTTTTACATGCAACATAGATAAGGTCATATAGTAACAGCTCCACGCAATATTGTAATTCTAAAATTCACGTCGTACTTGCAAACACTTTGTATTCATTATGGTTAATGCATGCTGGAGTAGTCGATTGTTTCCGACAGTGCTCGACTAGTCTATGCAAGCCCTAGTACAGTATGACAAAAATTTCGCTGTATTTATGTGCGCATGTCCAGTAGAGCCAAACGTATCCATTCTAGCCTTGCTGCGCGCATTTGTCATATCCCGAGCTCTGCGTGTGTCTGTGCACTGTGCCAAGGCATCTGTCATATACATTTTTGACCACAGATAAAATGTCAATAAAAAATAAAGTACATACCAATTATTTTACCTTACAGTTCCAAACTTTGTTTGTTTATCCAAGTTTAGCTCCCAGGGTCGGACTGGGGGTAAAACCAGTACTCATTACCAGGGCCCCAAAGGAAGAGAGGGCCCTTGAAAAGTATGAATCTGAAATATATATTTTTTACCTGGATATTTTCATGGGTGGGGGGCATGGGGGCCCATCAGGACTGCCTATGCATAGGGCCCGGGATCTTGTGTAACGCCCCTGTTAGCTTTAACCCTAATTATACACACTTGAACCTAATCAAGCTCTTACTAGACACACTAATATTCCAGGTGTTTTAAGGCTAGTTGGAGCTAAAATTTTCAGGACATTGGCCATCCAGGATGTAGTTTGGAGACCCCTGTCCTACAGAGTTGTTACTTTGCACATGCTTTTTGATCATTACAAATAATAATGTAAAATGATTTTCTTAGAATAGGAGATATGCTTTCTCTCGCATCACAAACATTATCAGTAGTTAAGTATGTGGTCTTGAAGAGGACCCTTTTTTCTTTCATTTGGACTCGGTCTTTGACTTGAAACTTTTGGACTTGGACTTGACTTGGACTCGACAAAGCTGGACTTGACTACAGCTCTAGTATTTTTCTAAAAATCATATGTTTCGAACAAATTCATATTCAGAGCACAGTTTTTCTCATAAGTTGTGTATATACGTGTTTCTTCTAATAATAAACAAAGATGACTTATGTATAAAGAACTTGATCCTTAAAGTCTACTGTTTAGAACACTAATTGTTTTATTTGAAAACAATAATCTAGAACGTTATTTTATATTTGAACATTCAAAACCATTTATTCCAGCAACTTCCTTAGCAACCTACACATTGCTGGAAAACTACAGAATTTATATTATGTTGCTACTGTAATTATGTTGCTACTGTAAGCCAAAGGCAGGGTAGTATTCATAATTTCTACTTATACAAAGAACCTCTCAGCATGATTGTATTCCTTGTCCAATAATTTATCTAGAATTTTCTCATGACTGGCACACAAGTGCTTCTGAATTACACAGCTACAGCTGTGTTAAAGATACACACACAGTTACACACATAAGCTCAATTATTTTAACCAAAAGCAGTCAGGACAGCAGATGACAGTGGGAGGTCAGCACTAACAGCACTGTAGCATTTACTCTCCAGCTGCGCAGCTGCAGCGACGGTTGCTTGGCAACACACAAAATCCCAAGAGCCTCTACTGTAGGGTATTTGAATGGAGCAAAAGAACTAGAAACTGAGGAGTAAATCTTGTTATTAATAGTGCTGCTCTGTGTTTAGGCATGTGATTTAGAAATGCAATTGATGTTCTTTTTTACGTGATTGTGATGTACATTATTCAAGTTATAGGACAAACTGTGGTCAGAAGTGTTCACGGTTTGTCTCCGTGTGTCCACACAAATAATTAAAATAAGCACATTTTCAACTTGGGCAGCTGTTGTGCCACCTGGAGAACAATAATCTGCCAAATGAGTGACAGAAAACCTCTTTTCATTGCATGCATGATGTACCACAGTACAGTATTATTCAATCGAAGGAATAACCTTACAAACAAACTCCGTTTGAAAATCAGAACAAAATCAATCGGATCTTGAATATGAAACATCTTAGACCTTCTGAGGTAAAATACCACGTCTTACAAGGTCACTGATGCACATGTCACCAGTTTTCATGGAAACAGTCCCTGGAGCTGCACACGTGGGGGAAGCTGTCACACAGAGTGGAACAGAAGCGGAGAGGTCATGTCATGTTTATGAATGAGACACAGAAAAGAGCGTGGGAGTTGAAGAGGTGTCGACTTTCCCACACAAGCCAGCAAACACGTTAAATCATAATCGACTCAAATAGCCCAAAATATTCCTAACATGAACTACAACAACTACAAAAGATATAACAAAATAATAAGTATAAATTACATAATAATAGAAATATAGCAATAGAAATACAAATCTGTGTTATTTTAGCATCACTGAAATATTAATATAGCTTTTATTAATATTTTGAATTATTTTTATATATTTTCTGTTTTCATTTTAATTTGAGTAATTTTGTTGTTTTTGTCAGTTTTTGTAAAATATGTCACATGTAAAATATGTCTATATGTCTAAACGTCTATTGATGTTTTTTTGGTTATTTTAGTATCAAGTTAAACTAAATGAAAATCAAAAATGTTGCTTTTGCAACTGGCAGAATTAAGTTATAAAGGGTTTATATGTATGTGTGTGTGTGGGGGGGCATTTTTTCGTGACATATCATGACACAACTCTGTATAATGACATGGGTATGACACAGGTATTACAAGGAAAGGGTGGCTTATGAGGATATAACCCGTGTCCCCATTTTTCAAAACGCTTATAAATCATACAGAATTAGTTTTTTTTTTTTTTTTGAGAAAGTAAAAATGCAAAAAGTTTCCTGTTAGGGTTAGGTGTAAGGTTGGTGAAGGGCGATAGAATATACAGTTTCTACAGTATAAAATCCATTACGCATATGGGATGTCCCCACTTTTCACAAAAACAAACGTGTGTGTGTGTGTGTGTAAAACACAGTTTAAAATAACTATTTTTCTATTTTAATATACTTCAAAATACAATTGATTCCTGTTATGTAAAGCTGAATACATATAATTCAATTAAAAATAACATTTAAAAGTAACTGACTCTGTCTCAAAACTGTAAGATAAAAGATCAAATAAAATGGAACAAATATATTACAAAAAATAATAACAATTTGCTTTTAATAATAATAATAGTAATAATAATAATAATAATAACAGGAAAAAATATATATTAATAAAATCATCATGCAGTTCAGTTGCTTTTGCATTTTACAAACAAAACTTTAAGTGAAAACTAAAATATAATAAAATCTCATTAGACCAGTGCGATAAAATTAATCTTATGAAGTCTTCATAATAGTTGACGTAATTGTGAATGATCCGAACTGTTAATTAACTGTAACACACACACACACACACACACACACACACATACATACATATATATATATATATATATATATATATATATAGATATTCGACTCAGTATTGCGTCCTTTTCCTTTTAAGCCTAAACACATTTAATTATGTGAGGTATGGTACAGTGATGGTTTCAGACAGTAAAACATATGGCACTGAATAATTTCCATTATCGAGCCTTCTAAAAATACTATCCTGTTATCAGATTTCCAGAAAAGCCCATATAGTACCGTGATATTTTTGTGCGGAAATCTTATATAAACACTGACATTAGTAAAATAAGATTCAAATTCAGTCCAAATCAAACTCTACTGTACTTGTTTGTCTCGTCGCTCGCTGTCATGAACGTCTTGGCTCACCTGTGATGTCTGACAAGGTGAAATAAACCAGCAGTGCACGTCTTTCACGTTTTGCAGACGGTGGTCATGATGATGGGCGCTGAATTAACGCGTTTAATCCATCGACTCTCGAACCATTAATAAATTCACGTCTTATTCACCGCAAACAACCCTGATAAACCAATAAACAATGAGTCTAACAGACAGAAATATTATCACATGAAGCAATTTGAACTAGATCATCTATTTAGTCAGTATCTCATTACCTTATAATTAAACGAAGATTTAAACAACCTGTGTAACCGCTTTACATCACGTCTCTGACTGGCGGCGATGCGCTTTTGTTGAACTGAGATACTGAGTCTTAAAGGGGCAGCACACTCCACGCCTCTCTGCGGACCCCGCCACATCACCTCTTCTACTCAGTCTCAAATCACTCAGACCTTTACAGCTTTAAAAGCATTTCACCATATTCCGCAGTCTCTCAGTTTTTGATGCTTTTAAATTATATTTATTCCATTATTAACAACTCTAACTGGGATCAAGTTTGGCTATTTTTCCAAAAATAAATTATTATGGCTGTTTCATAGTACTGAATAATCTATATAAAAAAGGGGGCATTACCAATCTACATGTCAAAATGTATGGTTATAGCATAGGAGATTTTCAGTCGTGGACTATTTTTATTCATATTATTCAAAGTCTTAATTTACAAGAGAGATATAAAAAACGTTAGATTAATATAAATATTTTCATTTTGACATTTTATACAGTATATATATATATATATATAAAACCAAATGTAGAAATACTGTTGATATCCTCTATCTTATACACATGTTAGTTCAGAAACAATCTTTCAAAGTCTTTATTTAAGAATAGCTGAAACAAAATGTAAAAAACATAGAAAAATAAAGAGAGGGATCAGGGCTCAATATTCAGTATTTTTTTTATTATTATTGTCAATTTAGACAGTGAATAATAAATTATTTACAATTGTCTTTAACAAAGCATAAATCAAATCATAAGAGAGAGAGTGAATGACAGGGAAAAAAATAGGCTGACAGAGATGTACATATCATGAGGTGTTTTTGGAGCCTCATAATGATGAGGGTTTGGCTCATGCTGGTTTCTGCTGTTCAGTAAACTAATTTATTATCATGGATGGATGAAGAAAGCCACCGCACCAGCCACAGAGAAGGAGAGAGGAGTCACATCACCATAGCAAGTCTTCCACACTGCACAGAAACAAAAACAATCATTTCAATTTCTCCACCAGCGGTTTGTCTGAATATCTCTGAAGTGACACTGACTGACTGAGCAGGTGCATTTGTATCTTTGTGATTAAATATAATATGCATTGATACATAACTACAGAAACAAAGATATTCCAGCATGTTCCCTCCCTGCTCACCGGGGCCTGACGTCCTGTTCTTCTTCACCGAACAGCAGTTCAGCCACAGCGGCCTCAGGGGTGGATCGCTTCCCATATCTAAAGAATACGCAGATGCATGAGGATGAATCATTCAAGTCTTTAGCACAAGTTACATGCTTAGTACTAAGTGTTTGTTAATTTCCATTACTCTTAGTACAATCAATTGTATTAGTGATGCTGGCTTGAACAAACGTCACCAAAAATAATTAAAATTCAACTTCCTAATTTAACTGAAAGAGAGTGATCTTCCAGAGAATTGAGGATAAATTCACAAATATAAGGAAATCCAGAAAAAAACTGTACCAAAGTAACACATGAACGTCATTTAATTGCAGCCTTTTAACTCGTTGCAGAAAATATCTGGGTACATCTCTAGCATGCATCATCAGAGACATTACCAGACATGGTAATCCCACTTAATAACAATCTATCTTAACACACAGCACAATAATGAGGGGTTACATACAGGTTGAAGGATATCTGGCAACTCAACCCACCCCCCAACATATATATATATTTCACAAACGCACACACACACACACACACACACATTTAATCAATTTTATTTTAGAATTTCAAAGTAAACTAAATTAGAAATGTTTGTTGGCCACTAGCTGAAATAAAATATCTTGTTTATATTTTATTTTTACTATAGTATTAACATATATCATACCTGTATCTGCTATAGTACTTCTTGTAAGAGATATTTAAACAAATCTAATACAGGCTCAAGTAATAACCCAGTGACTGGAAAAAACTGCAACACAGTGATTCAGTAAATGACGTCAATATGAGAGAGATGTGCTAGAAATGGTGCCAGTAATATAAGTATCATACTCTCCATTATCATCTGAAAATCTTTGTTGGGCCATTAGCTGTTTTGTGTAGATTTTCTACAGAATCATGTTTCAAGTATAATCTGAATGGGTGTCAGTCATAAAACACAAGCAGAACAAATTTGTGGATAAATTGTTTGTAAAATTATTGTTATGTATTTTGTCACATTCAGGCCAGTGTGATCATTCATGCAAGATGCTTTTACAAACAATTTACACAAATTCTTTCTAGTGACTATTTTTAATAGCTTACAATAATGAGACACGAACAAACATTATTGATCTATGTTAATGTTAATTTATACATATACCCTTTTTTTCAATGTTTGGTGTTTGTTTATAATAGATTAACTCATGTTCATTTATAACAGAACTTCAAAAAATTTACATATTGGGAATCTGCCATTAAGCTACATTACCAAATGCTGTAAAAAAACTGCTTATTTATAATTCATGATCACTAATGTAGTAAATAATTTTAACAAATAGTGTTACCAAGGAAACATGTATATATAATGATAGATCAATAACATTACCCATCATATTTGCTGAATGAAATCCAATACATGTTTCTTACGAAATTTGGACTGCTGATTCCAAAAATAGTGCCTGTATGATGTGTATTTGATAGCAATTTTGCTTTCAACATGATTCCTATCTTTCTCTAAGCCAGTTTTGGACTATTTGTGCAAATCCTAGCCAATTTTCATATTTACTAATGATTCTGAAAACAATGTTTTATGCCTAATCCTGATTTCAAGGTTAAAATGATAGACAGTGACAGAAGAAATGCAAACATGACCCAGATTTCTTCTGCTATATCTGTGTGCTTTACTTTCAAGATGAAGGCATGCGTTTGTAATGAAAGTTATTATTAATTAATCAGTGCTACTATTAGCCTCTGATACTGACTGATCTGCCACAGACACATGTAATTATACAAAGGTAATGGACAGGTAATTCTAGTCTCACCTCTGTCGTGTGATGAGGTTGATGTAGTGTCTTAGAGCCGTGTGGTACTTGGCCATCTCCTCTGGACCCATATCTCCTGCTGGAGGTTCTGGTTTGGGCGGGTAAGCTTCAGCTAGGCTGCTGAGACACACTATGACACACAGCACAAGAGCCAGCGGAACGGTCCAGGATCTCAGTGCACTCGCCATCTGATAGACACAGACAGAAAACCTTTGGGATTCATACAAGTAGTATGAACTTTTGATTGAGATGGACTTCGAAGAGCATTTCAAATATACTATTAAACATTTGCTGTAAATTTTCTACTCTTGATCTGTGATAGCCTCAATAGATCACTTGATGCATTTGTTATGGAGCTATCCGTGGTGCTGATTCCGATGCCGTTATGTTGGAGTTCAACTAAAGGCTATTTCATATCTTTGCTTTAAAGAGTGGAAAAAGCAGAATGCTACTTACACTGTAATAGATGTTCAGGCCCAGAAGGATTGTATAGATCTGATGTTTGTTGTTGGCGTTGATCTGCTCCTCTCTCACCAGACCATGGTTCTTTTATAGCTCATGAGACCCCAGAGGGAGGTCCAAACCCCACCCAGCACTTACACACAACTAGAGTGTTAATGATAAACTAATGAGTCATTGGCACAAGCCATCCAATCCTATTATCACAATAGCTATGATACTCTGAACATTAACAAGACTGCTGTATAATATGGATTCAAATTGAATAAAATGAGACTGGGTGGGTAATGCAAATACCAATCCAGCCAACAGTTGATGATAAGAATTGAAAATGGATAAAATAATATTGAGTACTGTGATTTTTTCATATATCGTATAGTCAGTTTACCACTGTTACATAATTCAAATGTTGTGAATATCAGCATCGAAATGGGTACTGGTTAAACCCAACATGCATGAGTATATTCATAGTACAGCACAGACACAGCCTTAAGTTCCTTATTGTTTTTATAACATGCTTGGAACATAATAAAAATACTAATTACACAAAATGTCCTCGAAACATATATTTTTAGGCAAATTTACTGGCATTTTCTACTGGCATAATAGTTGTCAATAGGTCCTGTGCAGTTATGCACAGTGTCTAGATACTGTATTTCAACTTGACTGGAGTGATATATTAACTAATAAGCACCCGGGACTGTAAGTACACTCAAGTTTTTTATAAAAACAGTTTTGATTTGATACTCAATTCTGATTGGATGAGCTGTTTTAAAGCTGCAGTCGGTAACTTTTGACGCTAGCGGTTAATAAACAGAACTTCTTGCGTCTTGTGGAAGAACATCGTAGCCGGAACTACTTCTCTCTGTTTATGTCTATGAAGAATCACAAAGGTACTGGGTTACTCCGCCGCATTACCCCCGAAGCAATCTAAAATAGTCTGAATATAAACACTTATTATAGGTGCACCCTAGTGATTCAGGACAAGCTAAAGAGGAGCTTGATTTTTCCACAGATTATCTGTCTCATATTCTACTGTCAGGACATAATGACAGGTTTAATAAATATGTAAAAATTATATTTTTACAAAAGTTACCTACTGCAGCTTTAAGACACACACACATCAGTCAAATTTTACAATAATGTAAGCTATTTATATGGCAACAAAACATTTTTTTATTTTTACAATACTTTGATTATATCAAATTGCTTTGCTTTGAGACAATAAAAACTCCCCTGATGTGGTAAAATTTACATACAGCCTTGTGAACAAAAATAGGGATTTGATCATGATGACTTAATTTCCAAATATAACATCTAAAAATAATAATAATAATAAATAATAATAATAAAATAAAAAAATAATTTTGTAACAGGATTTGTTTTATGTATGCCTATTAACTGACTGATTTTTGTATTTTATTTATTATCATCATTATTATTATTATCATTATTATTATTTGAATGTAGCCTAACTGACCTGTTGTGTCAGAAGAATAATAAACACACAGGTAAGGTAAGTTCAATATACCGTCAGCTGACTATGGGTCATAGTCATAGCTGACTAATATTCCCTATTAAAGTAGGGAATGTGTACTGCAAATAAGATTCGTAACTTGCTTTGAATTTAAGTGTACTAAATAAACGAATACAATTAAAACGCTTGTGTAAACGGGCTAGGGGGCACATTTGAGTGGACAAAGAGCAACTGTTATCATGGAGCTTTAAATTTACATTTATTCATTTAGCTGACGCTTCTATCCAAAGCGACTTACAATTGCTATATATGTCAGAGGTCGCACGCCTCATGAGCAACTAGGGTTTAAGTGTCTTGCTCAGGGACACATTGGTGTCTCACAGTGGATTCAAACCTGGGTCTCTCACACCAAAAACATGTGTCTTATCCACTGCGCCAACACCACCAAATGAAAATAATTTCTCTCGAATCTATAAATGAGCCATTCATTTAGAATAAAGAATCAGGATGAAAATGAGAGCTTGAAATGTTAATAATACGTCACTGATTACTAATGAAGGCAGTGGGTGTTTAATCAATATCTGGATCAGTTAACTAGTGGAATTAATCTTCAAGTGTTTTAATGAGACCACCCTAATTATCAGATCCCTCAAATTACAAACAGCCCTTTGACAAACAATTAAATTCTATTGTGGCGTAATTGTTGAGAAATGTATTAAAATGATAATAGAATGGATGAACAGACAAATCAACAGAAACTTATGGCAGTTGTAACTATTTTATGTTTTGGGGAAATACTGGCTTATTTATGAATTCGTATGACTTGCTAACACCCCACTGACAATTAGAACCATCATGCTTTTTTTTTTCTTTCTTTCTAAAACAGCACGATTTTATACAAACACATCATTAAATTAAATGTATTTGAAATCAACACCTCATTAAATAGTTACATTTTCGTATGAGATCGTATTTCACATATTCATGTATTTCTTTCCCCTGTTTACATCCTAAATGCTGCAGTGATTATTTTTTTAGGTCAACTCAGAAATTAGAATCACTCTGCTTTCCTCTTGAAACCCCAGTAGTTTCAACAACAAAAGTTATGAACACATCTTTATGCCTACTATGGCCAGAAGTAAAAACTAAACATAGGTTATAAACTTCACCGCCGTTATGATAACATTTCCCTGAAAGTATGAGTCAGAATAGTTTACAAGATTATAAAAATAATGAGGCTGTGAAACAGACTAGTGAGTAGATGAGTTTAAAAAAAAAAAACATTGACTTCAGGAAAAATCCTTAATGAATTAATTAATTCTACTGTACTAATAACTCCTATTCTTCACTCAACAAAGGAGTAATCGGTCTTCTAACTTGTTATTAGACTACATATTAGATCTTCCTCCAGCAAATCATCTCTTGCAGGTAGAATACTTCATATGAATTTGTAGAATCTTATTCATGTTTTTGTGCAATCCATTGATGGGATGTACGGTTAATATCAAATGCATTCATATTGCCACATCATAAAATTAGGTTGTATAGTTGCATTTAAAGACACCTGCCCATTTTCCTCTGAGCTCCATAAATGCAGGAATAGATTAAAGTGTAAATCCTCAAGTTCATGGCCGCTAATAAAAGGCTACAAACTGCATAAATGTCAGCGCTCTTCTGCACATTGCTTTTTCCTTGAGGACATTTTCTTTATCAAATATAAATAGGATCACCCTACAATGTGTGAGAACTCATCTTCTGGTACTAATTGCAAAGTATATATTACATATACAATTTACAGGACATTTAGGCCTACCATAAGGCTTTTTTGTGAAGTTTTTAGCACTGTCTCTGTGGCTGGAGCCACTCACTCCTGGTCACTCAACCTGTGCAACCATAAAAGCCAGTCAGGAGAACACAACACACAGTAGATACTGATACTCACACTTCAGCTTATCAGTATGAACAAACACTGAGAAAGCCACGGCAGATAATACAAGTGGATGAATGTATTATGCTATGATAACTCCACAAATACCAGATAATGTCATCTGACGCTGTTATGGCCGTGAAATGCTCAGCTGAACTCAACAGAAGACACTTTTTGATCTGAGTTTTGAATGTAGACACTCTCATATGAAAATATATGGTGTTATATTTTCTGATCAATACCAGGAACACCTTTTTACTATGGAGTTTGTTATTGTATTGGTTTTAGGTTTTAGTGGGATTATGTGTAATAATTCCTGTAGGCGTAAAATTCAATTATATGAAGATTCATAAAACAATATGCTAGGAAAGGGAGTGGCATACAGAACGGACATGACAGAGTAAATAGTTTAGAAAAGGAAAACAAAATTAATCAAGTATAATGTCTCACATGGTAGTTAAAAGAGAAAAAAAGGTTTGTTTATTGCTGTATTAGTTATTCTTAGTAGACCAGCATCTAGAGTGTTACATCTTTTCCTTTTAATGTGACTGAATCTTTTGTCTTTAAAATATAATAGGTCTATTTTAATGAACATGTTTGATTAAACAGTTTAATTACATTTTCATGTAAACAGTTTAAACCGAATGTCTGATTGGTGCTTCTTAAGGGTAACTGACATGAAGTGTGATGAAGCATCAGTACTCTTCTGAAAGGCTACTACAGTGTATACATTATTTAAACATGTTCTTATTACTTTCTAATTTCATTAATTCAGTCTACATGTATTATTTGATATTTGAAAAATGCAAAATGGCGATAAACAAAGACACAAACACTATATATTAGTAAATGAGTATTATAGTAATCCCATTCTGAGCAAATTACAGGATTTTTATTGTAATTTCTTTTAATTCTTACTTCTTTTAATTCTTACTTATTTCTTAATTCTAACTCAGATCCAAACTAGCGAGGCCATTAGCACCACTGAGGGATCACAACATGAGACACACCAACACCAATATTCACATTATCAACAAATCAGTTTTTTAGGGGCTGATGTTTAAATTATTACCCCTGATCTTATCACAAAATTGCAACATTGTCACAGTTGTATGGAACTGATATATTCATATTTCAAAGAGCACCTAAATAAATAAATAGGCTACTGCGTGAGTTTTATACATATATAAATATATATATATATATATATATATATATATATATATATACAGACGGAGGCAGGCAGGCAGGCAGCATCCAGCCACCCAGACAGCTGCTGCAACAATCGGTTTTGCATAACCAAATAATTTTTCTGCACAAACTTTCAGAAACCGTCTCAGGGAAGCCCATCTGTCAATGTTTTGGATTGAGTGGCCCATGGTGGCGGTGGGGTTATGGTATGGGCAGGCATATGTTATGGACAATGAACACAGGTGCATTTTATTGATGGCATTTTGAAAGCACAGAGATACCGTGACGAGATCCTGAGGCCCATTGTTGTGCCATTCATCCACGACCATCACCTCATGTGGCAGCATGATAATGCACAGCCCCATGTTGCAAGTATCTGTACAGTTCCTAGAAGTTGAAAACGTCTCAGTTATTGGCCAGCATACTCACCGGACATGTCAACCATTGAGCATGTTTGGGATGTTCTGGATCGGCATATACGACTTATCTGGGTAAAGGAGAAGTGCTCACTAACAGAGATTTAGACAGATTTGTGAACAATATTTGACAGAAAAAGGCCTTTTGTGTACATAGAATAAGTCTTAGATCTTATTCAGCTCATGAATAATGGGGGCAAAAACAAAAGTGTCACGTTTATAATGTTGTTGAGAATAGATAGATATAATGTTTATATAAATACATACATTGTTTGTATATATTATACAAAGTTGTTTATACTTTATATATTTATTACCTGAAGAGGACTTGAAAAAACACATAAACCATATATTTTCACAATCATTGTGTTTATTGTCTTCATGTTTCATCAATCCAAAACATTTCTGCTTTTTTTTCAGCTTCACAACAGCGATAGACGGATGTTATGATTTTGTACAAATTAGGGCTTTCCTGGCACATCATAAGTTATTACTTCTATGAGTCTGTTTTGACTTTCTGTGGAGCCATCTTCTTTGTTTTAACTTCGCTATCGTGTCTCTTCTACTTACTTGATCAAAATCTAAAAACTTCCTGCTATTTATGTTTCTCATAATGTTAGAAGCCTTGGAAATGCTTATATTTGTGTTTGTGTATATATATATATATATATATATATATTATAAAAAACACACACACTTAGATAATTTCCAAATGTGAGCATTTTGAAGACTCCTAACATTAGTAGAAACAAATTAATTCAAGTGTTAAGTGTGTTCAAATCTTTGACGAGCATATATTTACATTGTATACCTGTACCATTTGTTAAATTTACAACACAACTCTACAACACAAAACATGAGCTCACTTTAAATCTTTGTACAGTGAACATGTATTAAGCTATGTTTGGCTAAGACTATGTTTGTGTGAGAAACCTATAGCAAACAGAGAAGACGCATGGCAAACAGACTCACACAGACAGAAGCAGGAGGAGTTCACTGCCATCTCTCAGACAGAAAGGAGCCAAAGAGAAGAACTTTACAGTAAAAAGCCATTTATGACCATTTATGAAAAGGAGCAATTATTTATTGTTTTAACTTTGCTACCGTGTGTCTTCCACTTAAATGCACAAAATTCTGAAACTTCCTCCATTTATGGCTGTCCTCCTGTCCCAGGGATAATGTTACAGGGAATCAGAGGAAAACATGAAATTATTATCAGCCTTATCATGCGTTATGGCCTTGCTAATGTGAGCAGAGTGCTTTGGTAGCAGCCTAGCATGTTTACACGAGCTGATTCAGTTCAGAGAGAGATGACCGGAGAGAGTTTGATTACCTGAGAGCCACAAAGTATAAGACTGATAGCATAATGTCCAAGAATATATTAGGGACAAGTGAGTTTAACATTTTGATTTTGAATTTCATATATGTGTAACTTAACACAGTCATCAGCGAGTGCTCATGTTGTAATGTAGGCTGCTAAAAATGCTGCTAATATGATGAAGGTCATAGTGAAATAGATATTGTTTTAATGATGAAACTTTATAAAGCCATTAGAAGAATTGTAGCCCTGCACTGATTTGATTTCATCTTTATTAAAGTTCTTATAATAGACTCCATTCACGGGAAGTTTTATTATAATTTCTTATGAATGGGTTCCTGCTAATCTCATATTTTCCAATCTCATATCCAAGCAAGGCCTGTTACCACAATCAAGGAACCACAAATATAAGACACATCAATTCATACAGTATGTTAAAATTATATAAAATATAAAGAATATATATTAAAAAACAATTCTCCAGTCTTATGCATAAAATATTATGAATTGTTTTTAAATGTGATAACAGCCTAGCAAATAGTAATTTAGAGTTAATTTTTAGATTTAGACTTAATCCTACAATAAATCGCAATTATTTTAAAAAGTGCCTCAAAATAATGTTTTTATTTACTAACAGATTGAACAGAAATGAAAGCAAATTAATTTTTTTATTAATTAATTTATTTTTAGAAAAATGCATTAATCTTTAATCTATGAAAACCTACATAGAGTAAAATCACATTTTATTGTAAATATAGTAAAAAAAAAAAAAAAATGTTTACACTACATACCTCCATAAAATGTGAAGGGTATAAATTGGGAACTTCATGTGAAAAATAATATGTATGTGTGTGTGTGTGTGTGTTTTATTTGAAAACTCCATCCATTACAGACCAAATAAATATCACTGTTACTAAGTACATGTTTTGTAACAGATTAGTAATGAATCATGGGAACACTTTCACTTTTAAACTGTGTAAAGGTTCACCATGAAAAATACATTTGTATTTTTTAACACTTCCAAAAACTTGTTCTTGAGTCTGGGAAGAGGTCTTCAAGCTCTGCAGAAGACAGTAAACTTATAAATAAATGTCCTCTTTACACTTCTAAATGCTCTCTATTGCGTAGCTATTTTAGTGGCATAAAATATCTTAATTCTTCACTGGGAGATAAATAACAGTTAAAAACAAATCTGTTGTCTGACTCGACTGCATACTCTAAATAATATAACCCCTTCTATGACTCACAATGCCTCACAACACAACTGATTTCCCAAGAGAGTTGACCTCAGGTTACAGAACCACGTAACTCTTTCTTCTTCCGTTAGCATCTAATTAAAACAAATAAATACCAGCTGATGTGCCGTTAAAGATTTACAGGTTAAATTTGTTTTTGTGATTGGTCCAGGATCAATACGTTGTTGTTGCCATTAAATAATTATGAGGTAGGAATGTCTCCTCTTTTCAACAATACCTCCTCAATTCCACAAATGTAATCTGACTAGGCCTCATTGGTGCAGTTTTGGCATAAGAAAATGTTTGAAATTAAATTCTCATGTTCTTCTCTTGTTTTTTTTATTGTTGAGGGAAGATTACATACATAATCATTACCAATAATATATACATAAAAAAAGGTTTTATTTCCATTGACACTATTTTAATATGAATAAGATGGAGTGGTTTTTTTTCTTCTTATGTTCTTATTTGGCATATTACTAATTTTAATAACTGCATGTAGAAAAATGTAATACCCTACTTTGATCAAGGTAAATGCGGGAGACTAAATCTTTAAATGTTCAGTCTTATTAATAATGTTTGTAAAATACTAAAACATAAACCTGAGGTTATGTTACCAAATATAATTAAACAGGTCCAAATTGATTCATTAAGTTATGATATACCGCCTATCAAATATTGTAATATATAACATATTCATTTCAAATTTGCCAAAGCACTGTACAAATTTAAATTAATTGGAAGCTTAATTTATAAATCATAGGTTTTGGCAATCTGTTTTGTTGTTTTTCTTTTGTGCCAGCGAGATAAGATCAAAGAAAAAAACTTTAGGGTTTATTTAGCATACAAACCAACTCCCAACTTAATATATTTATTTTCAATAAACAAGGAAAACTGCAGTCAAAAAAAAAATTGTCTCAGAAAAAAGGAAAATGAGCATGTTTAAAAGCATGAACCTACAGACAAAATCTACACAAAAATGACTAAAAACTGAGTATTCTAAACTACATATTAAAATGAAATTATTAAATGATTAATATTTGGTCATTTTAATTACTTATTGTATTTAACTATATTATTCAATTATTTATTTTCAAAGAACATTTAATAAAATATTCAGTGGTTTTGGGGAGCATTCTAGGGTTAAGAAAACAGGATTTTAAAGTATGAAACAGATTAACTAATAAATCAATGAAGTAAGAATATCACACTTATGTCACCATACAATATTTGTGCAGGACATTACACGCAAAGATTAAATGTCAAAAAAAAAATTTAAAACACTGATAATCTTCTTGCTAAATGGACCATCTGATGCAACAACTAAATCCAATCTTTCAATTCACAGAAATCACTTATGATGTCATCTGTGAAGCAGAATGCACGCATACTGTATACAAGCTCAATACCAGCAAATATAGTTTTTGTGTATCTCTCCTACATTTCCAACTACAACAAAAACTAATGTAAGTCTTATTACCTCCTCCATTTAATCTCTCTTAATTACTTTTGCATGCACATCAGATTGCATGAAATAAGGCAAGATGTGCTGTTCATTTGTGACTAATACTCCTGTGTCATATACAGCAGCTGTAATGAAGCAGCATGCCTCATTGTGTAATTACAGTCATTTATCTCTGCACACGCCTCTGAATTCTCTTTCCAGAGCACTCACAGCATTTATAAGCATGTCTTAAGGCCATAATGTCCACCATATGGACAGCAGGCTGATGGGTAGAAGAGGTCCTGAACATTAATTGCAAAAAGTAATTAATGGGAAAAACCACATAGGGTGTGCTATTGATTTTAGCACAGGTGAGTCATTTATGTTTTACCATACATGTGCATGTTCATGTCACCATCATGCCTTAAATTGGAAAAAAAAAATAATAAACTCACATTTTCTCACATGTTTTAAGATTGAAATGATATATATGAAATGATATATAATGATATATATATCAGAAATATTTTTTTTTATCTTACATCGCACCATAACTGCTAAGAGAGCATTTAATGCCATATTTGTCATTTACCAATTCTAACGTTAAAAATTTGACATCTATTAAGTGTTCCATTTCTTCATTTTTTTTTTTTCTAAAAGCTTCAGTCAAAATGTGTGTTTATATATTTTCTGTGTCCTCATTGTCACTGTCTACCCTGCTAGTATTTTGTATTTAAGATACTGAATTTCTTAATTATCATTAAATCAGTATGGTAACAAAATTACATTACATTACATATATATATATGTATTTTTATTTTTTATTTATTTTTTTACACCGTATTTTCCGGACTATAAGTCGCAATTCTTTTCATAGTTTGGCTGGTCCTGCTACTTATAGTCAGGTTCGACTTATCAAAATTAATTTGACATGAACCGAGAGAAATGAACCAAGAGAAAACATTACCGTCTCCAGCCGCGAGAGGGTGCTCTATGCTGCTGAGTGCTCCTGTAGTCTACACTGAAAACATAGGGCGCCCTCTCACAGCTGTAGACGGTAATGTTTTCTCTTGGTTCTTGGTTCTAAATAAATGCGACTTATATATGTTATTTTTCCTTATCATGACGTATTTTTGAACTGATGCGACTTATACTTAGGTGCGACTTATAGTCCAAAAAATAATTTATTATTAATAATTAATTCTACGTGGCATTGATTCAACAAGGTGCTGAAAGCATTGTTTAGAAATGTTGGCCCATATTGATAGGATAAGCATTTTGCAGTTGATGGAGATTTGTGGGATGCACATCCAGGGACACTGGATGTTTTTCCCTTTTCACACCATTCTTTTGGTAAACCCTAGAAATGGTTGTGCGTGAAAATGTACTCAGACGGACCCGTCTAGCACCAACAACCATGCCACGCTCAAAATTGCTTAAATCACCTTTCTTTCCCATTCTGAAATTCAGATTGGAGTTCAGGAGATTGTCTTGCCAGAACCACACCCCTAAATGCATTGAAGCCACTGCCATGTGATTGGTTGATTATATAATTGCATTAATGAGAAATTGAACAGGTGTTCCTAATAATCCTGTAGGTGAGTGTATGTATATATATATATATATATATATATATATATATATATATATATATATAAATGAATTTCAAAAATAAGTTGACAACTTTATGGAAACCAGCTGTTAATCACTTACTGAACAAGGATTTTTAATTGTCTGTAATTTAGGTCTTTATTTCTTGTTAATTATATAGATAAGAATAATTGATAACATATATATATATTATTTTTTTTAGTAGAACCTTAGTTCACTTCAGAGGTGGGTAGTAACGAGTTACATTTACTTCGTTACATTTACTTGAGTAATTTTTCGGGGTAACTAATACTTTTCGGAGTAAATTTAAAAATGGGTACTTTATACTCTTACTTGAGTAAATTTTTTGGGAAAAATCTGTACTTTTACTTCGTTACTGTGGGCGACGCTCCTCTCGTTACTTTATGCAATAAATGTTGTAAATGGTTCAGTTTATTCCAAACGCGCCGTCTACTTTTCTCTGGACAATGAGCGATGCCCATTCGCGAATGATTCATTCTTTTGAGTCAACTCTGTTCAAAGGCTTGCTCAAACCAGTTGGCAAACGAGTGAATTGGTTCATGAATCAGTTTGAAGGAGTCGTTCAGTTCCCTGAAGCAACGCGCTGAGCGTCTGAAGCGGTTCACTCAGAGTTGTAACAGTTAACATCAGCAGCGTTGAAAACGTGGCTATGGAACTGCACTGAATTGAAAGCAAATCTGCAAAGGCCATTATTTGCTTGCGATGGAGATCCTTATTAGATGAACGTGTGTGCTGTCTACTGTTTAACAGGTAATAACTTGAGCTACATTCGATTACAGTAAACGATACCACTGTGACATTAGTTTGTTGTACGTGTGTGGCTTATAACAGAGGGGAGTCAAGTTGAATGCAGCTTCCAAAAGACAAAAAATAGCCGATTAAGATTTTATTAATTTTAATACAATCACACCGGTGCGAGTCAGCAAGTCATATCATCAGCTGTTAAATTCAGATCTGTGATCGCTTGCTGGCGCTGAGCCAGAGACAGACGCGTTTTTACAGCGTTACGCATTATAACCAATCACACACGGTTCTTTTGAATGCAATCAGGCCAATCGGAGGTGTTCCGATGAGTCATCGCTGAAATGCCGGTGCTTCCTTCACTCGCTCACTGACTGGATACCTCTTTCTGCCGAATTCTCTCGTCAGAAACAACAAAGTGCAGATGTGTGTACGAATCTGTAAATAAGATATTGATTTTACAGTGTTAACAGTTTCAGTGATTTTAATGGGAGTTTCTGAGAGTGTACTCTAGACTGTCAGTGAAAATGATCTTTAATAATGTAAATGTTATTTGTTTATATCACATTAACTTTCAATGTTAAATTCACATTTAATATAAAGTCAGTCGTATTAAAAATATGTTATGGCATGAAACCTATATATGTTACTTAAGTAAACAGACAGGGTTTTATAATAAATTGGAGTAAAGGCTGATGAAATATATACATTTACACACGCACACATACATTATGTACATTTATCTATATATCTAAATAAAAATAGGCTCCGTATATATGACCCAAAGTAACTAACTACTTGAGTAGATTTTTTATCCGATACTCTTTTACTCTTACTCAAGTAACTATTCGAGACTAGTACTTTTACTTTTACTTGAGTAAATATTTCTAGAATTACTTTTACTTTTACTTGAGTAAAGTTTTTGGGTACTCTACCCACCTCTGGTTCACTTACTTTTTTTATTTACTTTTCAAATAACGTTTTACTTCCATCAAATGCATGACAGACATTACATATCTGAAAAACATTCATATGTAAGCACTTACACATCTACGCGTATGTATACATCTAGCTATGTATATATATAGGGAGTGATGTTTTTTTCATAGGCATTTTGATAAAAAAATAAAATCAGGTCTATGAGATGCTGCATATTTGTTGCTTTTTCCCCAGTGCAAATCAAATTGTTCCATTTTGTTATTTTCAAATGCTAACAAATGCTCCATATATAATATAATATAATATATTATAAATGTCCTTTGTAATTTCCATCTATGCATTTAAGACTCTTTATAGCAGACACCAAAAGTATATTATTTAGGTATTTATCTCCTTTTAACTGTTTCTGTCTATGTTTCTAAAAAAATAAGATTTTGCTATAAAAAGGGTATCAAACATTTAAAGATATCTTGTTGGACAGATGGTTTACAGCAAATCAATTGCAGCACATCAAATAAGATTTAAAATTAATAACTATCTGTTTA
This sequence comes from Carassius gibelio, assembly GCF_023724105.1. NCBI lineage: Eukaryota > Metazoa > Chordata > Actinopteri > Cypriniformes > Cyprinidae > Carassius > Carassius gibelio. Next base: position 5,490,859 of record NC_068382.1, read on the forward strand.
ATAAAGAAAGACAAAGTCAAGGTGTTGATAGTTCAAACTTCTGGTTCAAACTTTAATGTGAGTGTTTGCATTACATTATAGAGGCAAACATGCCAAAACTATGGGAGAAAAAAAAAAATCAAACAAACCCCAATTAAGAAAATAAAAGTTATCTTATACCAAGCTATAAGCAAAATATATTGTTACGTTCTCAAAACAATTCACTAAAAATAGCTCTGTTTGAAAGTTTTTAAGCAGATTTCAAACTAATTACATTTCGAACAAAAGAAAAATTATGACCCAACCCTCCCTAGAATTGTTTCTGCCATCTTTGGCAGGAAGGACTCCAGAAAATGGAAGAAGTCTTGAAAGACGCCTGCAGTATCCTGGCTGGGGTGAAAATGGAGGACAACTTTGGTGCTTTCGTCCCCACCGAGAACTTCTGCATCCACTTTGAATTCCAACAAATCTTGCAGTTTCTCCTCTTTCTCCACAATGCTCTGTGTCACTCTGCTCTCGATGTCAACACAGCCTCCTTCAGGTTTGGAAATCACATCGCCAGTCTTCAAGAGATCTCTCCGCACTTTCCGTCGGCCTGCCCAAACACACTTTCTTTGAGTCCAAGTCCAGTGGACTGGCTCTGGGTGCTCCAAATCAGCTTCTAGTCTCTGTCTTTTAGCTTGTACATCGGTGGAGGTTGATGGACCCTCCTCCACTGTAAGAGGTCTCTTCTTACCAGTTTCACTTTTGGCTTGTAGACCAGAATCTTCGACACTTCGGTTATTATTCACCTCCATTTCATTTTCATCCCTGTCGGTTTTGTCCAGATTTTGATAAACAGCTGCAGCTTGAGTTTCCTCTAAAGGTGAACATTTTAAAATATCTTGAAACACCATGTGCACAGCAGAGCAGACCTTTGCAAACCAAAGACCTCTAAAACCATTCCCAGCCAAAGCCAGTTGGGCACGCAAGGGTTCTGGGAGAATAGCGGCCTTGAAGGGGATGCTGACCTCCATTACCTTCTCAGTCCCGACCTGTGAACGGGGTCCGGCTTCACATGGCAGTGCAAAGAGCCGCACGAGGCCCCAGGATTTGCCCTTGGTTGATTTGCGCTGATACTGCAAACTGCGGCAGTACTTCTCAGCCTCACAGCATTCCCTCTTGAAATTCTTTTGCGTTCGTTCATTAAGGTTCCCGGCCACATTGTGGTTTAGCTCAAATGGATCCAGGACATTCATAGGCCCCAGTTTAGGGGCAGAGGAGCGCCTTGGTTTGGAATCAGAGGCCGCTTCGTCATCAATTTGGAGGAAGTCTGTGATAGGCAGCACATGGCCGTCTCGCAGAGACACCACTGATGCAGAGAAATCAAATTTAGAGTAGAAGGTGAAGAATCCAGAAAGCAAATTGCCTGAGGAAAAGAGATGGAGGAAATTACAGGGAGAACTTCATCTCGTAGACATCATGCGTGGCAATTATCTTAATAGGCACAGCCTACCGATGTCTCCTGAACCGCAACATGCGCAAGTGATTTGAGAACTCAAAAACAACGTTTTTGAAACAACGCAATAGGGCTGTGTCATATGTACACATATTCTAATCAATAATCGCTTTAAAAATATTGAGTCACTTGATTATGTGGTCCATTTTGAATGGTCAAAAGTATTTATTTGTCATGCAAAAAGATGGGTATCATTAAGGTGAAGTGCTGTGCATTTAAGTTAGCCAAATAAATGTTTACATTTACAAACTGATTTTTCTTTATTTGGAATTTTAAAAACAAGTAAAAATATGTTGATTTCATTCTCTCATTTCTCCCGAAAGAAATCAACAGAATTTTTACGTAAGGTTAGCAAACCAGAGAGATTTTATATTTATTTTAAATGACGTGAACAACGTTGATTCAACATGATTTTAGCATACATACCTGACGTAGATGGGGCAACAACCAGAGACGAGCTAGCTAGGCAGTCGAAAACTTTGCCTTTCTCTGTCTGCACATAATGTACTTTTGAAAGATTCTTTGACAGATTGCTTGTGTTTCTGCCCTTACATGCAAAAATTTAGTAGCACTTATGACAACGAGCATTGTCTGCATCAACTCTAGTGAAGTATAACCACACTTTGGAACGTTTTGCTCTCTCCGCCATCGTCACTCTTTGTATTAAGTAGGAGTTTTCGTACTGTTATGCGTGTGCTGCGCTAGTTCTTGTTGTGTGTGTTACTGACAGACAGCGCATGAGAGATCTCACAGATCTCAAAGACAAACGTCTTAATATCACAAATTATAAATGTTTGGTAAGATAAAATGTACACGATAGCATTATTAAGCAGATCTCTTCGCCATCATCACTCTTCATTATTTAGCGGGAGTTTTCATACTGTTATGTCTGTGCGTGCGCCGCGCTGTTTGGTGAGATAAAATGTTCACGATAACATTAAGAAAAAATACATGGTACATTAATTTTTTTTTCCTCCAGTACCGAAAGCAGAACTGGTAGCGTCAGATCTTACTGATACTACGGTCTTTCATAATTTACCCCCGGGACCAGTTTAATACCGGGTTTCGGTACCCATCCCTAGTCGTGCATGTCAAAATTCTGGGATTAAAAGGGAATTAGGCTCTAAAATGTATCTAATGTGATTGTCATGCGCATCTTGACAGTAAAGCAGGTTCTGATATCAGTAGTAAATCTCCAGCACGTGCTTTCAGATGGAGCAGCATATACTACACAGAACCGTAGTAAATCGCAGATGATTTAATCACTCGATTATGAAATCGAAGAAATCATTCTGCAATTAATTCAGCTGTTTGCATAGCTTGTCACTGAACATGAACTGTGTGTAGTAAATGCTGCTCCATCTGAAAGCAAGAGAAAATAGCACATTTAATAACATGTTTTTACTCCAAACTCACTTCATAACATCAGTCGAGTGATAAATTAATCCTTATGTGAGATGATGTGGTTTCTTACTAAGAATAATGCACGTAACATTTCATAGTATTCTTTAAAAATTTCTTTCAATTAAAATGATAAGACAAACTCAGATAAACCACGTTGAATTAATAAAAGCAGTTAAAGCTTCTGTTTATTCAGCAACCCCTAAAGGGTTTTCCTGGATTTCTTCTGCAAGGTGCATTTGGAGTTCCAGTGCAAGAGTGCCCTCTGGCCTCCGAATGGAGATTTCGGATGGCTGATCACAGAACAGTGCTTCACTGAAAGATACGCATACAATGACAATAGCAGTTTCTGTCTAATCACAATTTATCGCCTTTTGTAAGTTAATTTTTATTAATCGTGCAGCCCTAAAGGGAATTAGTTCATTCTGAACAAAAACTAAGCTATTTTTATTTTTTGGTTCTACGCCTCCTTTGTAAAAGTTTACAAATAAATTAAAAATAAAGCTATTGAAGTAATTAAAAAAATGTTGCTTGTGTCTTTAAATTTAAATTGTATTAGTCTAGTTAGCATAATGCTCACAATAGGTATTTAACGGAGCGGCAAACAGGTAAAATTATATATTAGCTAAGATTTTTTTTTTTTTACAGATTTTATCTATTACTAGCCTTCATTAGACTGCTGATTGAAATAAAATAACACTTTCTTGTTTTTAAAATAAATACTGCCTATTCAAATTTACATAGAATGAAGTCTATGTAAAGTTTTTTCATCTACATAACCAAATAAACAGCCTAAAATATTTTACTTGCAATGTTAACTTGCTGTATGTGAATATACAGTCAGACATGCACTTCAATAGACCTTAGTCAGGATGGTGTCATATTTATTCATTGACAAATTAAACGTCAAGGCTGCCTCGTCTACATCTGCATACAATTAAGTATGCACCTACACTAAGGTCTATAAGCTGAAAGAATTGCAGTTACGATGTTTAAATGTCAGACAAATTTGGGCAAAAATCTAGCCATGTTGATCAGATTATGCCGAAGCCATTTATGACTGAACACAGATAAAGGAAAATAGTTTTACATGTTTATATGACCATACGCTTTGTCATCATATTAACCATAACTGGTTTAAGAAAGTGATAAAAAGGTAAAGCATAGGTGGTACTTACAGAGATCTTCAGTGTTTTTGCTGGGGGGTACACTATATGGCTGACTAGGAAATGTACAATCCCATTCTTCAATAATACACTCTTCTTCCTCACCTGAAAAAATAAAAGACATTATTAATGTGCATCACAGATATACTGTTTAGAATGACATCCTATTACTTCTGATTTCACATTTCTTAAAAAAAAAAAAAAAGTCAACAAAATATACAAGTAGTCATAAAATACAGATAAACCAACGGATTAAGAAAAGGAAATGAAGAGCAGTCCTTGTTAACGCACAGGCCATGTTTTTGAGCTGGTTCACAGAGGGAAGCACAGGAGGGTCTCGATTCTGAAGGTAGAAGATCACCAGCAGTGTAAGAGCGTAATTATTCAACAACGGTCCAGGGCCAGACAGGTTCCCTTCAATTTAAAAAAAAATGGACAGGGTTAAACTGAGAAAACTGTACTTGCGAATCTCACTAAAACAGTCAAGAAATGTCCAGATCATATACATCACCCCAAAATCAAAGTTAATTTCTACCAAGTACAAATTAGTATTACACTAATCAAGTGTCAACACTGCAATATAAACAATATAATAATGTATTTATAGTAAACATACAATTCAATGCATGCATCATGGTGGTTCCCTCATTACTGAATTCTATTACGGTATTTAAAATGTATATAATTTTTTTTTTTCAGACAGGATTATTTATTACTGTACTATAGTCATGAATCATAACTTTAAAGTCAAATTATTTTCTGCATTACAAATGTATGTAATTAATATGCTGTCACTATTAAAAACTTAAAAATATTCATTTGTGTGTGGTAAAACATTAAAAACGTATTCATTTTTTATCTGATGTTCACCATTAACTGTCATGCACAGCTTCATTACCCGCTAATTGTTTCTGCTTGGCCCATAATCGGATGGTGTAGACTAAGGGCCGCAGTCTGGAGTCAATGCCTGAACACAACTGTAGAAATCGAGTGTTTCTCACTGCCAATCTAGTGCAGAAAAAAAAACATTATAGTCAGAGATTGTCCAGTGGAGTGCAATACTCAGTTTTTCAAGTGGCCAAAAACAACTGCTCTCAACCTGTTGTTGATGGTGATGTCTCCGTGGAGGTTGAGCTCTCGATGACTGAACTTGACCACAGGTAGTCGGGCAGTGCTGAGCGTCTGGACTTTGTGCACGCCTGGAACGCACTTCCTCAAAATGACTGCAACCAGCTCCAAGACTTCAGCAGTAGAGGCAGTGGACAGGTCAATGTCAGACAAAATCGAATCTTCAGAACGGCAATCCTCAGACTGATTTTCGCCTGTCTCCTGAAAATGGGCAGTTTTAGAGATATGACATATTGGAAGAAGTAAACAGTTTGATTATCTGATGTTTGAGGTCACAGTCGTCCAATACTAGTGCTAACATACCACTTCAGAAGACTTGGCACGAGCTTGAAATACTTTGGTGTTCTCAAGGTCGAGGAACAGATCAAGGTCACAGGAGTGGATCCCAAATGTGTTCACAGAGGAGCCAAAAGGCACAATTTGGCAATCTGTAACACATGACACAAAGCAACTTTCAGAAAATGAATCTGTAAAAATATTTAAAACAAACAAAGCAGATAAGATGTGTGGCCACTGTTCCACCGATTAAAATCGAAAGACAAAAAATGTAGGGTCTTGGTTCTATGCATCAGTTGTTGACTGGATTTCATTTTTGAAAAATGAAATGCATGCACAGATAAATTGTTCACAGTAAGATCTCTAACATGCATTTAGAAAATAAGACTAGATTAATGTTTATTTTATGGCAACTTTTAGCACTCTGGTCTTGTCTGGTTCATGTTTCAGTTTCAGTTAAGAGAGAACCTGGGAAGAACTCTGTGAAGACTTCCTGCAGCAGCTGAACTAGAAGATCTCTCACTTTCTTCTCATTGTCTTTCAACTCGAAACTCTCCACCACCTTCTGCATCTGCTCATTTACCTTTTACACACAAATGAACATGCATTAAACAAAAAGACAAGAGAACACAGCCTGGATGTGAAACACTCTCTTACAGATGTAGCCTTGCAGATCTCCAGGTTGAGTTTGTCCAGGCTGATCTGGGTGTTTTTGGAGTCTCGTTTCCCCTTGCTTGCCAGTTTGAACTCTTTCCTCTCTCTGGGCTTGACTCGGAGCTTGAGACCATTGAGCTGATGCTGTAGCTGTGCCAGAGCTGCCTGAGCGTTCTGTGGCTCGGAGAACTCAACTATAGCATAGACACCCTACAGAAAACAACATTAAATCTCACTTATGCATTACATCTATAATGTAACATAACTTAGGGTTAGCAAACATTACATACGTTTTCAAATACAGATGTAAGCAAGACAAACATTCAATTATTACCACAGGAGAACTATACCACAGGGTAAAGAAGACAGTGTGTATATAAACCTTATCCTTGTCCATGATCACATCTGACACCGGCCCGAACTGTGTGAAATACTCCTTCAGATCCGTTTGAGACGTGTCTGGTTTAAAGCCACTCACAAACACACCGTTCTCCTCCTGAGCTTTGCGCTGAGCTCTGAGCCGCAGGAGATGCTGATGTTTCTTTCCTTTAACATGATCTTCCAGGCTTGGCTCTAAACAGAAACACATCCGTTAAATGTGAAAGGAAATGGATTGGGTGCATAAAGTAAATTAGATTTACATTTAGCAGACGTTTTTATCCAAAGCGACTTACAAATGAGGACAACAGAAGCAACCAAAACAAACAAAATGATAGTAATATGTTAGGGCTGTGACAAATCTCGATTAACCTAACAAAGTACATGCATCAAGGTTTTTTTATTTATAATAACTAAAAAAGTAGATAGAATAGAAAAAGAATAGGGCAGGTTAGTGTATACACACTTATTGTATTATAGCATGTTTACAAAGACGGCGTAGAAACGTCTCACGTGTGTTAGCGCTGATGTTTTTAGTTTATCACAACTTACTGTTGGGAATATTAACGACGCAGAGGCTGCAGTGAAATCCTCTTTGCATCGTCTGGATGTCTTTATCGAGCTCCATTGAGAGGCTGTACCGATAACTCCTAAAAAATGCGTCCGAGTTGCTGCTACACGAAACAACTCAAATCTCCCTCCATGATGTTCCTCTGCGTCCGTCCCCTCAATTCTTCCAAAAGAAACGCTGAGCGGGGAATTTCCGTTCCGCTCTTCAGCAGGTAGGGTTGCCATAAGTCTTTTGTGAAAATTTGTATATATTAACTGTATACATGTACACATTTACGGTATACTGTATACAAATGCAGTTAAAAAAAGTAATATATGCAACCAAAACTAGATTTACAAACTTTAGTCTCCGCTACATTGTATTGTATTACATGACATCATAACATAACGTGTTACATAACTGTAGGCTTAGTCCTTTTATTATCATCTAGGTAATAATACAAGTTGAATATAAACAATTTTATATATAAAGGGTGGTTTTTAAAATATATTCTCACCGTTTGCAATATTTATCTGTCATATTGGCTCTATAAAAATTGGAAATTTACAAACATTTTTAAGTCTCGCACTAGGAGAAAATGGTGTTTAATATAAGTTTTTTTTTTTTGGATGCACCCTGTAATGGCATTTAACCCTATATTATATTCTCAATCTTTGCCATTAAAGAGCTGAGTGAAGAAAAGATAAGTTTTCCAAGAATAGATGACGGGATCATAGGATCAACAACTTAAAACTTGGAATTATTAATGAAATTTGTTTCAGAAATGCCATACCATCATTAAACACCCACGAATATATATCTAATGCCACTTCATGGATTTTGTTGATTCTGATTTAATTTGATTGGTAAAAGCCCTGTAGTATAGTATATCATTATCTCTGGTCTACATGGGACAGCAAAGAGGGGAAGTCGTTGCCTAGTGGTTAGAGTTTGACCCCCAACCCTAGGGTTGTGGGCTCGAGTCTTGGGCTGGCAATACCACGACTGAGGTGCCCTTGAGAGCAAGGCACCGAACCCCAACTGCCCCCCGGGCGCCACAGCATAAATGGTTGTTCATTGAGTGTGTATACACACTTTGGATGGGTTAAATTCTGAGTATGGGTCACCATACTTGGCTGAATGGTATCTCTACTATGAGTGCAAATTTAGATGTTACACAATTAAATTCTAAAGCATGTACAACAAATACAAAATAAGCTTTTTCGCAATTTTTTTATTTCACAAGGACAATTACTTCTGATTTTGGTTTGGTATATAGCATGTTTAATCTTTACCTGATGGTCTAAATTCTTGCTAAGGGTATATAATAAGACAAATTTTCCAGTAAATAGAAGTCAAAAGAACAAATAGGAAGTAAAACTAAAGCCATTTTAATATAGTCTGATACCATAATAATCTATGTAAGATAAGCAAGCTGGTACAATAAACATCACATTTTGATCTACAATTTTCCAAAACATTTATTTTTCTTAGTAAACAAAGATGTAAATACAGGATAAACACAAAGTATTATTCTGTCAAGAAAGATAACGTCTTCTACAATATTACTCCAAAGCCAGAATCTGAAAACACAAGTGTATTATAAAAAAAAAAAAAAAAAAAAAACAACTACAACAGTAAAACTATTTACAAATCCAAGCAATCAGGCATTAAATGCTGTTCACTTTCTTCACAAAGTTTTCCACTAGATCCGTCAGCTCTTTCATGTCAGCCTCATCCTCATGAATGACTTCCTTCAGCTTATCAAATCTTTTTAGCTGCTCGCCGCAGTGTTTCTAAAAGACAAAGATATTTTTAGTTTACAGGTTGAGTCGACACAAAGCCCGTCATGCTCCTTTTCAAAGTATAAAAAGCTAATATTTCAATAAATGTGAGTTTAAATTTCTCAGTGAAGTAAGCTATTTTATTAATAAAGTGTCATGCATCATTGACACATCTCTGTGTTTAAAATCTTCCACCTCATGTAGCATTAAGTCATATTAAGTCAAGAGATTTCTAGTAATTGCAGTCCAAACCATCACATACTTCAACTGCACACAGGTGGTTTACTGCAGAAGTGAAGACATCAGTCAGATTCTTGAAAACCATGCGGTTCTCCTCATTAGTCTCCTGCACGACCACGTGATACCTGATAGAGAAGTTCAGATCCATGTAAAATAAGATGAACAGGTGATGTTTTGAGAAAAATAAAGTGGAAAACGGATGCTCACTGTTGTTGCGCAGCTTTGAGTTCCTCCTCGGCTTCCTCGCATCCCTGCCTCACATTCTTTTCCAAACGCTTCTTGTGAGTTTCAGCAGAGTCCACCTCAGCCGACCACTTCTCCTCCTCTTGTGCCATTTCCTACACACACCGTAACTAATTCAATCTCACGTGCCGAGTGACAACTTCAAATGAGTCACTTCCGAAAATAAAGTGTTTATTCAATTAACATACAGACGGATATATTTTAGCAGGTTTCAAATCAGAAATCCTGATGCTCTTGCATTGTACCTGCATGTCATGCTCCAGCTGTTGGTCGACTCTGCGAATCTGTTCCTTTAGATGCTTGAGGTCATTCTCCTTATCAAGGATGTTGGACTTCACCTAACAAACAAATGGAATGGTGATTATGCACCCTTACCATTTATAACATATTACAATGTAAACACTATAAAGTAAACATCATAATTAATCAAGAGAGGATCATTAAAAATTGTTTGGTATAAACAAGTGGAATTTATTGCAATCTGCTCTGAAACTGTGGGACTGTAGAACGACTTTGTTTTTTATTGTTAATTTTGCAGTGCAATAAGAACTGGGTGTCTTGACAGGCTTTGTAAGATTGTCTCCACACTAGGATAGCCATAGTTACATCAGTAATTTGTTATAATAAAAGAATGAAAAGATTTTCTAATGCAAGGCATGAAGAGCACCTGAACAAGGGGTTTAATAAAATTCTCACACCTGTTCAACAGTCTCTTCCAAACTCAACTTCACATTGGTGAGTCTGCTGTATTCATCTTCCACATCGACCATCATGTTCTTCAGGGGATTCTACCAAAGTTAAGACAAGTTAGAGAAAGATTAAGAAAAATCCTGAATTGTTACAACAAATTAAGTATCTTTTACGGATGGCTGTAGTGGTTGTACCTGTATCTGTGTCTTGTACTGTGTGATGGTAGTGGCGCTGTAATCAGTCCTGATCTCAAAGTCATGACCACAGGCATTTTCCGCTGACTGTGGGATGAGCTTCAGCTTACGACCCAGTTTATTATACTCCGCAACCTTCAACTCCGCCTGCAAGAAAATGAGCAAAATTTCTGATGTTTACATGTGTTAGCCTACATGTTAACAGCATGATGGATCGAACTGTATGACTTATGTATTCGGCACAGAAAACAAAAGCTCTAAATCGAAACAATTTGATCACAGTTCTCTCCAGAATCGATTCTGAGCTTAGTTTTTAACAGCAGATGTCTCTCTAGACTAGTTTTTAACCACAAACTTAAAGGGTCACAAAGAAGAGCACTTGTGTGTTCGGCTGGGTAATGGAAGTGGTTAAATGTACTTGCATTTCTGCTTTTTATGACAAAAGATTAATGTAAATACAGCCCATTGTGAACACACTTGTAATTCACTTCAACCTATATGATTAATTATTTTAGGTTGAAGTGGTGTGTGTGTGCATAAAGAACTGGAATCAAGCAGAATACAGCAGTTTCTAAAGCACACACTGCCATCTGCTGTCAAAAACTACACTCAGAATTGATTCAAGAGATAATAACGATGCATTTGCGAAAATCCCAAAATCGATCCACGAATTGATGCATTGTCGCACCTCTTCTATTTGATACTGTAAGATATTCTACTTTGTTTTCTTGAGCCACTAATCTCTTCGCTTATAGTTTCTGCTGGATTAAAACTGTGGTAGCAATGTTTTCAGATTTACGCACACACACAGCATGTAAAAACAAACTGAGGCTGGCCACTTTACATGTAAGTTTCATTGTCTCTTCCACTTTCACCCTTGTGCTGAAAATCCTGTATCTAATTTGTTCAGTCAAAAAATGAATGTTTGTAAATCTCTCATTATGCTATATAAAAAAAAAAAATCTGGGATGTGCCAAAAGAAGCCACAGAGAGGAGTTGTGAATGGCAGTAAAGTGTCATGTCTTAAGCCACACGACAACATGACACTATGTCTGGTTTTCAATCGTACTGCACACATTCATAGTATATATATCGTTTTTTAATGGTAATTCAGGCAGTACTTCCACAAATGTAGTACCTATTCAGGGAGTATGCGATTACACATCAACTCTGGGTGGGACATTTGTAAAATCCTGACCTTCTCTTTGGTTTTGGACAGGTTGACCTCCTCGTTCCACACCAGCTGCTCCGCCTCCTCTAGACTCTGGTTTAGGCTCTGAATGGTCTGCTGCAGTTCATTCCTCTCTCTGTTAATACGCTCAATATCAGCTGGAGTGAACTTCTGATTCTCCAGGATGTGCTGCAGCCTTGTCCTCTCCTGTTTCAGACCATCCAACTGAATCTCTGCACAAAGAACAGGGACATTATGTTATTGAATTCCACCTTTGTATTTACGACGTCAAGGCATTTGTATCTGCATCTTGTAATGTCCCTCACCAGCAGCTTCGAGCTCCTCAGCTAGTCCAGCAGCTTTATTCTCCAGTCCAGTTTTATGAGCCTCCAGAGTACAACGATAGTTTTGTAGCTTCTGCAGATCAGCCTGTAATCTGAGCTTCTCGGTCCTCTTCCCTGCTAAACGATCCTGTCAACATAAACACATAGCTCCAACATTAGTGCAAACTATGTTCTTTCATATCATACATTTAATGGCATTTCATGAAGGTGTTTGAGAAAAGCCCAGAGTGTGCAATTCACTGTGTAAACCAACTTGACTATTATTCCATACTATTATTTAAAAAGCAGCATGAGAAATGACAAGGAAACATAGACTCACAGTTTGGCTTTCTCTTTCAAGTCTCTCCACATGCTCCATCAGCATTGCATGTTTCTCCTGCTGGGACTGTAACAGCGCCTCATCCACACTGTACAGCTTCTCTGAGAGAATTCAGAAAATTGATCAGCCATAACTATATTTTGCATTAGTTTCATAAATAGATTTATTTTTATTATTATAAAAAAAAACACTTTATTTTTTTACCTGCTTAATATTTTTGTTGTGGCTTAATGTAAAGTATATACCAAATAAATTTGACCACATATAGTGTTAGAAGAAAATAATGTATACATCTGGGTGTAAAAGATTATCAGTCGATCAATCATTTTTTTGTTTTTGTTTTAATGTGTATGGCAATGATTTGGTTGTATGCATTGGTTGTTGATTTTGAGATGTGGGTGATGCCCTCTAAAGTTGAGCAAGCTTTAAGAAGCAGAGTTTAATGCATGCATACATCAAAGTAAGCAAGTTCCATTTTTGACATTAAATGGGTAAAAAAAGAAAAAAAAAAGCATATGCAGGATACATTGAGATTAATAACTTTTAACCCTTTAACTGTCATCCCGTCCTGTGACACCTACATTTACTTCACTATATTACAATTAAATCTAATCTTGATAAACTATATATCGCTGGAAAGTAAAATATATATTTTACCAATGTTTTGGAAAAGAAAATATGTAGTAAAAGTAATAGATTAATTTATGATAAGAGTGCACCCTCAAAAATCTTTATTATAACAGGAGTTCTGACCTTTGTTAAAAAAAAGAAGAAGACTTCTTCGTTGCCTTTTTCTCTATCACATTTTAGAAATCATCAGAAATTATGTATCAACTGAAAACTTAAATTCTCAAAATTCATCCTTTAAAACCCATTTTAAAATCAGACATTGCATTACCATGTAAATGGTACATCAATATCATGTTACAAAATGTATTCATTCATGAATTATAAAAATGTAAGTTTGGATTGTGCACTATAAAGTGCACAAAAATGTGAGTGACAGTTAAGGGGTTAAAACATGCATTTGACTTTACCTTTATTCAATTTATACTAAAAAACTGGCACATGACTGGCATTAAAGGAATTGTTCACCCAAAGATTGTGTCATCATGTACTCTTAATCCTGAGTTGCTGGAAGCCATTGATTTCAATTTACTTTTTTTTTTTTTTTTTTTTATATACATACAATGGAAATCGGTGGCTTCCAGCAACTGTTTGTTTAACCAACATAGTTCAAAATGTCTTCTCTTCTATTCTGTACAGGAAGAATCTCATGGAACAAAATGAGAGTGAGTAAATGATGACAATTAAAGATTTGGAGTGAACTTTCCCTTTAATTTAAGAGGGTCAAATAAAGTATGCCACCAACCCATTCAAATAAACCAAATACACACTTTATCATCAAATACTTACTTAGTTTATTAAGATAGTCTTCATCCTCATCTTCAAATGTATCTGCTCCCTGCATAAACTTGTTGTAGGTGTCAGAGCAGTATTCCATAAAAAGCTACAGAGAAAACACAGCAACACACTTACAAAAATTTGGCATATGTGCGATGTCTACAATGCAGAGTGGTAAAATATATATACCAAATGACAGCTTAAACTGTCAAAGCTGACTCTTTTTGTCTCATAAGATACCTTGTTGTACTCGGCCCCTTCCTCTAGATCACACAGTTCATCTGAGAAGTCAGAGAACAGCAGGCCCTGCTCTCTCATACCACTGAAGAGCTGCGGGGACAAAACCTACATGTCAGGTCAGGCAATGCTACAATCTTTCCTGTTGCATGTTATTGTGCATCAAATGGCAGTCTGGGATGATAAGGAAAGCTTTACCGATTCTCACATTTTATTGTAGAACATGAAAATGGTTTTATAGAAGTTGAAAACAGTCAATTGGCAAAACTCAGTGCCACAATGTTAGTCCGTTGTAGGTGGTTGCTTGCAGACATGCAAATATAATCTATTATAAATCAAATCAATTTCTGACATACTTCGTTAAAAAGTTTGGGCTCTCAATATTATTATTATTTTTTTAAGAAATTAGTACATTTATTCAGCAAAGACTCATTAAACTGATTAAAAGTGGCAGTAAAGACATTTATCCTGAAAAAATGTATCATCACCATTTCCACAAAAACATTAAGCGGAACAATTGTTTTCAACGTAGATAATAATAATAATAAGAAATGTTTCCTGAACAGCAAATCATCATATAAGAATGATTTCTGAAGGATCATAACACACTGAAGACCAGAGTTATGATGCTTTACCATTACAGGAAATCCTAACATTTTAAAATATATTAAAATTAAAACAGTATTTAACAATATTACTTTTCGATCAAATAAATGAAGCATTGGTGAGACTTCTTTAAAAAAAAAAATAATAATCTCAACCCCAAACATTTGAAGTAGTGTACATACATTTATGAACATGTGCTTTGACACAGTTCCAGTGTAAATAGTCTCAAATGGGTGCGACCCATGTAGACAGTGTGACAAGGATCACATAGATAGATCACATAATCCTGATAAAGGTTTGAAGAGTCACCTTGACTGTGTCAATGAGCCAGATAAGAGCACCAAGAGCCTGAGGCCACGTGTGAGGAGCACCAATGGAGTACATGGAGCTTTTTGAGAGTGCAAACGGGTATCTGAAATAAAAACATAATCATCTCTCAATGATAAGGACAGAGTACAGGATGGTTAACACTGACCAATGTGTGTTTGAGATCAGACTACACTTTAACTGATTCATACAGCTGTAGTAATGAAGTAATATGTTGTTCTTTGTTTACCCCAGATCTTTGAGCATTCTTGGGATCTCCTCCTCAACCTTGGAAGTGGGCATCTGAAAGGACGGTTCCAGGAAAGTGTAGATGAATTCATATATCTTTAAAAACTCTTTTGTTGATGGAGACTGGAGAGCCTTCACTGTGATGCTGCCAGGAAATCCTCGCTCGACCAGGAACTAGAAATTATGGGAAAACATTAATTGTAACCAGGGTTTTGGCCCAGTTAACTTCTGATTTTTCCAACTGCCTGAGATTACAGGATAGAGGTTTTGACTGCCTCTTCAAAAAACATTTTCTAACTGATTAAATATATATATATACACATACATACATATAGAGCTGACCATAACTAGAAACATCAATTTTCACCTTCAAAAATCCAGTAATGGTGAAATGACTGAGAAACGCCTATGAACCTTCTATTTATAGAAGTGTTTTTATAAAAATTTTATTTAAAAAAACTGGCCCACACAATTCCATACTTCACAAAGTTGCTTGATACACTGTTGGACAAAAGCTTTGTCATGTAGGGGTCTGGGGTCCTTCATTTTCTCTGAGCCCCCGTAAGCCCCAAACATGCTGTTCCTCTGGCCACCTGCCCCGATGCCTCTGTGGAGAGGTAGAGAGATGTGAGGACACGGTTGTAATACAATTAATGTTTAATTAAACTCTGTATGACATGATTAAGAATTACAATGCACAATGATAACTCAAAACCATGATCATGCATCATCTACTGCCAGACTCACTTTCCAAAAAAGCTTGTTCGTCTCTCAGATGTGGTAGAATGAGGTTTCGGTATGTTCAGCTTGCCAAAGACATTGTCTTTACTGTAATGAAATAAAGTTGATGCATATTGTAACATAAGTCATGTAACCTGCTGAAAGAAGTTTAGGGAGTAACAAAACCACATAATGTGTACTCAAAATTGCACTCAATTAATACAATATAAAAGTAAATAAGGTTATACTTCTGCGGGGTGGCATTGATCAGGCTCATCCTGCTGTCTGTCACTCGCATGGGCATCTCAGAATATCTGCTGCTGGGTCGCCGACTCATTTTGACCTTTATAAACACTCTCTTCACATGCAAGACAGAGAACATTTAGATTAAAACTTATTATGTTGATAACATTCGTGAATTAACAGAGCTTTAACTATTGTCTATTATAGCATGAACGTGTATAAAAAAAACTAAAGTACACAGATTAACGCAATACTTTTAATTTTTCTAAATTCAAAACTGTAACGTTACTGTAATTGTGTTATGTGGCTAATATATGTTTGCAATATAATGTGTAGCTTGATTACACGTAAGGAAAATAAGCTTTAAACACACAAATAAACACTAATAAAGATCTCAAAATCTCGAAAAATAAACACGCTACGAAATAAATTGAATGGTGTTAACTGAATAGCATACGAATTATGCTAGTAACGAAATGAGAAATGTGCACCGAGCCATACCTCGGATATAAACTTCAGCGGGAGGACGATTCTCGGTTTAAAATAACTATACTACAGAAATGTATATCAGCAAACAAGACGTATCAGGTATACTTAGGTGTAAGGTATACTTCAGTATGTATGAAATTCACTATACTATTGTATCCTTCCGTCGATGCTTCGGTTGGATTTCAAAAATATCCGCGAACGTTGCTCAACGGATATCTCTGATTACGTCACAGCCTCCGTTAGAGCGGCTGAGCGTCGTACTGCCACCTGCTGGTGAGGCGGAAACTTACAGTTTTGTAAAAAAAACTTTTTTTTTTTTTTTACTATATAACGCGATTAATTCAAATAGCTATTAGATTATACAATAAATATACTTTTGGAACTTTGTGTCAATTTTGCACATAAACCAGTGGTTTCACTTTATAACAGGTATTCTTAATAACCATGCATATATAAATAAATAACTCTGTCCACAATACCCATTATTATTCAACATAACATAAATGCACAGATTACAAAAATTTACTGATTATCCAGTGACTATAAAAGATCACTTAACCTCAAAAGTGGTCAGACAGACCAAGTCTTGATAAATTATTTAGATGACAGGTAAGGATTAATAAGAGTATAGGCAATCAATAAAGCTGTTTATATTACATTCAGTGGCACATAATCAAGATAAAAATGAAAGGGCAACTTATTCTTTATACCACAAAACCGATAACATTTTATAACATCAATTTTTCAGCACTATGGTGCTAATTCAGGATTTTTCATTGTGTATCAATATGACAAAAAATATGAGGAAAAGAATGTACAGAAATTAAACTTAGTTCCCATTGACAGGTTTGTGTTTTTGTAGATGTCTGTTGTAGACACAAGCTTCATCTCCTGCTGTCCAGAGCAGAAAAGACAAAAAAAAAAAACTCTTGGGACATATAAGAATTTATATTTTACCCCATTCTTGTTCAGATTTATATTTCAACACCATAATACCAAGCACAATATAAATAAATAATTTCTGACATATCGGATTATTGTGATGTTATTAAACAATATACTATGGTCTTTAACTGCTGCAAATGTAGTGGATATATTAACTGCTGCAAATGTAATAGATACACACCATTAACAGTTTTTCATGTTCCAATGCAACTGCTTTCCACTCCACACATGAACTATAGCACTATTGACCTACTGGCTGTTTTCTGGCACACCTTCATTGACATTGCATTACAACCTAAACAACGAAAGATCTCAACATCTTCAAGTGGCACAGATGTATTTTTAATGAAAGAAGAAAAACAAATCAAACATGAGGTGACAAAAATCTTTTTAATGAAAACTTTCAATCCTGTCACATGTACACTTACAACTACAGCACAATACACACTCTTGGGATTAAGAATTGTGACTGATCAAGCCTGGTTTATGCACCCCTCAACTTATTTTATTCTTAAAAACAAAAACAAAAAAACAAAAAAAATTTTTTTTTAAAGATATAATATTATATATATAAAAAGAACATTGACGGAAGTTAACAGTTCAAATGTAGAAAGTCTTTAAACATTTTCATGAAGTAAAAACAAGTCTACATGGCTATCTGTTTCAATGCCTCTTTCATCTGAGTTTAAGAGAATAAACACATTTGATTCAAGTGTACAGACTTTTCCCTAAGATAAAATCAGTTAAAATTACACTGAAAAATTTATAGAAAACAATGCAATATTACAAACATATAAAACTAAATCTTTTTTCAGAGATTACAGAGAATAGATAATTAAGACCACTCTGTAAGATCAGTGCTTTACTTCCTCCTGGTGCGCCTGACAGGAGCTGCCTCTGTAGGGACATCTACTTCCTCTAATTTTTTCACACTCCTTGCTTTTCGAGTGGTGGTTCCTGTGTGAATATATAAAACATTACCATTAAACTCTCAAAAGGTGAATAGTACAGTACAGCATGAACACAACAAATGCAAAACAGAAAACGTTATTATTACACGAGCAATTATGATGGACACTGGAGAACTAAATGACAGAGCATCTCTTAGATGGTCTAAATGGGGATTCAAATATTTAGGAGTTACCATTACACCTGGACGTCCACAGTTATAGCAGGTAAATTATGACAAATTAATCAACATTATTAAAAAGGACCTATTAAGGTTGGAAGTGTTGCCATTTCACTTCTTGGAATTAATAAAATGTGTTTTTCACATTACCAGAACACACATTTTCAAAAGAGAATTACTGACTGCAGCGTTGGTTTTCAGATAAGCAAGTATGTTAACTTAGCAACAATATGCACAATAAGGTATACTGAACACATACTAAACTTCAATGTAAAGTTCTTGAACCCTTCTGGATAAGAGGACAGCATTTATATTATGCGTACCTGAAACAGACTCTTGAGCTTTAGCAGGTGCTGGATCTGGTTTCTGTGCTGTACTTTTCTGTCCTCTTGTAGCTTTATTTCCAATCTTCTTGGAAGTAGGATCAGCCTTTTCTGGTTCAGCTTCAGGCATTTTCTCTTTGCTTGAGACCTCTGCTGCAACTTCGACTACTCTGCCTCTTCTCTTTGGCAAAGGCTCCTTATTTACGGACTCATCTGTCACTTCAATCCTTCTCCTTTTGAGGGGGGTTGATGTCTTACTATCAGTGGGCTCTGATTTGGGCACAGAGGGAGCCACTGCTTTTCCTCTTCTCAATGGCTTGACTTTTATCTGAGCTTCTTCTTGAGTCTCTTCAATGGGAATTTCTTCTTTCACTCCTCTCCCTCTGCGGCCTCTGGGTGGCAGATCAGTTGACTGATTTGATTCTGTGGAAGACATCTCAGCTGGTAATTTGCCTAACCTTTTGGATTTCTTCAGCTGCGGCTCTTTTACATTGGTAGTAATTTCAGACTTTTCAGTGTCTTTACAGACGACCAAATCTGTGTTGCAGGTAACCGTTTTTGATGGTTTTATTTCACTAGCTTGCTCAGCTGTAGCAGACTCACTGATTGGGCTTTTAGGGATGTCCTTAGTCGAATCCTTCAGTTTTCTTCCACGGCTTCCTCTTTCCACTTTCTCCAGTCCGACACCTGATGTTTTCTCAGCAGCAACAAATTCAGAACCTGCCTGTGTCATGGTATTTTCTTCTTCCTTTGATTTAGGTGCTTTTGCTGTTCTCCTGGTATGTTTAACAGGCTTTACTGGCTCTTCTGATGAAGCTACATCCTCAGTAACCTCAGACTCTGCCTTCATAACTGCTTTACGTACACGGCTAGACACCACAGCAACTGGCGGTGCAGGGTCTGCAACAGCACGACGACCTCTTTTGACCGCAACATCTGCCACCATTTCAGTTTCCTTTGCATTAACAGCCCTTTTTCGACCCGTTTTGACAACAGGGGTCTCTGCTTGTTCAATTGGGCTGACAATGTTCTCCTCAGCCTTAACTGAAACGGTCTCCTTTGACTGCTTTGTCTTCCTATTCCCTCTCACAGATTTTATCACTGTTTCAGTGTGTTCTTCGGTCACAGGTAAATGTATGCTGGTATCTACAGCAGGTTGGTCAACAACCTCTTCAGCCATTTGTGGTTTCTGCTGTTTGGTTTTTCGTCCTCTGCCACACTTGACCACAGGTGCTTCAGGCTCCTCTTTATGGTCAACATTTGCCTCTGCCGCAGTTTTGGAAACAACCATGACATCATCATCACCCAAGGGCTGGTCCTTGACATTTTCTTTTTTACCTTTCCTTCCTTGCACTGACTTTGCTACAGGTATCACTGGCTTCTCAGCCACTACAACAGCATGAGTGCTTGGAATTTTGCTTTCCAAAGCAGGGGTTGGCTCGGTTTTCAAGTGTTCCTTTTTTGTTGGCCTTCCCCTCCTAGCTCTAGTTGAGGAGATGGTGTCAGTACCTAGTGAAGTCTGCAACTTGACATCCTCTGGTGCAACAGCATTTTCCTCACAAACAATTTCAGTTGTTGTCTGTTCAAGTTCTTCTGAAGGTTGTCTTCTGGTTTTATCCATAATTTTTCTCCTCCCAGTTTTCACAAGAGGGGCTTGGACCTGCTCTTCATTTGCATCAGGACACTGTGGGTCCACAGCATTTGCATCATGAGTGGTTGCAACTGCAGCATCAGCACCATCTTGTTTAGGTTTTTGCCCTTTCCTGGTTTTGGTAACGGCAGGCAGGGAATCTGGCATCTCGACCTCTGTATTCTTTGCCTCTTCTTCCACAGAGCTGTGCTTGGGAACTCTACCACGGGCTGATTTTCTAACTGGACTGGCAGCGATTTCTGATACTTCAAGAAGTTTCTTGCCTCTCTTTCCTCTGATAGGACTAGCGGGAACTGGACTACTCATATTTTCCTCTTCAATTAATAACAATACAGCAGGTGCTTTGGCCATTTTGTTGTTACCATTTTTGGATCTCTGTGCTGCTTTTCCTCGAGTGCCACGCTGAATTTTACTGGCAGGTGGAGACTTGACTAGCTCCTCTTGCTCAGCAGTGGATGAAGTTGAGGTAGCTTCAACTGTTGTGTTGGTATTATCAGATACGCATACAGTTTCTTCAGACTGCTCTTGGTTTTTTTTATCTGGCCCAGAAGAACACACATCAGAAGCATCAACTGAAACAATCTCCTCTTCAATCTGGTCAGGGTGTCTTTCCTGTGGAGTTACAGTCTCAATATATGGATGACTCTGATTAGATTCAACTGTTTTACCGGTGCACTGTAGATCCATAGATTTTAAAACTTCACTCTCCATGGTTTCAACCTGACAGACATTTTCTTGGTCGTATTCCTCATCCAAACCTACAAGTCAAGACAACTTCATGAGTTTAGTAAACTAAGTAGTTAACTGTCATTAATGTCTTTCAGTCATTTCATGTAATTTCCCGAATTTTAGAACGGAGAACAACAAAATAGAAAATGTGCATTACCCAGTTTTAAGTCTCCTTCAGCTGTCATGAACGTAGAGCAACTTTCCATCGGTTCTTGGATCTAAAAATTAAATATACAAGATGTAGTTAATTATGTGAACGAAATAAAAACAATTCTATACTACTTTTTAAAACAAAGAATGAACTGAACCATTATGAAATTGTTAGTGTAAAGCATATATCTAGAGGTTTACATATCTACAATGCCAGCGAGCAGTGAGACAAAACTCCAATTGACAGTTAAACTGTCTCCGCTGTAAGCATGGCATGAGTGTTCAATGGATTAACTTTTCCAATTACCTTAATAGGCTCAGTCACACTACTTCCGGTTGTCAAGAAAGAGCTGTTCTCAGGTTCGAGTTCTTTAAGGCCAGTGGACTCCTCTGTCATTGTTTCGAGTCGAGGGGTCTTCATAAGTTCACTGATTTCAAACTGACTGCTGACAGATTCTCTTTTTAACTTGGGAGTCTGCATTGACTGCTTCAAATCAGATAAGTCTTCTACGGGTTCAACTTTCTCTTTGGGAGTCTGCATCAGCCCTTCCATACCCATTTGATCTTCAACTGGTTCTCCTCTGTGTTTAGGGGTGTTCTTCAGTTGCTGAACACCAGTTAGGTCCTCTTTGACTTGATTTCTCTTCTGTTTAGGTGTCTTCGCAAATCTTTTCAGCCGTGCTTGATTCTCCATCAGGTCTCCCTTTATTTCCGGTGTTTTCATCAGTTCTTTCACACCAGTAAGGTCTTCATGTTGCTCAGCCTTTTCTTTGGGTGTTCTCATAAGCCTCTGAAGACCAGATGCGCAGAGTACAGGATTGCTCTTCACTTTTGGAGTCTGCATCACTCTTTTCACTCCAACCATGTCTTCTACTGGTGCTCCCCTGTATTTGGGAGTCTTTAGGAGTTCCTTAATGCCTTCTAGACTTTCACCATGGGAAGGTTTACATTCCTTGGGGGTCTTGAGCAGCTTTCCTCTTAAGTCCTCAATTGGTTCAGCCTTCTGTTTTGGTGTTTTCATGAGTTGCTTGACTCCAGTGAGACACAAGGATGGTGCAGCTTTCTGGTTTGGGGTTTTGACTACTGTTTCAGGTGCAGCCTCCTCTTCCTCTGTTTGGACATTAGGTGTCTCTACATCTGGAATGATGTCATGGCAACTTGTTTCAATAGAGTTATCAGGGAGTTCAGAAAGACCTTCGTCTTCCAACAAACTACCATCCTGGTTGTCAAGAAGTAGTCGTGTTACCGCTTCATTGTTGTAGCGACCACTTTTGGCAGTGGAGACCACACTTAATGGCGACACCAACATTTCACCTGTGAAGGAGGTAAAAAAACAAGAGCATGAAATCAGTTATATCAAAATACACAACAGATCGTTTGACAAGTCTGAAACACTTACCTGATTCTTCTGGTGTTTTCATCACTGAAACCTCATCCAGAGAAATCTCTGGACAGTCTTTATTTAAAGGAACTCTATTCTTAGACCTGGTGTTGGCTGGTGTTTTAAAAATCTCTTCAACACCTAACAATACACATACACAACATACAGAATTTGAACTAACAATTTCATCAAACTTATTACATGTATTGTTTTCTTCAACACTGAACAAACCTGTCAAGTCCTCATCCATTTTCATGTCCTTCTTGAATAGTGCTATATTTGGCACTATTTTAGGTGCAGCACCAACATACTGGTTAGTCCTCATATGGGCTTTGCCAACAACAATGGTGACTGGAGATGCTGCATGCCCAGTACTAACATCATCTTTCAGCCTCTGTGCAGGTGTCTGCATAGGTAACCAACAGTCAAATGCAGTTTGTAATAAAGCCACAAATTAATGAGCCATTCAATGAATAAAACCATTCACAGATATATTTGAACATTGAATGAATCAGAACAAAAACATTTATTTTGAGAGTGATGATCTTCTTTATTTTACCTTGGGTTTTGGCAGTACAGCTCTCTTCACTATAGTGCTCTTTGTAGGTTTTTTCTTAGTTGTAACTTCTGTTTGAGGTTTGGTCTGACCAAATTTTACAATATCAGCCCAAGAGGTCAATACTTAAAACAAAGGAACAAAAAAAGATATTTAAAACAATGATAGATTTAGTATTCTAAACAGGAACACAAATATATAACCAATTTAAATGTTTCACCTTTTAGATTAGCCCGAGATGCTCCACTACGTCTTGAACGCATGACATCAAGAGCACTTTTAATTGCACTTTTGGGAGTTTTTCTTCCAGAAGACTTCATGCTCTTCCTCCTTAAGGGTATCTTTGGTGTTACATACTTCTGGGGCACATCTTCTGCAATGGCTGACTGTGGTTCAGACATGCTCCCCTGGTCCTGGACAGGTGATGGAGTATTGATAAGAGAGACTGAAAACCTTCCCTGCACCCTCGGTGTCTCAGTTAAAGACATGTCACCAGCAGCCTCAATCGCTGAAGTTGATGCTCTCTTAGCAGATGCAGGTGTCCTAGGTGCAGCAGGAGTAGAGGATGGTGTTGGTGTTTTGGTTGAAGCAGATGGTGACTTTTGACATTTTGGTGATGGAGTTTTAGCCTTGGTACCCGGTGACCTTTTGGCAGGTGATGGAGTTTTAGCCTTGGTACCCGGTGACCTTTTGGGTGAAGCTTTATTTGGAGAACATTTTTGAGCCTCTGAAACTGTTTCTCTAAGTCGAAGAGCCTAAAAAAAAGGGAAGAGGAAAAAAAAAACTTATTAAAAACCTTCAGAATTTTCAGATTTAATAATCCTCAAAAAGCTGGATTTAAGCATTACCAAAAGACCAATGGTGGATGCTCGTCGTAAGAGAGATTGGGGTCTTTGAAAAGCACCCAAACTGTGTCGTGGGGTGGCCCCACGGCGAAGGGGGGAATTTGGGGGCAAGCCTTTGTCAAATAGCTCTGGACTCAGCTGACCACCAAAGGACACTCGCTTTTTCTTTGCTTTTAGTACAAATACCTCATTGCGAGATTCATTACCATTAAATAGCTCATTTACTGAAGTGTCATCTGTAAGACAAACAAAAGTATGATGAACATGACTTAAATAGCAACACACATTTGCATCATTTTCCTAAATGTCAAATGGTGCATATGGCTAGGCCTGTCATGACAGCAACTTTTTGTTGTGTGACATATTTCCCCAGAAATATTTGCGATAAGCGATATTGTAATTTTAAAGACAATTTTATGCCACTGAATATATAATCAAAATAACAGAATAATAATGCAAGGTGGCCTACACACTTTCAAATGACAAAAAAACGTTTAATTTGTAAGAATATTTAGATATGGAAATTATCAAAATTTTAGATACCTTAAAAAAATACAAATAAAAAAAAACTTATTTTCTCTGTAAATTAAGATGCACACTATTGCTGAAAAACACAAACCACTAATTAGCATACAGATGTCCATATGCACACCGGCACAAATTGCTTAACAAAACTATATCTACGGATTAAACTTTTTTTGTAGAAGCACTTATTTTTAATTATAAACTAGCACCTCATGACTACACCACTTTATTTTCGAGAAGCTGCAAAAGACACAGGCGCAAGTGGAATGTACAAAACATGCCAGGTGACTTGAATTTTTAAGTAAATATAATGGGCGATATATTGAGACCACAAAAATTTAGGTCATGTACATATATTTTGCGCTTTAAGTCAATATATTAATTATTGTGACAGGCCTACATATGGCATTCAGACACTTCCATTGTGTTACTTATAGTTCTATTCATAAGGGAAAAAACAAGTTTCAATCAAGTTTCTCACCTTCCTTCTTAGATGCTGATGTGGTAGATGTAATTTCAGGCAGAACATCTTGGATTTGAAACCTTTTGCCAGCATTTGCTCTTGGTGATGTTCTTGGTGACATCTTCACTTCAGTGTTGTTATCCTTTGTGCCTGGAGTCTGAGGCTGGACTGAAGGCATTTGATGAACAAGGCTCTGATCCTGTGATCCACCACTTCTCCTTCCTTTTGGGGATTTAGGAGTCTTCTCTTCAGGCTGGGGCTGTAAAAGAATTTGCTGGACTACCTCACCAGCACTGAATTTCTGAGGTGTCTTCAAGGGTGTTATATTCTTCCGGGAGACAGGAGTTACACAATTCTGTGTCATTGAGGGGGTGGTGGACCCTATAGATGGCACATCGTTAGTGAGGTTTTCTTCCACATTTGAATTAAATGAACTCTGAGGTATAGCTGATCCAGTTGTTTCCTCAGAATTGGATTTTGATGATCTTCGCCTCTTTGTAGATGGGGTTGTGACCTGTTTCTGACTACTTTTAACATCTGCAGCCGAAACTTTCTCGTGACCATTCTGAGGTCTTGCAAGAGGTGTTTTTGGTTGCTCAGACTTCCATGGTGATTTTGCAGCAAGGTCCTGTTTGACCATTTGGTAAAGCTCACAAAAAGGTGACATGCTGTCCTTTTTAAGTTTGCCATCTTCTGGTTCGGTCTCAACAGTTTGTTCCAAAGATGGTGGCAAGTTTGACCCATCTTTTAAACAAGTATCTGTAAATACAGTAGACATGACAATCATATGAAATCAACTTTTAGCAACATAGTACAACCAGGGATGGGCATTTTAACCGAAAATAATATTCGATGATCGCTGGTAATTATACGATTATTATTTGAAAATCGCACCCCTCCACTGCATGCACACACACACATGTATAGGCTACACACCATTAACAGAGAGAGAAGAAGAGAGACCATTCACGCTTTCAATCTGTATGATAAACCGTTTCATTAGGGAATAGGTTCTTTTAACTCAAGTCATATAATGACAGTAAAGTGCTGAAATAATTAGCAAAAAATCAAGTGCTCGTGCTAGGGCATTTCCATTTAAAAACTGAGCATAAACATTCATAGCAATAAAAATAAAAATAAATAAAAACAGTTTAATATTACCTCAAGCCATAATATCTTTAGGCTAGGTCTAAACGCATTAAAATGTATTGTGAACAGCCTGAATGACAGCACTTATGTGAACATACACTTTAACGTCTGGCTTTATAATATATATATTTTTTTTAATGAGTATGTCTATGTTTTCGGGATTAAGACGGAAGTGCAATTTGTTCATAATTAGTTCAGCAGCAGAGAACATGCCAATTCCATTTGCACAATGCATATGCGGAGCGTATTTTTTTCCCACGCCCATGTTACCAGATTTAAAGCGTTCACATTGCACGCAGTTGCAGTCCAGTAGTGTGCTCCACGATCATTGCAGCCATCAGGACCAACAAACCCCCCCCCCCCCCCCCCCCCACCGTGTCTTTGCACACCACTGGTTCCAAATAACTGTTATTGACAATGCAAGTCAACTGTGTTCACATGAGAATGGACTCTTCTATTGTCTTGTTACATGAATACCTCACCACTGCACAAGCACGAAATCATAGTGATTTGTTTAGACAATCGCACAACCTATTAGATATTCTATAATTAAATAAATTAATAGAATATTCCAAAATCTTGACCCATCACTAAGTACAACAACATTTAAAAAATTTTATTATAACACTACTACTAATAGTAACATTATAGAGAATAAAAATCTCTCAACTACTAACCAAACGAATGCTCCGACTTTCTCTTTTCCACAGGAACAGGTGTGGCTTTTTCCTGCTGCTCTTTCAAAGCCTACAGGGAAAAATAATTAAAATTTATGGAAAAAAAAAAAAAAAAACTACCATCAACTGTCTCGCAAGACTCGCATCAAATACAGACCTGAACTGCTTTGCCTTTTCCAGGTGTGGACAGCCTCTTCTTCGGTGTCTTAGGAGGTGGGTACTCAAACCTGACATTTGACAAATTTAACAGCAAGTTATTTTAACAAACAAGGATTTAATATTTTTATTCAGAATTTGAATATTAGTAATAAACATCTGACTCACCTGAAAGAACGATCAATGATTGTGATGACATCACCATGCTTTAAACATTCCGATTGATTAAGAGCTTGTCCATTAATACGAGTGGGGTTCACGGAGCTCAGATTGGTCAAAATTAGCTTACACAAGAGAGACAATTCAGTATAAATGAATAGCATGACATGTGTTCATTTGCACAAAAAGATTTATAGAATTTTTTTCTTTTACATGTTTAGCAACAATATAATTACCTCCTTGTTCTCATTTAGCTCAATTTTACAATGCTCTTTAGACACCTGCGGCAGCTGAATCCGAATATCACAGTCCAGCTTCCTAAAGTGGTGAGGAGAGTTCACATTAAAACTTCTATACCCATTAGATTTTTGGGTGAATATGAAATATTCAATTATAATGCATGTGGTGTAAGATACACTGCCTCCTTGTCATTTCTGATCTATAACAAAAAAAAGTGACAAGGTGTACAGTAAACAAGCTAAAAAAAAAAACTACGTTTTTTATAAGCTGTTGACCGCCCAAAAATGAGGGTTGAGGACAACATATTTCACTGTTCAGTTGGATAATTTCTCAAACAAAAGGAAAATTAAGAAAAGGGGCACTGACATAATCAACATAACCAATAAAATTTAGTTTTTTTTTTTTTTTTTAAACCAGGATGTAAACGTTTTTTTTTGCGGTAAAGTTGGGCATTTTACCATGGGGCATCTATGGAATTGACTCCCTTTTGCTGCCAGCCTCTAGCGGCCAGTCGATGTATTATTACAGTTTAAGTCACTTCCGTATGGGCTTCACGAGAGAGAGCGGGAGGTTTCCAATTGGGCTGTCATTTAGAATAACGCATTCTGATTGGCTGGAGTGAAATTTGACATCAATGAAAAGCCCGCCTGGAATCAAACGAGTAGAACAGCATGTCCCAAACATTTACAACTATTGGTCAACTGCCATTTAGCAGATACTTTAACCGAATTTTTAGGGTTTTTTTTAAGCAAAATGCACTCGCAGTGTGTTACCTACAGTGATAGTGTGTATGTGTAGTAGCAGTATATACATTTTGGTTTTCATGCGCCTCGCCGTATACTTTGCAGTGTTAGAAACATTCATACAACCATGTAACGTTAAGAAATTATTCTAAAATGAGTTACTTACCTTCCGAACAGACAGGACGCTGTGAGGGGAAATTCAGTGCCATCTCCTCCATTTCTCTTGATCACCACTATCTTCCCAAGCAAAGGCATTTCAAAACAACTTACCTTGTTTAGCAAACACAAAAGACAAAAAAGAACAACCCCGTGACTAGTGTGATTGTTTCATCGACGTAAATGAAACATTTTACTGTAAGGTTTCTTGGAAAGTTCAATTTAATACCATCACTGATTTTAAATAAATCATACTATACAAAGAAAATGTCTGAATATTCTATATTAATGCATATTTTCTTCATATAATTTACGTTCACATTACATTGGAAACACGAAATCAACACATGGCCAAAGACCTTTAAAACACTCTGTAACATGCAAAAAGCACAGGTAACGTATAACGTACATCCACATTTACTACTTTTAGTGACCGACCGGAATTGCCCGCAATATTTGATAATAAAGTTAGCAATTTGTTTTGTGTGTTAACTGTAACTATCGATAGCGTAACGTTAGTAACGATACGTCAATACATTTTGAGCAGTTCCAAGGATATTAAAATTATCATGTCTTTACCTGAGGTTACGTCAATCAAAATTATACAATATCCATCGATGTCGAATCCTGGTATAATAATTAAAACCTGCTTAATCCAACATTAGGATTACTGTCCCAGTTGCTCCTGCCGTTAACAGTTCAAACTACTACTATTACCAAACATCAGCACACGGTGTCCATCAACGCAAGTTTCCGTCTTGACTGACGGCATATATCCTTCCGCAAAAATAAATAAATAAAATAACTACCGGTTTTTACTCAAATAAAATATATAATAGTGCATAATAGACGGAGCTAGCTAATTGGAAACTTATCCAAATGTTAATTTAGTACGTTATCCGTTATAAAAATTATGGACTACTTTCTTTGTCAATCCGCGGAGGAATATAAGACGGATAACTATAAATGTTTGAAAACCATTCAAAATTCCCCGCGGAGGCTTTTGATTGGCCAGTAGTAATACTTGCTACTTGTCATAGCCAATAGGATTAGGGGTTGACGTAACGCGACAGTTAAAGTGGCCAATTAAATCATGTTAAACGCGCAACCAACTATTAAACTAGACACTACTATCCGCCCCATTCATCTTGAGCTTGATAAGAAGGCGGAAGCAAAGAAAGCATGGTTGTAAGTAACTAGTTTATGCACAAAACTTCTAATGTACTACTCCTTATAAATTATGATTTAAGTCAAGTGAAAATTAAAATAATGGTCACTTAAAGTGTCCCATTGAAAATGCCTTATTGTAGTGTATATTATAATACAATACTTAAGTTATTTTACTGTAATTTCTTTAATTATTGTACAATTTACATAATGTTGTGTAAAAACGGAGTAAAAGATTAGATTAGAATCATATACAACCCCAACATGGTTTATTTTATGGTAATAACCAACTGTTAAGTACATTATTATAATTTATATTTGATCCTACATTTAAATTACTTTTATTATTTCTGTTTATTTTGTGCTGTCAAGTGTAAAACAAGAGCCATTCTTGCCATGCCTAAAAATCCATCATATATAATTTATTGTTTCTTAGCATTAGTTAATGTGCAATGACAATGAAAGACAACAGGTCATATTTCTGGCTAAACAAGCTTTATGACTTTATTGTTTGTTTGTAACCATGCTCTCATTTGAAAAATAACCAGCAAAAAGGATCACACAGTTCTACACTCCTTGATTATAGTGAATCCTGAAAGTTTTTTGACAGTCAACAGAAAACAGGTTAAAACTCACAGCAATAGCTATTGATGCTTAATATTCTTAGACATCAGAACTAACAATACTAGTTCAATCAGGGATGCCATTTTTTAACAGTCACAACATGTTTATTAAATAAACATCCAGTTGGAAACGAGAAAGAAATAATTGCCAGCTAATGCACATATTCCCATGAAGCAACCTGAACAGGTTGCAGACACTGCAACTATTCTTCATGAAAAATGAATCAGGAGAATATAGCACCTCATTATATCACAGAATCAGCGTATGCCCTTGCCACATTCATTAAAAAACTGATCCAATATCAACATTAGTTCTCTTAAGTCAAAGGGACCCAAGGAAAACATAAGGCATTTAAAACGGCATGTAAACTGGGGCTGGGTGCAGAAAATGTTCATGCTTTTTTTTCCACACCAGCACTTTTATTCTTCCATCATAGCCCATGCTTCCTCTGCTTTCATGTAGTATTGATTGGCCAGTCTGCCCTTCATGGCCTCCATAGCTGCATCAGCCGCCTCAGTAAAAAGATCACCTACAAAAAAATTAAAAAGACGTTATAAATCACACATGCATACAATTCCAATATTACAGGCTACAACAAATTCAGAACACACTTAGAAATCACAATTGCCTATATAATATTATATTATATTATATTATATTATAAAAGTAGTGACCCCAACTATGACCTGTGTGCACTGTTTCAAGAAAACTACCATGCATCTGTTTTTTTTTCCTTTTTATATTAATTTAATCATAATCATGTAATTATTCAATTTAATTCTATAATAATGTTTAAAAAATTGTATACTAGTTATTTTACAAATTTGTCTTGCTTTTGCAACGCTTGCTTTTGTGTTGAATCTAATAATTCAGTGGTTTCAAGGGATATTTGTCTTCACGAGTAGGAGAGAAGAGAATTTCAAGATTTTTAAAGTCACAGGGCGATGTTGGGAAGCAGTGATTTTCCATACCTCTTGCTTTGGTATATGAACACTTGTTGATTTATGTGCAGGGCAGACAAAGTCTAGACGAACCCTAAGCATTAAAACAAATGTAACTAAAATTAGGGTTAGGGTTAGGTTTTATAGCAAGAGCAGCTGAGCATTTATGCACAGGCTTCCAGGGGTTGAAGCCAAGGGGCCTACACTGGGTCAGGGTCTACTGGCTTCATGACAAATAATATATATATTTTTAATTATTTTTATATATAGGAGTTTACAGCACTGACAAATGCATTCGACAACTGAACTCCTGTAAATTTTCAGGACTCACAAATGCGTTTTTACCCTGTTGCATGAATGGAACCGTTTTTGCAAAACTAGTTTTCTATAATGTCATACAATGCAAGACAACCCCTGTTTGACGAATGCAGGTTTGGTAATTTACAGACGTGGGTATAATTTGTGTCATCTGAAGGTTTTAGATCAAGTTACTGTCATCTACTGAATGCAAAAACAATGAACAGAAGCTTCTAAAGTTATGTCCATTGATTTAATTTATACATATGCACTACTTTAAATGTCTATTTATTGTCTAATAGCCTAGTGATATGTTCATTTGGTGTAGAGGCTATCCATAGGTCCCCTTGAGCATGGGATACACTCACCTGCTCTTTGGGGGTCTGCATCCAGGTTGTACCCTCCCTCCTGGTACATCTCAGCCAATCGTGCCAACAGAAGGTAGCGCGGCTCATCCTGCATCCCATCAAACTCTCCCCCCTCGTCATAGTCCGTCATCTTAAGGGCAGAGTCATACCAATACACGGCGTGTTTCCAGTCCATAGCCCTGCATTTTAAAAGTCCCAAATGAACACCTCTTGGTCGACAAAAAGACAACAAATGTATCAATGCGTTCCTCACCTATCTGAAGGGAGGTTCAAACCCGTGTCCAATGCTCGTGCTACTAGAATCATACTCGGCCTGTCTCCTGCCTCAGCGGCCTGCAGCAGAAGGCAGAAACCCTTCTTGCTGTTTTCCACAGATGCCTGAGATAAAACAACAGAGAAATTATATGGGAAGCATAAGCAGAGAAATAAAACAATTTTTTCACCAACCAGACAATAGTTAGGAAAGGAAAGCACCTCTAATTCAAACTCTGGTAGAATGTGATGTGGCAGCTGAAGATAACATCGGCCAAGGGCAACTATAGCCTCAAGCTCCCCGCACATGGCAGCTCTTTCCAAATGGTACACTGCAGAAATCTGGTCCCATGGTGCATCCTTCTCACAGAAACGCCCGGCCTCGTGGTAGCGGACCATGGCTAGATGTACCTAAAGGGATAGTTCACCCAAAAATTAAACTGAATTCTGTCTTCATCTACTTACCCTCACGTCATTTAAAACCCATTCGACTGTTGTTCATCTTCAAGACTCAAATGAAGTAATTTTTAATGAAACCTAAGGTTTCTGTCCATCCACTGAAAGTCTGCACAACCAAAACTTTAAAGAGCCAAGAGAAAACTAATCCAAAAATGAATCAAGCCGTTTAATCCAAGTCTTGTGAAGATACAATCACTTTATATGATAGACAATCATAAACAATGACGACACACATCAAATATTGAAAGTATGGAAGCTCAAATGTTTATTCTAGTGTGTGACAAACACATTTGAGTTTCATGTTCAATTCAGTGTTAAATTAAATCTGTTTTTCATATACAGTGATTGTATCTCTTCAGAAAACTTTGAATAAACTGCTCGATATGCATTAGCATATGCATTATTGTAGCATTCCAACCCTTGGTTTTCCAGACAGCGATTAAGCCTAATCCTAGACTAAAATGGGCCTTTAAACCAGATTAGCAGAAATCTGCTTTTTCTGTCATTGTTTTAAATCGTCTCATGGACTTAGTGTAGTCCAGAGTTTGCTGAGGAAGGCCAGTTTGCTGGAGGAAGACAACAGCTACTTCTGGACTAAACTGAGGCTTAAATTAGTTAAACCAGTGGCCAGCTGCATAAACATAGACACTGTTACGACTGTGTCTAACAAACTAGTTATACCAACTAGCAGTTAGTCAGTGGGTAATCAGTCTTACTTTTTGCACTCACATAAAAATTAATAGACTTTAAAAAGTTATGACCCGTATTGAAGAAAATAAATTACATGACTAACCTTTTAAGACTAGTCTAAGCAGTTTATGCAACAGGAGGCAGGTTTAACTTCAAATTAACATTGTGTTCCAGTCTTATATATATTATAAAATTATAAAATGATTGGCACCCTTGGTAAATATGAATAAAGAAGCCTTTGATAAAATAAATCTGCACTGTTAATCAATCTAATTCTGAAATAAATGTTTTTCTCTACTACTCATTGGCCACAATCAATGGCACCCTTTTATTCTATACTTTTTGCAACCTCCTTTTGTCAAGATAATAGATATCAGATGTGTGATGAAGTTGTAGAACACATGCCAGTGATTAGATTACTCCTCTATACAGAATCTCTCCAGATCCTTCAGCTTTCAGAGTACATGTTGATACACTCTCCTTTCAGTTTTTTATAAGGTTCAGGTCAGGGAACTTAGATGGCCATGGCAAAACTTTTTTTCAAACATTCTGTGGCCCATGTTTGTGTTGATTTTGAAGTGTTTTTTTTTCCATTGTCCTTATGAAATTAATATCCTAACAAGGCCCATTATAAGATTTTTAGCAGGGAACATCAGGGATTTTATTTATTTATTTATTGTTTATATTGGCTAGAATTCATGACGCTATATATCTTATAAAGATGTCCAAGACCTCCAGAAGAAAAATAGGCACAACAAAAGATACAATAGTATATTTCATTGAACACATGGTCCACCTTTTTATCCCTGTGTTAAACAAACCCATCTTGAGTGTTTGCTAATAAAAAGCTAATTTCTAAAAGTTTTATCTGACCATAGAACCCAGTCCGTGTGTGGCAAATGAATAAAATGTTTTTTAAAACCCTCCTAAACAATATAGGTGGTAATGTAGGTGCTTATTTTTTTGTCCCCAAGACAACTATTGCCTGCAATTCTCCAGTTGTTTTCCTTTGCAGAGTCTTTGACCACTCAAACTATCCTTTTCATGCTTCATCAAGACAATATAGACACATTAGACAATATACAGGTGCATCTCAAAAAATTTGACTTTCATGGAAAAGTTCTTTATTTTTTTTTTTTATTTAATTCAAAAAATCAAACTTTCTTATATTCTAGATTCATTGCACACAAACTGAAATATTTCAAGAGTTTTTCATTTTTATTCTGATGGTTATGACTTGCAGCTTAGGGGAAAAAAATTCAGTATCTCAAAAAAAATGGAAAATTTTCTCAATGGTCAATCAAAAAAAAAGATTTACAAAACAGAAATGTTCAACATCTCCAGAGCAGATTTAATTATGCACTCAATAGTTGGGCCTCCTTTTGCATGAATTACTGCTTCAGTGCAGAACAGAACAGTATGTGGCACTGCTGAGGTGTTACTGAAGACCAGGTTGCTTTGATAGCGATCTTCAGCTCCTCTGTATTGTTTGTCAGATGTTACTTATCTTCCTCTTCACAATAACCAATAGATTCTCTGTGAGCTTCAGGTCAGGTGAGATGGCTGGCAAATCAAGTAAATTAATATCATGGTCAGCAAACCACTTGGAAATGGTTTTGAAAGTGTGGGCAGGTAGGTGCTAAAGCAAGTGAAGTCAGAAACTACACTGGACTTCAAGCAGCTTGGATTCTGTGCCTCTCCAGTCTTCCTCCAGACTCCAGACCTTGATTTCCAAATGAAATTCTAAATTTACTTCCCTCTGAAAAGAGGACTTTGGACCACTGAGCAACAGTCCATGTCTTTTTCTCTTTACCCCAGGTGCAATGCTTTTTCTCTGGAATGTGACAGCTGTAGACCTCTTCATGAAGACATCTGATCGTGGTGACTCTTGATGCACTGACTCCGGCTTCAGTCCACTCCTTGTGAAGCTCTCCCAAGTTCTTGAATCAGCTTTTGCTGACAACCTTCCCAAGGCTGTGGTCATTCCTGTTGCTTGTGCATCTTTTCCTACCACACTCTTTTCTTCCAGTCCACGTTCTATGAACATATTTTGATACAGCACTCTGTGAACAGCCAGCACTTTTAGCAATGACCTTCTGTGGCTTCCCCTTCTTGTGGAGTTTGTTGATGATTGTCTTCTGGACAACTGTCAAGTCAAAAGTCTTTCCCATAATTATGGTTGCATGTTCTAAACTAGTCCAGGAGGTACCCACCCAGTATTTAAACTCAAAATTAATTAAACAAATGAAGCTCAAAATGGAATATTCTAGTAAATAAAAATAAAGCTCTTTTCCACGATTTTCCAATTTTTTGAGATGCACCTGTACTGTAGGCAGATTTGTAAAAATTTCCTGTTGACTGGAGCTCCTTAATTATTATCCTAATGGTAAAAAAGGGAAATTTCAATGCTTTAACTATTTTCTTACATTTTTCTGACTTCCTATTTTGTGCTACTTCTGGACTTCATATTTTGTGAAGGTCAGCAATCTGTTGCTGCACATCAGAACTTAGTTTTTTCTCATCGTGATGGATGATTAAGGGAATTTGGCCTTTGTGTTCCCTCATATTTATAGTCCTGTGAAATCAGAAGTAGTGGCTGGATAATTTATTCTGAATTTAAAGTTGTAATTGTGTTTTAATGGGAATAAAGACCTTCAGATTTTATCCATAATGATTTTCACAGCCTTCTTTGATCATATTCATTAAGGGTGCCAAAAATTATATATATATATATATATATATATATATATATATATATATATATATATATATATATATATATATATAACAAAAATAATAATAACATTAATAATAATAATAAAATTGTTGCAAAACTGACAACCGATTGCAAGAATTCATTACAAACAGATTTCAGGTTTATTTTGCTTGCTTTAAAATATATTTAATCTTGTTCAGTAAGGTTTTTTTTTTTTAATGGATTGCAGTCTTTTTTCTGCTGACATTGTTTTTCTTGGATTTGCTTCTCAGTTCCATACAATGTAAAGCTTTTCTTGGTTCAGTCCATGTTTTATTGGCAACCTCTGTCATGCAGATTCAGATTAACACAGTTCGTTATAAATTAATCTATTTCATTTTAGTTAAGGATGACATTGTCCAGGTTTAAGTAATCTGTACGAATTATGCGTTTCAGAAAGCTGTTTTTTAAGACATGATTAACTATTCTAGTTTAATGCCTGCTCTTGCCTTAATTTAAATCCTGTCCGGGAAACCATCCCCACAAAGTTTTGATTGCATGGACTTTGACTGGAGGGACAGTAACCTCTCAGATTCAACATATCTTAATTTCTGTTTCGCCGATATCTTAAGGGTTTAAAAATGACACGAGAGCGAGTAAACAATCACAACATTTTAATTTTTGGTTAACATAACCAAGGAATATAGTACTAGTAGTAGTATAATTTTATTTAATGCATCTGGGACTATTTTCATGTCAAAAACTCAATTTCAAAAATGCAAATATCACATAAATACAATAAAAACCAAGCAAACAAACAAACACAGCAAGTAACATTGTACAAGATTTTTTTAATTAACATGATATATATTCTAAAAACTTTTCAGGCAAAAATCTTCCTAAATAAGACCTTAAGTAAACTTAATTCATAAAAGAGCTTTCTCCTTGCATTAAAACCAGGGCAGTCAAAAAGAATATGTTTAATAGAAAGTGGGGTTTTGCAGAACATGCATAGAGTTGGGTCTTCACATTTAAGTCCCAAGGAATAATATATGACAATATAAAGATATTTGCCAGTTAGTACCAGGAACAGGTTAATAAACACATGACACAATTTTCTTACCTTGCCTAGGATGGATTTACAAATTTTCCTTTCGAGAAGCATAGTGTTAAGCCTCTCTACCTCCATTGCCACACAGGAGGGTCTGTGTATGTGGGAGCGAGATGAATGGAAAAAACTCCATTTTTCTTCTGTCAGCTGAGAGATACAACAAAAAAAATGTTTTTAAGCACCCATAGTAATTGATATTGATACTATATAACTATGTTGTGTCAATACTTTTTTTAATCTATAGTTTTTAACATTGGCCTGTTATGATATCAAATACAGTACATAGCTGATCTGTAAATTATTCCTTTACTGTCAATACAAACAAACTGTCATTTGACTATTTGACTTTTTTTCAAAAATATGTAACATTTCTATGAGAAGTAGTAGAATTAACATCTGTGAGATTTAAAAAACCACCAAAATAAACTTCAGATATTACTGCACAAAAAAAACAATGCATGCAGGAAATCACATGCAGGGTTCCTACACATTTTGACTAAAGACTTCCATGGTCATGATTTCTAGGATTAAAAAAATATATAATTTATAAAGATTGCACTCATAAACCGCAATTGCTAGTCAATTACACATTTTAACCACAGAGATTTCCATGAGTTTTACATGCCATTTAAAATCTCCTGACATTAACAGGTTTTCAACCACCATGGAAACCCTGCATATGAGTTTACAGTAAGGGGAAGAAAAGCTTGCCACCAGTTAGAGGATGAAAGTGAGATGAATTAAAGATTAGAGTTTAGATGAAAGAAGAATGAAATAAAAAGGCTAAGAGGTTTAGATAACAGGTGGATCACAAGACGGCACCACTCTAAATCAAAGATCTATGAGAAGAAAACAGATTAGGAATTAATGGGTGATGGGTAACTCTATCATGATTAGATACAGGGAGTTTATCAATGGTTTCGTAGTTACCCGACGAACACTGTCCTCATCCGATTCTGAGTAATGTCTGTTGTAGAAGGGACGTCCCTAAATGATGATGTAAAAACTTACCGTCACACATCTCAGGAGCCAAAAATTATTACTGCTGCATTTTAAGATGCATTTAAGCATAGCACACAACAAGCACACACGTTTAAAATGCACTCTGACAGTTGGGGGAGTAACACAGAAAACAAGCAAGAATAGCTTCTAGTTTCAATTTCTCAGTTCAACAGTTGTAAATTCTTAGTTTAGTTTAAAATGTTCTGCATTTGTTTGGGTTTAATGCGGACACCTTCAAAGAAATGGCTCAATCATCAAAAACCCTCATTGTTTTTATGCCAGATACAAATAATGTTGTGATTAATATCATATAGGCTAGTATAACATAATATAATATATATTGAAAATACACAACATCGTTTTAATATTTCATTTTAATAATTGCATTGTCTGGCAAACTAATAATCTGTACCTGACTGTGATGCTCGACTGAGTCTCCTTCACTGCGTTTCTCACTGGGGTAACCACTGTCTCCTCCATTCTCTGAGTCCTGTGAATGTTAGTACAGTTCACAGTAGTAATCAGCTTTAGAATCAGTTTACACA
Source organism: Carassius gibelio (assembly GCF_023724105.1). Taxonomy (NCBI): domain Eukaryota; kingdom Metazoa; phylum Chordata; class Actinopteri; order Cypriniformes; family Cyprinidae; genus Carassius; species Carassius gibelio. The sequence goes on from NC_068382.1 coordinate 5,529,256, forward strand.
AAATACCAATCAATTTAATGTCACTGTTAACTGTGGATATATATTCTTATTCGTAAACTGACCTTGTGATCAATGTTAGCTCGATATGCCTCATTCATTTCATTCATAAATGACCAGCCTGTAAACACACATAGATCGAAAGACATAGTAGTGAATACAATGAATACAAATGAATGCACAGCAAAATAAAAATAAAAACATGACACATGGGAACAAACTTTACATTTCTGCTAGAATGTCCTGACTGCTGACAGATGTGAGAACGAAATTCAGAAATAAAATATGTTGTGGATGGTTTATTTTTACCCGATGCAATGCATTTTAATTGAACAAAATATAGTACTACAAATCAGATTGCTGTTTCCAATCATAATATTAAATATTCAACATGAGCTTTGATATTTTTTTAAACCAGTATATACTCCACTAAAGCCTTACATATGCAAGTTAGAATGTGTGTGATTGTAATACTAATCAAAATAATAAAAGGTTGGTGCACATTGGCCCAGGAAGGTTACCTAGCAACTTTAACACCAGCTAATTAATATTCATGAAGTAAGCCATAGATACCATCAGCAGTGCACCATACATTAGGGAGGAAACATAACTGAGCACTAGGGAAAACAAACCCTTGCTGTCATACTTAGCTTTTCATTGTTATTTCTATGGGGACATTTCTTATAAATGTGGCTATCTTTAGACAAGTCACACTGCTGCAGACAAGCATGATTTTTACTGCAAATTTCTGTTATCCATATTGGCATAAAATTATAAAAAAGATGGTTGTGGACTTTCTTTGTAAGTGTCAGACAACACACTAAGCTTTTAAGCATTTTGAAAGCATAGAGAACATTACTTTCTAAAAATAGCCAAAGCCATTGAAAATTAATCTTTGTTTTCTCATAAAAAAAAAAAAAGAACTGATAATTTTAGTAACATCACAACCAGCCAGCCAAAGGCCCACTTCAGTTCTCGGACAGCTGACAACAAGTGGAGGCACTTCTTGTTCTTTAAATATTTATATTTGAAAAAAGGGTTCTCCAGATGGTTGTAACATCCTGACAAATTATTATTGCAAAAGACCATTAAAAAAAAGACCAATTCATTGTTTTTCTCTGTTGCCTTAAGTAGGAGGCAACTGTAACATACTGATATCATCACAGACAATATGTGAAGGAGGAGCTGGATGACTGTATTAATAACATTAACTAGACCTGTCAGAAATATACTGCTGTATTCAGTAAAGAAAGGAAATGTGATACCACTGTTGTCAAATTGTACTACTTACTATAAACATTATTAAAACCTACTAAAGCCTTTTAGTCTTTCTCTTTTCTCAAGTAGGTTGCGACTGTAGCTTGTTACCTACATAATCAATATCTGCCACTGACTTGGCTTGAAGGGGATTTGATATTACTCTGGTATTCACACATAGTGCTGGGGAAGTACAGGATTACCCATGGGTGATCGGCCTGCAGAGATGCCCATAGTTAGTGGAGAACAGGGAATCGAGTCGGTGTCACTGCTTTCGTCAACTGATAAGCTTTCAGAGAGCCGGGAGAGGAGGACAGGCATGTGGCCGAGAGAGGTCGTCCGGACCCTGGGCGAACCACACTGCTCTTCACACCCACGGAGGGCTGTCTTAGCTGACTGCTGGTGAGAAAAAAGAATTTATTAAGAAGACCTGCAGAAATGAATAAACTATTGCAAGCAATTTGTGAATGCAGGGCTAAGCCATAGCAATTTTATTATGTTGGCCTGATCAGGTCAGCAGTTCCAGAAATATTTTCACTGGCCACAGCAAAAACAAAACAAAATATAATATTTTAGAATAGCATTTTTTTTTGTTAAACATGGAAAAATAGTATCAGCTATAGATGTGCCCCGGGATGACAGTTTTGTTGGCTAAAACCCATAAACGAGTTCCAGCGTCCTGAAGTCAACAGGGTTTTTTTTTTAATGGGTTTTTGGGTAAACGGCTGAAATAACATCTGTGGTTGACACAAGCTCATACTATATAAAAGTTTTATTCTGCAACATACAACAACTTAGTAGACACTGCTTCTATTAAGTAAATACAATATTTTACTTGTGGCTAATTGGGCATACAGATGTATTAACGTCATCATGTTGAACAGGAAAACTCATCTACTCACTGGTCTATGTTTACAGGCTCAATGAGTTTATATTCGTGCTTTTGTAAACTATTCTAACTTTAAGGGAAAAGTCTTTTAAATAAAAAGAGTTGCCTGGATCTAAATTATTGTTGGTACATTTTACCAGAGTTTACCATACTTTCAAAACAAAATTTTAAATAGGAAAAATAAACAATATGAAAATAATTTAAGAAAAAATATATTGATTTTTTTTTCTAAGTAAAAGAAGATTTGGTTTTCAAAAAGGCTTTTTCCAAAAGGTACATCTGGAAAAAGGGGGGTCGTTTTATAATCAGGGTCTTCTTACATTTGGGTCATTATGGTAATTTATCGCCTTATTTTCATTTTTGGGTGAATTAACCTTTTAATCGTGGTGACACCAAAGTCAAGCAACCAGGTGCAGTTCACTAAAAACCTGCGGTTAGATTTACTTCTGATGACTGAATTTAGGCTTTAAAATTCATACAAGTTATGTTCATTTGTAAAGATTATCCAGATGAACAAAACAGAAGAATCATACTTTTGTTGGTCACAAAGTTTTTTTTTTTGCAATAATCCAAAAGCCTTTGGAAAAATCCTTTTGGGTTTTTCCTCGAGGAAACCAGGGTGATGCTAACTTCCGGGTTGGCCTACAAAAATGCAACATCTGTACAGGACTCTATATAAATATAGCAATCTCCCTATTGAGTAGCTCCATCAACAGGCCCAAATCTCTCACACTAGCCTCAGGCCCTGGTTATGCTTATACAAGGATCTGCTTTATTTTCCAATACAAACCAGCAATTTGTTGGTGCAGTCCAACTGTGCAGTTTCAGAAGGGGACAGGTCAAAGCGAGCTAGACCCATACTCCTGCAGATCTTATTACACAGGTGAGAGTGGAAGAAAAGAGCCATGCCACGCACACCTGAAACAAACACATGGATAATCACTACACATGGTTCTCCTGCTTTCATTACTTTCTACATATTTTTCTCCATATAATGGACTTAAATGCTGGCCAAGAGACTGAAGGTCTGAACTGCAGATTCAATGCATCTTCAAAGGTCTCTATAAGATCCCAGCTGAGGAATAAGGGTCTTATCTAGCGAAACAATCAATCATTTTCCTAGGAAATAAAAATTATGATTTTTAACCACAAATGCTCGTCTTGCACTAGCTTAAGTTAACACATTACATAATCAGGTTGGAAAAGTCACAAGTGAAGTAGACAGAAGTACTGTCCTAGTGTTTACAAAGCAAATGTGCAAAGAAAGTCAAATGTCCTTTACAACCAAAGGTAAAACAACAATGTCAGATGATTTTGAAGTTGAAGGAGAAAATGAGATGGATGTTTTCGCCCATGACCTTTCCAAAATTATTATGTCACACACATAGTGGAGCTAGTGGAAGCCGAGCATTTGTAGTTAAAAAGTATCAAAAAATTTTTTTTTACGAAAATAGCCAATCGATTCACTAGATAAGACTCTTATTCCTTGGCTGGGATCATGTAGAGCCCTTTGAAACTGCACTGAATCTGCAATTTGGACCTTCAGCCCATTGGACACCATTGAAGAAAATTATATGGAAAAAAATCCTGGAATGTTTTCCTCAAAAACATTCTTTTCTTTGCTACTGAAGACAGAAAGACGTGAACATCTTGGATGACATGAGTTTGAGTAGATTATCAGAATTTTTTTTATTCAAGAAGTGAACTATTTCTTTAAGACAAATCAAATTTTAAGTTTCTGAGTAGAAAAAAATGCAGGATGTTGATAAATACCTAGGTTGCCATCTCCAAAGTCAGTTCCCTTCTCAGTGTGAATCTGAGGGTCTGTGTAAAGGTCCCCAACACCCTGAATGTCCACCACTATCAGCTGGTGTCCAGAGCGCTCAAATGTGAAATGACTGAATGCCTTAATCCACAAACACATAAATGGCAATAAATAACCACACATCATTTCCCAGGGACAAAAGATACAGATTTGTAAGATTTTTGACTATATACCTGAGGTGTAAGCCGTATGTTATCGTCCCTCACAAAACCAGAGTTAGAGTTGTACTTTGTGTACTTTCCCTCTATAAAGTGCTCCAGGTGAAACAAAGGGCTCCCAGGGCGACTAGTCATTTCCACAATGCACATCTGCATGATGTCAACCTAATAGTGATGGGATAAGTTGAAGAAGTATAAAATTCATATATGATATCATTGTTTGACTGGTTAAACCTGGTTTACAAACTATGTCCACCAAATAAGTACCTGTTTGGGAGGCCTGTGGCGATTAAACTCTTCGCCCCATAATTTAGCCTCCATTTGTAACCTCACATCCTCAAAGTAAACCTCTCTGTCCACGGTTTCCATGTATCTCTTAGCCACGTAGTTTGAGGCTGATTTCCAGTTGCTGCTGTGGGAAAAGTTTGACAACTTCTTCCTGTGAAAGAAAGAGAAAAGAAAACTACAGGTTAACAAAAAACAACAACAAATATGTTTAATGCAGTTAATCTGCAGTTTAGAGAAGAAGAATTGGCAGGCTGGTGATTGGGGAAATAGGAGTTCACAAGTAAAAGAGGTGTCAAGCAGTGTCAGTAATGTCCTGCAGTAAAACTACTCTACACATCATTTTTCTAATGCTTTTAAAATTATAATGTGCAGTTTTGACAGCAATATAAACAATTAAATGGAATATTTGTACAGCTAATTAAACAAATTAACTGAAAAATTATAAAAAGTAAATAAAAACTATAGTAAAAATTTAAATTTACTTTATACTTAAAACCAATGCTGATTAATAAACAGTAATATTTACCTAGTATAGGGTATGTATGTATGTATATATTTAAATACACACACACACAACCACTCACTCGCTGGCCACTGTATTAAGCACACCTCGCTAGGGTTGGATACGCTTCTGCCTTCAGAACTGCCTTAATTCTTCCTGGCATAGATTCAACAAGGTGTTGGAAAAATTCCTCAGAGATTTTGGTCCATATTGATATGATAGCATCATGCAGTTGCCGCAGATTTGTTAGCTGCACATCCATGATGCTAATCTCCCGTTCCACCACATTCCAAAGTTGCTCTATCGTATTGAGATCTGGTGACTGTGGAGGCCTTTTAGAGTAAAGTGAGCTAATTTTCATGTTGAAGAAACCAGTCTGAGATGATTTGAGTTTTGTGACATGGTGCATTATCCTGCTGGAAGTAGCCATCAGAAGATAATACTGTACACTGTAGTCATAAAGGAATGGACATGATCAGCAACAATGCTCAGGTAAGCTGTGGTGTTTAAACAATGCTCAATTGGTACTGGTGCTCAAGCGGCCCAAAGTGTGCCAAGAAAATATCCCCCACACCATTACACGACCACCATCAGCCTGAACAGATGAGACGAGGCAGGATTGATCCATGCTTTCTATTCTTTACACCAAATTCTGACCCTACCATCTGAATATCGCAACAGAAATCGAGATTCATTAGAACAGGCAACGTCTTTCCAATCTTCTATTGCCCAATTGTGGTGAGCCTGTGCAAACTGTAGCCTCTGTTTTCTGTTCTTCGCTGACAGGAGCGGCACCCAATGTGGTCTTCTGCTGCTGTAGCCCATCTGCTTCAGGGTTCGATCCGCTGTGTGTTCAGAGATGGTATTCTGCATACCTTGGTTGTAACGAGTGGTTATTTGAGTTACTGTTGCCTTTCTATCATCTCTAACCAGTCTGCCCATTCTCTTCTGACCCCTGATATCAACAAGGCATTTTCATCCACTCAAATGCCGCTCACTGGATATTTTCTCTTTTTTGGAGTATTCTCTTTAAACACTAGAGATGGTTGTGCGTGAAAATCCCTGTAGATCAGCAGTTTTTGAAATACTCAGACCAGGCCCTCTGGCACCATCAACCATCCACGTTCAAAGTCCCTTAAATCCCATTTCTTCCCTATTCTGATGCTTGGTTTGAACTTCAGCAAGTCGTCTTCACCACATCTAGATGCCTAAATGCATTGAGTTGCTGCCATGTGATTGGCTGATCAGCTATTTGTGTTACCGAGCAATTGAAAAGGTGTACCCAATAAAGTGGCCGGTGAGTGTATGTATGTATATATGTATGTGTGTGTGTGTGTGTGTGTGTGTGTGTGTGATTAAATTGACTTGACTTACGCTCTATAACACTCCCTCATGGCTCCTTTTCCAAACACCTGTGAAAGAAATAGAATTTAATTAATTAATTAATTAATTAAAAAGAAAACATAAATAATCAGTATTAACACATTTACTTTCACAGAAAACAAGTGTATTGTAGTGCCAAAATACCTGAGAGGAAACCTTGATATATATGTCGTCTTTTGCCCATTCTCCAGTAACAGCATTGTATCTAAAGGGCAAAAACACATGTTTACACTTTAAATATGGATTTCTATTCTCTTTCATTCTCAAGAAGTAGTTCTCACACTTTTTGCAGCAACTGGAAATCAGCCTCAAACTAAGTGGCTACAATGAGAAGTGATTCTTTTCTTTATTGGAACAGTTAATGAAAGAGTTAAGAGCAAATACTGCACAATGGGCACAGTCCTAAAAGCAATCGCCCAATATATACACAAGTAAGTGCTGCTTTTTTTCCCGCGTTGTCTAGAATACCGTGTACCATGTCCAATCCACCAAACGCAGTTTTTTAATGGCACACACAGCCATTGGCTGGAAGTCAAGGGATATTTTAGAGGTGTGAAGTTACAAATGTTTAAAAATAGAGTCTTGAAACTGGGAGCAGACCCGTTGTGTTTGTATCCATCTGACGTTATTTGACGCTTCTTATTTAACATGCGATAACACGTTCTGAAATCATATGATATTGAGATTGATCATCACAGGTGTCTGTGATGTAGCATAGTGCTAAAAACTCAGGACTGGTAACCAAGGAAACCAAAGGTCAGTGATGATAGGGCACAAGGGTCAATCTAATGTTCAGTGTTGAGGACTCTAATTTACTCCAGATTTACTCACCTGTACCGAGTGCAGCGCTCTGTCTCGATTTCCTCCAGATGGAACTCAGCCCAAGGATCTGGCAGGGCTCTGGCTTTCTGAATAGCATGTCTCCAAGTTGCCTGATCAAGAAAAAAATAAGTTGTTTGAAAAACTTTCACATCCTCCTGTATAGGTTGAAAAACTGAAGATGGTAGAGATCCACATTATATTTTATAGCTGTGTGCAAGCACAAAACAATGGCTGGGAAAAGAAGTTAGGAACTGGAGCAAAAGAGGTATGCTACAATAATGGTCATGCAGGAATAAAAGGACAAAGAAAAGCTTGAATCAATGCTGAAAGTGTTGAGTAGACATTAGGTGAGGGTTCCCAGTTTAAAAAATTAAAGAAATACCATCAGAAAATGATCAATAATATATCCTGTTCCCTTTAGGAATCAGAACTGGAACAATAATTGGAACATTCCTTGCTTCTCCGTTGTGTTGGACAGGTACTTTAACAACAACTTCCTGTTCTGGGATCCTGCTAAGCATTTTTCATAAGCAAACATTGGACTTGGTTATTTCCTGAACTTTGTGCTTTGCAGATTCTTAATAACAGCTGTAAGAGATCCAGTTTACTGTACTACAATACAGTAATAAAAGTATCATCATTATCCAAGTGTCATCAATGAAATAAACCTGATGTGCAGGCAGACATGATGGCACGATATCTCAAAATAAACAGTAAACATAGATCCTGTGGCTAAGTACATTCAGCCAATTATTTATTTCCTCTTGAAAGTGAGTCACAGTGAGCTCAAATATCGGTCAGACACTAGGAAAGTGTGGGCTCTTCCTTACAGGGAACCCCTAAAGTATGGAAACATTATCCATGTGTCATAAGACATAGTGTGATATAGGTATTCATAAGCAACACAGTATCTGTTCTGATAGTTTAAAAAGCATGTTTTTTTTTTTTATTTAAGTAGAAAAACATGCATTTCGAAAACAGAAAGTAAACTTTACTTGACATTATTAGCCATTATATCAACAATAACATTAAAAATATTATTGTCTGTATCAGACACATTTTCTTTGCAACCCTAATAGATATTCTTCTTACAGCATGCAAATTCAGAAGAAATGAGAGTGGGAAAAAATAAGGTGACAGGAGAAATATAGAAAGATCATGGATTCCAGGCTAGATGCTACAATGACACAGGGTAAGCTGGATTAATAAAATCTGGTAAAGCAAGAGTTAAGGTGAAGGGTAGAAATCGAAACTTGTATTAAACATACCCGGCTTTTCTCAGTTAAAGAGCCAAACCTGGCAGAGTGCCCATCCTGCTCGGTTTCATTTTTGTTCTAAGGAATAGACAAACCCACTTGTTTAAGCACAAAAATATTAGTATAAATGCAACCTGTCCATAAGGTTAAGGAAGTCACATCATGAGAGCTTGAGAGAGCTCCATATATGGAAGTGAGTTCGTCACAAAAATGGAGGAAAACAATTTTTGCATACTGTTCATTAGTTCACTGCTGCTTCTGAAAACAGCACAAAAAGCTTTGTGGTTATGAAAAAACAACATCTGTTCACTAGGCCTAGTTCTCTGTGGTACAGGCGATCTTTTTAACCATTACAGATCCAGAGAGGTCATTGTCTAAGTGGACATGACATGAGCAAGCCAAGGACGTTCTTGGATTACCACCAAAATACAATTCTGAAACGGATAGGTCCAGTTCTGGATAATGATACAGCATTACAGTCAACAGCAATAGTATGATTTAGCTATTGTAATAGTATGAAATAGTATATGAAACAATACGCATTGATTAATGTTTCAAAAACTAGTATGCCACATTGTGGTCACGTCTATATTAATAACATGTGTAATTCAAAAATTAAAACAGCGGCTATACATTTCTATGTAATTTGTGTCAGAGGCATTCACCACTATCACATTGTGGCATTCAGTTGCTGAAAATGTACCATAAAATTCTGATACTTGTCAGGACAACATGCTGTGTACTACAGAAATACTACATACTACTACAAATAGTGGTATGCCCGTCCAAAAATAGACTTTGTTAACATGCTACGGACTACATTTATCTAGGAAGACGGCACTACTTAAAGTATTTCCTCAATATAATAACATAATGAATGTCTGTGCATTTAGTATTTTTATTATGTAGTAACAGTTTTATAAAAGCAATATGACACTCATTGTACTGTACATATATGACTATATTTTAAAAAATTTAGCACAACCTATCGTACCCTTTTGCTTACAGTAAAGTGTTACTCACTCTGTATGTGAAGGAGTTTTTGGGCAATGAATTAGAAAACTGCTGGTTGCAAACTACATTCTTTGGGTAGTCAAAGAATCCTTTGGTTGGGCTCATGGGGTCGTCGGTGATAGGGCAGATACGGAGGTCATCTTCATCATCATCTTCGTCATCACTGGCATTGGAATCTTGGAAAGTCACTCCACTTTTAGCACACCCACTCCTAGGTCCATCCCAAGGACTTCCCACCTCCTCCATACTAAACATGAGCTCCTCCTCAGCCATGATGTCCCACTGTGTTGTGTACCAGAACTACAAACAAACACATTAGACAAGCACAAGTGTCAAATCGAAACGAGCACAGCAGTCAAATACAGCTACATCGGCAGAATCGGTTCAAAAAATAAAAGCAAACACTTTTTTTTTTTTTTTAGATGAACTGAGAAATGAATGATCAAGTACAGGTTGATCAAATGAAATGGTATTCACTAATCTCAATCCGAGATAAACCTGTTCCTGTTCATGCATTCCTGTCAAATTGTCGTGCCAAACATACTAAAACACCAGTTTGCAATGACAAAAGCATGACATTTTAATACATTCAAGTTAAACCGTCATTCATTTTTAGCTTCAATGTGCTAATGTGCTGCATAAATACTAATAACAACAGCTCACACGTACAGAAGACAAGAATAAGAAATAAGTGCATGTCACATACCTTGTTAGAAAGAATAAAGCTGACAGATTGAAGACATAACTAAAACAGGAAACAGATAATAGCACTTATATCGAATCAGCTTCACAGCCTTTCTAAAGAAGGAAGTCAAATCATCAAATGTGTGTCAAACACACTGGCCAGGCCACTGACAGCTTCGGTGTCTCTGCAGAAATGTACTCTACGTGTCCTGGACTGCGAGCAAATGTTGATTTCTCTCAGCACTACGTCAAAGCTGCATTTAGCCCTCTAGTGGGCTGTAACAAATACACATTCGTTCATTTCATTTTAGAGAAATATTAGGTATCTAAATATGTAAAGTAAACAAATATACAATAACTAAAATACACAAAACAGACTTCTGCTTTTAAAAGAAAAGTTATATAAACGTTTAAAAAATTATATTCAAAATGAGCCACGTGCCACGGTCAATCACATGGCCTTTTATGGGAAGCTCGTGTTGTTATCGATCTCAACTGAATATTACGAATTCTACTAAGGCAAGGGCATGACTCATGAATATTAATGTATCCGTGCTAGCGTTTCCTGGACACAGAGTAATTCATATTTATTAGCCAAGCCTTCAAGCGGCTACATTTCCAAATCAAATCAAGTAGACGGACTACGCAACGTCATGTAATTAATATTCATGAGAGGACCCTTGGCCATAGTAGAATCGCATGTTCGCGAGGACAGGGCAGGACTCCACACTGGTGAGGACTAGCTGCACGTAGCCTCAGTGAAAAAGAACAGATCAGCCCACACACTGAAGCAACGTACATACCGAGCGGATATTTATGTGTTCTTGGGATTCATTTTGCTGCCAGGGACAAACTGTTTATCACATTGATTTAAATATGTCAATCTTGTACAATGGTGATATAGAAATAAAAAGAGTAAGAAAATATATTCCATTCATTGTAATTAACAACACGAAGTGCACTAAACATTACATTACGTCGAGATTTCCCCAACTGGGGTTCGTAAAGGTAAGTTACTGGGTTTGTTGGTTTAATAAAAAGCTAATAATCAATTAATCTTAAAAATGCAACATTAAAAATAAATCATTTTAAAATAACATAGATTAAACATACAGGACATAGTAACACGTGGTTATAACATACTGAGTGATAATAAATCAGTATTTGATGCAATGTTAAATGACTTTTTAAACCTGAAATGGTTTTTGTAAATCCAGTGGTCAAATGTTGTGTAGCCACCTGACTAATGACTGGTCTTTGCGTGATGTCCACAAAACTGGAAGACTATTGTAACTTCTTTCATTAAAAAACTACTAAAATATGATCGGTTTTGCTAATTTTTATAAATCTAATCCTTCAAATGCGAAGTCTCATGGTAGCGTGGCCGAGTGGTCTAAGGCGCTGGATTTAGGCTCCAGTCATTTCGATGGCGTGGGTTCGAATCCCACCGCTGCCAAAATATTATTTTCTACTGTATTTCTAAAAAATTATTGGTCAATTGCGCCATCCAGTGGTCTGATATATCTTCAATAAAAAGTCAATCAAGGGCATCACTACTCGGGATTTTCTCTGTCATCAAATGTGTCTACAATGAAGTACTGACTTTTAGGCTTGTTTCTGTCTTTGTCGGTCTTTCTGGCTTCTGGCTTTAACGCTTTTCTGTTTGTTCACAATATAAACATTAATTCTAGGGTTCCTGTGGCTCAAGTAGTAAAGCGTTACGCTAGCACCGCGAGGTTGTGGGTTCGATTCCCAGCGAACACATGAAACGTAATAACTGTTAGACTGAATGCACTGTAAGTCGTTTTGGATAAAAGCATCTGCTAAATGCATAATTTAATTTGATTCTCCCATACGGTTTGCTGCGCTGTAATTAGCAGCCAATGAGCGTAATGATTCTCTCTGACATTTAATGAAATATCTTGGGTCACGTCATTTCAACATGGCGAGATACACTGAAGGGGCGACCCGCGCCACATAAAATGAAAACATGTTTTTATTTTATAGAGAACTATAGTGAGTATAATTTTTTAAATCACGTGTACACCTTTCAGATTGATTTTCTTATTTATTCATGTGTACTAAACCTGAAGAAAGTATTATTATGGACATCTATCTATCTATCCATTTTTTAGCTGGATTAATTGATGGACTGGAACCATGTGGATTCTGTGATGTTTTTATCAACTGTTTGGATTCAAGTGATGCATGTAAAATTCCTTCAGTCTGTTCCAACAACAAAAACTCATCTCCATCTTGGACGCCCGGGGGGTGAGTAGAACATTTTCAGCAAATTATCCTTTTTGAGTGAACCATTTCTTTAAGGTAAAATACAGATAAGATGTTATAAATAATTTCAACTCAATGTTATATGTCCATATATTTATTTATTTATTTGGTGAGTAGCCTTGTCATAATCAGGATATTGTACAGTCCGCCAGTCATTATTCAAAAATAAAACCTTTCAGGTTGAGACAAAGATTTTTTTAGCCTTAATGACTGACTGACATTTTTTAATAACCACAGTATCTTTCTGATAAAACATCCACTGACTGCAACAAGGCCCTGTTGTGTCAGTGTGAAAGTGGCCCTATTACTTTTCCATGAGTTGAACCAACACTGGTGCTGACAAAAATCAAATATGTAGCATAAAAAAACAGGATTTGTCAGCCAGGCAGACAGACTTTACCTGCAAAAAGAAGTCCAACTATTGTAAAAAATATTGACAAAACAAACAGTACATATGAGGACCCAACAACCGTATTATTGGGTAATTTGTAAGGTTGTCCTCCGACTTGACTGATGTAAAATCCGATTGGAAATATGAGGGCGGCCATGCAGAAGAGGACCACTACAACAACAACAACAAAAAACAATTGACACAAGGTTGTTTAAAACACTTAAGAGATTTGGATTATTTGTGCATATCAAATTTCCCTCAGGTAACATACTTCCCATGAAGGCAATCCAGCGGGCATATTTTGTAGCCTCTCCCCACCACTGTGAGATCGCAAGCAGGCAACATGTGATAGAGAGTGAGATGATGCCTAAGATGATGAAGAACAGGGTAGTGATCCATTCTGGAGGAAGGCTTGGGGAGATACATACCCTGTTTCGACCATGGATGGTCTGGCATTGCTTGACTAGACCCACAGTCAGAGCTCCTATGTGCAAAACACATGAAAATGTTGTGTCTATGAAGTGTAAAGCAAGTCTTCATTTCGCAACACATAACACAACTAGGACTAGAAGATAAAACAGCATACAGAAATGACATAGGGTAAGTAAATAATGACGGATACATTTTCATTTTGGAATGTCATGTTCCTTTACTGGGATAGTTCTCTAATTCTACCATCATTTAGTCAACATCATGTCATTCCAAACCAGTATGGCATTCCTGTTGGTTTCTTTTGTTTTGTTTTTCTCTGTGGAACACAAAAGAAGACATTTGAAGAATGCTGGTAACTAAGTATCAGTTCCATTGTACAGCCCAAAAATACAATGCAAGTCAATAGGAACTGAAAACTGCTTGGTTACCAACATTGTCTTTTGTGTTTGTGTGTGTGTGCAGCAAAGGAAAAAAATGCATACAGGAATATGAAAAAAAATAAAATTTTTGGGTGAACTATTCCTTTAAGTAATATACAAAAGGGCATAATGATGATATTAGTTCTTGCAGTTGCAAACCTTTTTTTTTTTTTTTTTACTACGGTGCAAAAAAATAAAAATACAAGTATGTCTGATGTGAATTCCTTCCTGGAACATGAACAAGAATGTGAATAACTAAAACTTTCAAAAATAAAGAGCTGCAAAGCCTGAGACATGAAATAATAGAACAATTAAAATGTAATCTAAATGTGATCTAAATGAGATCTTTATAATGCATAGTAGTATCAGTTGTCACTTTAATCTTCCAATAATATGTCTTAGTAAGAGGATATTTAAATGCTTAATTTTCTGATCAAAACTGTAGTTTTTATTGTGAAAATAAAAGTCAGTCTCTCAGATGACTGAAAGATGGAAAAATAAACAAGGTCTTTTACTTGCTATAAACCATCAATCAGACAATTGAAGCGATGTAGTAGATTGTGTTCAACATGTTTTTAGAAAAGTTTTGACCATGTTGATTTCGAAGACTTCAAAATTTGTGTATCAGATATGATACAGTAGACTTTTATTGCGCTACATAAAAGATTAACGTAAATGTTATGTCAGTATCTTTCCTTAATGGAGGTTTGCTGGACACCAACTCTTCAAAAAAATGTGAGTGACTAGTTGGAAAATTGCCAAATCCAGTTTCACCGTGGGAAACTCCTTTTAAAGTCACTCCACAGGATATCCCGTTATTTCCCTCTACACATCTTTAGAGTGAGGCCAGAAAGGATAGTTATGATTTTATCTCATGTGTCAGAATGGATTCAGCTACTTCTCAGTTTACATCAATCTTCACTTATACTTATTTTATTCAGTTATATTACATTAGTTTAATCAGCCTCATCAAATCAATGTATAGTGCACGTTTTTAATATATAATTTTGAGTAAATATTGGGTAAAAAGTGTATAAATTGTCTCATATATATATATATATATATATCTCCATTGTAAGATCATTTGCATCAACAACCTTCTATTAATATTATTACCACGTTTACATAACAGGACAATTTTCCATCTGATTAAATCCTAGATCATATCTCTGGGGAAGGCAATTCCCAACAGACTTCATTAATACAGCAACAAACACCCTGAATAATCAGCAACACATTTCCCTTTAAAGCGTTCTTCTGCACATCTCACTAATGCAAAACATTGAATCACTGGCTTTTATCAGCTAATGCCAGATGCTTTTATATATTTATATGTTCTACCCATAAATGGTTGTGTAGAGAATCTTGTTTGAATACAATGTGTCCAACTAAACAAAAAACGAAAATGCTTGTTTAATGCATAAATAAATACATTAGAACCAGATGAATTGTTTTATAATGGACTTTTGTATATTATGCTCAGTAGTTGAGACTGAACTTGAAGTTTCTTACCCTCTTGCCCGCCTGTATTGATCCAGTCTGGATTTACAATACTTGCAATTGCGAAGATATCTGCTGCGAGAAAGAGACATCCTGAAATAATGGTGAGTTTATCCATTTTCATACTTCAGTCTGTGAGCTACATGAGTTTAGGTCTGTTAGATGTTTGGGATTGTATGAGATGGGTGCAACTTTGACTCCCTCTGCACCTCATGGAGATGCTCTTCATGCAGTTCTAGAAGACAACATCTGAATGTCAGTTCAAAACACCAACAGTATGACATTGAGTATTGAACATCATCCCATTATGAAACACAGCCCCTCACGTACTCCACTAACAGCTCCCTTGAAGGTGAGCCCATACTTGAGCACGGCTGTGTGGAAAATCCCGGGTGCTCCGATGTGTTACATCCGTGCTGGATCTTCCCTCTTGATTTATGGATATCACTGAAAAGGGAAAGCGATTCCAAATCGCACGAGTCTCAGTATCGTGTATGCTGGCAAATATCGTGCTGAAACGATAATTACAGCTGTCCTACTTGTCTTATGTTCTTCCGCGTTTCATTTTAAACTAATTTACCGTAAAACAGCGTCTGCGAACCTTTCACAACACAACCTTGCTCGCGAGATATTTTCCCTTTGTAAGGAATAACAGGGGGCAGGAAAACATGACGCAACACATGACGTCACCAACCTGATTTTGACAGCAAGTGTGCCTGTCGCTCTCACTGGAAACGTCAATGAATAAAATAGGTCTGGTCTGTTGCTTTTTTTTTTTTTTCAAATAAGTTTTCAATGCTTAATTTGGAAAGACACAAAATGTAATAAAGAGAAAATAATGACTAGGCTTATACTAGTCTGGAAATATGTTTTTGCAACTAGGTAGAAGTAACCAATGAAATTAGGAGATATCTATTTTTAATTTTTATCAATTATAAAACATTGTAGTGAACGCGATAAGGCTATTAAAGAATGTTATGTGTGTGTGTGTGTGTGTGTATATATATATATATATATATATATATATATATATATATATATAGGACAAGGGCGTTTGTATGTTTTTACCTGACTTTTGTTTAATTTAAACCAGTTAAAACTTAAGTGTTGTTCATTGTATATTGAGTGAACATTATTACAGAAACTTAAACTCACTTCCTGAGTGTTACTTCACCTTTTGACCATTGAATCACTTGTTTTTTTTTTTTTTTTCAGTTTCTCCCCCACCATTCATGATTATTGTACAAGTATTTTTTCTATAATTTTACAATCTTATACAGTATTTTATAAGTATATAATATTGTACTTTCAAAAAGCAACTTCTTGCCAGTGTAATATTTGACCATTTTTTCTAAAAACAAAGCAGCAAAACACAACTACTCACTTACCATTATTTTATATTCAGATTTCAAAAAGGTAATACCTCAATTTAATCTCCGTGCAGTTTTATCCATTGATGATATAAAGAACTCAAAGTTTATGTTGTAAGAGGATCACAAATCACAACTTGTTTCATAAATGTTTGTTGGTGTTGGTAAGATACTTTATTCATTTACATCTATACATTTCAAATGGACAAGTGTTGAGTTCTTCTCTTGAGATTAATTCACTTTATATAATCTTACAAATATCAAGACAAACTTTTGATGACAACTTTATTATTATGTTTATTCTATTGATTGGGACAGGAACAATATAGATATCATGAAAATGTCATTATTTCATTATAATGAAATGAAGAGGTCGACACTCTAGAAAGATAAAATGTGTGAGTGATGATGTGTGCCCATCAGATTTCATCAACGAAAGGTGTGTTGACCAAGTGTCCACTGGAGGCCATAGTCTTTTTGCCAGACATGAATTTTTTTGCAACCTGAAAAACAAAAAAATTCTGTTAAACAAAGCTGCACTCCAAAAGATAATAGCCTTATTGTACAGTAAGCTATAAATAACACTAATGTTGATATAGGAATTATGCACACAGTACACCGTTTCTCTGAATATTCTTCAGACATGGGTTGTCTTTACCCAGGATTGATATGTACAATATTCTTGTATTGTCATCCCAGAGCACTTACACTTGTTTACCACTAGAGGTGCACAATAAATAAATTCCAAAATCCGGCTCTGTGTAGTGACAGCTGCTCTATGTGAAATCACACACGTGATGGAATTTACCGCTGATCAGAGAACGGCTTTACTGACAAGATGCGCATTAATTATTGGCCGATATTTATCGTGCACCCCTAGTTACCGCAACCCTAAGAAACAATGGTTGCTTACGTTGACAACATCAGCTGAAGATACAGCATTGATTTTCTGGGACACAGCCTCAGGGGAATGGTAGGTACCCTCTGAAAGCACTTGTGAACCAATAGCTTCCATTAAGCCCTCAGAATTCTCAATGGACATCAGGTACTCAGCCGTCAACTGATTCCTGCTCAGACAAAAAGATAATTCATTAATAATTACATTAAAACTAGGGCTGGGACTTTAACGCGTTAATTGAGATTAATTAATTTCACAAAAAATAACGCGTTAACTAAGATGAATTATTTACAGAAAAAAAAATTCCCGCATTTTTTATAACTTATTTTTGCACCGCGGAACGTTTCTCACTTGATGAGTTTCGGCGGACCGATTATACTGAAGCACCAACTAGCGTTCGCATATCACCGCAGCACATCAAGTCTCAAGTATCACCTCAATGCAAAACATATAGCAGCTAGCGTGGACTTTACACTTTATGTTGAACTATGTATTATTTTGTTGGTGCAACAGTTTATGTTGAACTCTTTATTGTTTTGGCCAAGGTTATTGAGAGTTGGACCTAGTATGTTATGGCCTCTGAAGCAACAGAGCGATGTTTTCTAATAGTGTTTCCAATGTTCTGAATGTAATTGACAGTATTGTGTTTTACTTCAAAAACACAGAAGGTTCCAGCACCTGTAAGCTTCCTGAATTTCTGAAATGTACTATTTCTAAATTGTTTCTAAATATGCTATTGCTACACTTCATGGCAAAAATTGCACTGGTCTGCTAGACTTGGTTGAACAAAAATAAACAATATTTTGTTGCTTAAGCTTATGTATTCAGTCATTATTCAATGGTATACTATAAATCCATGTGAAAAAAAATTACTTCTCACTGTTCTCAGGTCAAATATTTATCTGCGATTTAAATGTGTTAATTTCGATTAATTAATTACAAAGCTTCTAATTAATTAGATTAATTTTTTTAATCGAGTCCCGGCCCTAATTAAAACATATTTAAAAATCTAGGTCTCAAGCAAATGAACTCACTTAGCCCTGCTGAGGTCAGCTGCTGCAAGGTTTCCTTGTGCAATGTCATTGACTTGACCGACTGCTGCTCTGATTACCTGAACACAAAAATGAACACTTTAAGATAACATAACTCTCATGGGTCACATCACAAGTTTTATTCATTACTGGACTAGTTTTAACAACAAAATATTTTAGCTTATCAAAATCAGTGGCTATTTTACTGACGTTTCACATTCATTTCTAATGAAATCAAGTAATTACCTAGCTGAAACATTCATTCCAAAACACTGATGCATTCATAAATGCTAATAGACACTCAACAGTTAATTCTGTTTTTACTTACGGTAATTTAGGACTATTTCTGATTGGGCAAAACAGTAAATGGTATTACAGTGTCCAAATTTAATATAAAATTGATTTATTGTTTACTGAACTATTGCTTAAAGGGATAGTTCACCCAAAACGTTGTTTTCGTTATGTTGTTTTGGTTCAAATCTTAGCGTAAACAACGCAGCTGACACAGAATAGCATACGCTGTTTGCATTCAGTGAATACTCTTTGAAATTGCTCCAGGGTGATGCAGAAGAGACAAATTGTTGAATAAAGTTATTTTTGTTTTCTTTGCGCACAAAAAGTATTCTCGTAGCTTCGTAAAATTACAGTGGAACCCCTGATATCACATGGATTATTTTACCATTTCTGGACCTTGATCATAGTAATTACATAACTGTCTATGGGAGGGTCAGAGAGCTCCCAAAATCCATCAAAAATATCTTAATTTGTGTTCCACAGATGTACGGCTCTCTTATGGGTTTAGAACAAGATGAGGGTGAGTGATTAAACGACAGAATTTTCATTTTTGGGTGAACTATACCTTTAATTATGGCTTATTTTTGATTATGACTTAATTTTTGACCAAAAGAGGTGTTTCCTGGGAACCATGCTAGCACCATGCACAGAATAAAATCATGTTAACACCAGAGCGTAATAAAAATCACACATACATCTTTGGCAGCGCTAGCCTGGCAGATGGTGTAAACTCCAAACAGACCAGAGTCAGTGTAGTTGGCACTGAAGGCAGACGCCTGCAACAAAGCAAGACAGACAGTTAACAAAGAATCCTTCATATAAAATCTTTTTTAAGCTAAAGGTCACAAAAGGTGATACTCACATCGAAGGGTTGAGCAGTGACCTTCGAGATGGCCTGACTCAGTTTGCTTGTAGTGTTGGAGCCTCTCTTGACTCGAGGTCCTGCTCCAAGCACATGCTGCAGTATGCTGAATGCTGTGGCCTCAGCTGATGTTGCACTTGCACTTTCGCTCGCTATGACGGCATGAACCAGTCCTCCTCCCGACTGATGCCTCAGCTCACCTGGAGAACACAGCCAGAGCCTAACATCACACAGCATTTCAAAGGCAGAGCACTTATCTAGGAGCATGCTACTTCTCACAATATAAAGGCCCTTAGTATATAAATGTTTATTTTAAATGGTTCATCTATTGCTTTATCCATTGCATATCTTGGTCTTAAGACAGATTATCCAACAATCATCCAAAGACAATAATATCTAGTGATGGATAAGTCTTATTCCAAAACATAACCAGCTGCCTACCTAGACAACTCATTTCAAACCCCATGAAACAATGTTATATTAGCAGGAGAGATAGTTTCACTCTAGAGGAGCATTTTATATATAGAATATTATTTGTTGTTGTGTACATGACAATTCATCAGTATTATTGGTTTGTTTCCCAGAAGAAAAAGTCTATCAAATGGAAAAGCATGTATTGCCAAAACTTAATTTGGTTAACTTTTAAGAGTACACTTGCACACATATGACTTGAAATCAAAAGGAAATGGATAACAAACCGCAAAAGTTAATTATGTTTATCACAGAGTAATGCACCTTTTTTTTCTATCGGAATAAGCGAAGCATTAGAGCATTAGCAAAGTCTACTTTTTCAATGTGTTCCTATAACTTGGACACTACAGCAGAAATGTCATGATTTTAGGTTTGATTCCCAGGGAATGTACAAACTTATAAAACACACCTTAAATGGGCTTCAAGCTGCTTTAGATAAAAGCATCAGCCAAATGAGTAAATGTAATGGATCCATGAGTGACTGCTAGGTGTTAAATAAAAATTAAATAAATTCATGCATTTAGCAGACGCTTAAAAGCGACTTACAGTGCATTCAGGCTATCAATTTTTACATATCGTGCTCCCGGGGAATCGAACCCCCAACCTTGCGCTTGCTTGCTTGCTTGCTAGCGCAGTGCTCTACCAGTTGAGCTACAGGAACACTATACTGCTTCAGAAGTTAGCAGTCAGTGTAGGCGGCAGGCAGTGAGACAAAACATCACTGAAAGTGAGACTTTTATTGACGATGTAAGGTAAATGTATTGCGTTGTATTCTTAATACTGTACTATTACTAATAATTATTGATCCACTCTACCTCCACGGTACACGGCTTTGGAACCAAGAGTGCCTGTTCCGCTGCGGATGTTCAGGAATTGCTCCCCAACCTGCTTAAGCACAGCATGATCCACACCTACAAAATAACATACAGTACAAATTAATGATTTAATAGCCTTTTTTGGGCCATATTAAATCTCCTTTTATAAGGCAACAATTTCAACATACCGAGACCAACGAGGGCCATTCTTGCGCTTGTGAAGTTGTTCTGAACAAAGCTGTGCATCTGTGAAAAAGGACAAAGGTAACTTTTATTTTCAATGTATGACACAATTATTTGCAATGCCATTTTCGCTGTGGTAGATCAATTTGCGGAGGTGCAGGACTGTTATATAACATGTTGTTTGCTGTTGTCAATGTAGCAATGTAGTAACTTGGCGCATAACAATTCTACAGCTCTTTAACAACAATGTAACACGTTGATAAGTGTCCAGAGGATACATAAATTACACTTTCTCAAACGTTATGATTAATTTTTGTTTGATTTATGTCCATGAAGTTACAAATAAAATTATAAAATCAGATGAACTGCCTTTTAAATTTCTTAAAATATCAATTTATAAATGGAAATCCAAACAAATTATGCATGAAATTTCCAGCAGTAATATAAATTGGCACTATGTTAAATGATGCATAACTTGGACAAGACCCAAATGCTACATGAAAGATTCAAATGAGTTTTTAGAACAATACAAAAAACACTGATGAGCCCTATCAATTTGTTTTCCCCATCTCAGCGTCGCCTTACCTGATCCGCGGTGATTTGGCCGAGCATGTAGTCTGGACAGTACAAGGAATTGGACAGGGCATTCTTATAAGCTGCAGCATGCAAATTCTCAATGACACCTGAGGCACAAACAAATAGATGAAGAGTGAAAACAAGAAGCAGAGACATTATGAGTGTTTAGCAAATTTAGTCCATTATAAATCCATGACAAAATTTCTGTATTAACAAACAGTTCTCCATCAAAAGAACCCTCTGGGGCCACACTTGTGAAGACAATAAGTGTGACATCATTATTCTGAAAAATAAATATTTTGTGTTTTGAGGGGATTTTCATGTTACTAGACAATATTCACCTATAAATTATACACCATTTATTTCTATATAAAATAATATAAATATTAGAAAATACTTAGTGTTGTCAATTAATACAGTGTTTAAAGGAACATTTTCGAACTCCCAAAAAGTTAAAGAGTTGAGTTCTACAGTCTTCAAATCCATTCAGCCGATCTGATGGTAGCACTTTTAGCTTAGCTTAGCACAGATCACTGAATCTGATTAGAACGTTAGCTTCTCACTCAAAAATGACCTAAGAGTTTTGATATTTTTCCTATTTAAAACTTGACTCTTCTGTAGTTACATCGATGCTGATGGCAGCAAAGTTCCTTGATTATTATGCCCGAATGAGAGTATAGTTCCTAGCCATATCAGCCTAGAAATTCGGAACTTTAAATTTTTCGTTGGTCTTAGTACACGATGATAATATAGAAACTCTTTGGTCATTTTTAAGTGAGATGCTTATGGTCTAATCAGGTTCAATTATCTATGTGCTAAGCTAAGCTAAAAGTGCTATCACAAGACCCAGAGATCGGCTGAATGGATTTGAAAACTGTAAAACTCAACTGTTTAACTCTTTGGGATTTAGAAAATGAATTTTTCTTTTTTTTAAGTGGAGTGTTTCTTTAAGGTCATATTGAAATATTTTTTACTTTTAGGTTTTGCATTTAGATATATATTTAGACATTTTAAAATATTATTTAGTTGAGGCTGACCAAAAATAGCTCTGTTTTTGTATTTTTCTAATAATATCTGCTATTTTTTTGTATGTTTTGTAAGTGACACAAAAGTCAAGTTTTGTACCATTCTAATGAGGCGAAAAATGTCACAATTTAAAAACTCGAAATCTTTCAGCCTAAAATGACCATCAAAGGGTTATACAATCAAAGGGCATACCAATTTGCGGACTCTGCTTGGCAAGTTCCTTATCCAGTTTCACACTGGCAGTCAGGTCTGACACTTCCCATGACCGAAACTCTGGTGCAGTGGTCACATTGATCAGATACTCCATGACAGTGTCACTGCGAGAAGACAGACCAACAACATATTTGTTTCCAGTAGAAGAAAGATCACATGGACAAACTAACTGTGTTCTACTCACATATGATCTCTCAGGCAGTCTACAGTGTAAGCCATGGTTTCCCTGGAGCTTGACACACTGCATGTAAAAATATATTATAAATAACTCCTCACATAACATTACAGACATGATTTTTTAATAATAATAAGCTCCATAATAAGGAAAAGCGGGTAAGAGATCTGTTGTGGTTTTGATCAGAAAAAAGGTAAACTTGGGTACTGAAGCAAATCAGTTGAGAACCACTGTATTTTGTCACATACCACATCGATATTATGGATGTTTAGAAGAAGCTGTGACAACGATAAACTGACCTTAAGCTTCCGCCTACAGCCTCAACACCACGGCAGATCTTGAAGGCTGATGCTCCCTTGGTTGTCTGGAATCAGCAATATGGAAAAGTGAATTCTAACACAATCACTGCTCACTAGCAGTACAGCAGTCAAACATGGATGTATACCAGACTGGCAGCCAGACGGAGCACGTGTGTGACACCGAGGTTGTCCATGGACTCATATCGGCTTCCGGCCCTGACGAGCACACCAATCCGAGAAGCAGGAGAATAGTTTTCCAAGGAAGCAATCACTAACCCACTAGGCAATTTTGTAACCTGAAAGATACAAAAAAAAAAAGGTGTAATTCCCCCTTCCAATTTGTATCAACTGGTTACTAATTTAATTGTTTTCAAGTTAAAGCTATAGCTGCATGGGCGTAACAAATGATGTATTGATCAAGTGACTAATGATATTTTGTATTGAAGCAATGCATGAAAAAAAACATTTTTGAAGTATATATATATAAGAATATATATATATACGTATGTGTGTGTAAAGATATACAAGCAGACTTGTTTGACCATTCTAAAAATATGAGTTGTCATCGAATATTTATTAGTTTTAACTAATGATAAAAGTTTTGTTTACATAATATGTATACTGTGTATATTTATTATGTATATATACCGTACAGATGCATAAATATATATGAGAGAAAAATTTTAGGCTTATATATCAAATGTATTTAGAAATTATATGAAAATAAATATATGCATGTAAATATTTTCAAAATATATACATGCATGTGTGTTTACTTACATATGCATAAATATACACAGTATGCGCACACACATTATGTAAACAAAAACTTTTATTTTGGATGCAATTAATCACGATTAATCATTTGAGAGCACTACTTTTAATTTAACTTTTGTTTTTCCTCAACTTATTATCGGTTTTATTGTTCTGTAGAAATATATTCTTTTAACAGCTGGAGTATCATTTTGTTGTGGATGACCCAATTGGGATACAGGATTAACAATTTTCAAAGTAAATTTAATCAATCCAAAAAAGTCAATTTAAGACTTGTTATATTTTGGTTGCATTTGTGAGTTAATAAAAATGCAACCGGTTATGTAAAATAGGCACACAATAGTGTAATATCAATACGCTGGATGCAGCCTTTTAATTCAAAGTCTCTCTATGAACACAAAATGAATATTAATTTGTCTAAATATCAAGCAAATACCTAAATAAGCATTCATACATTTTTTATTTTAAAAATGCATTTAATTTTTTCAGGTTTAAACCTATAAACATTTGATAATACAGACAACAGCTGGGCTATTCCTAGAAATATATTTATAATGAACAAATAATATTAGCTTCAAGAAAAGTAATTCAAGTATGATTCATAATACTTATTAAATGAATAATTAGTTAAAAATGTAACTTCATCCTCCTCATCATGAAAGGAAAAATATTTTGATGTCAATATTTATTTTTGTAAAGTTCTCTCACATTTTAATGGACATTTTGTGGTGATTATAACTCACCATCCTCTGGGATGTGACAAATTAAATTAGAATTTTGAACTGAAATTTGAATTCATGAACAGTCTTGAGAGCAGAAACCCCCCACCCCAGCACCCACACGTACATAAACATCCTGGTACATGTGAGGGGCTCCTGCCGAGACCTTGATGCCCGGCAGAGGCACAGTCAAGGGCTGGTCCCTTTGAGTGGCTGCATAGAAGCGTCTCTGTGGACAGAGAGACAAATCATCATCTACTGACCTGCACTTCCTGTGGCAGAAACTTTACTGGCTCCACGGCTGCCGCAACATCCACCTTACGGGCAGCCTGGGCTGCATAAAGCCTCCTCTGAAAATCACAAAAAGCATCAAGCCTCTGAAGAAAAAGTGTGTTCGAAAAGAGCAGAATAAATTAAGAAGAGCGAGGCATGGGACACCTACTAAACTGTAATCCTGTGTTTGACAAACAAGTGTTAATAAGAGTGCTACAGAGCCTTCTTTTAATGCTCATTTAGGCTGAAACCATTATGACACCAAAAACATGTAATAAAAATGTACCATGATTATAAGGATAAATATTCAGATTCTCTCGATCCCATATTGTGTTTATGGTGCTGAATACACTAAATTCTCATTCTGTCTTTCTTCCTGTTCTAAAACTGCCAACCTTAAAGTCCTGTCCAATCACCATGATGTAGTGGTCGACCGATATATAACGCCAAGGCCGATATATCGGCCGATATCTGGCATTTTCTAATATTGGCATATGCCGATAATTCTTTCTGCTTGGCCGATGTGTTTGAGATGGGACTAAAAACAGAAGCATTTGAGCACACAGTGCTCACATTCTCCCTCTCATTTACTGATGTTATTAACAGTTGTCTCTAATATGGATAGAAGTCTGTCTAATAATCTGATAGAACGGTTAAACAAAGGAATTAATGTATACAGAAAGTATAATGATTGCTTTTATATTATTAGTAATAGAAAGGCAAACATTATTATACTTTCTCGTTTGCTGTCAGCATTAGGCAAATATGCATTTATATAATTTAAACAAATCTTTGAATGACTAATGAACATTTAATTTTACAAACCTTGCAAACTTATGCCGCGTTTCCACCGAAATTACCTGGAACATTTATACCAGGAACTTTTTTCCCCCCAGACCTGTTGCTTTCTGCATTTCCACCGCGGTGAAAAAAAAACCCGGGAAGATTAGGCAAATAGACTGGTGACGTAGGTCTGCGCACGTTTCTCAATACTATAGTACGCTGATTGTGCATCCTCGGTGGATCAGACTTTGCACATTAGACTGGGGAGTGTGATGTCCGCAACGACGCAAATCCGGTAAATCTACAAACAGCAGCATACTTGATAACTTCAGTACTGCAATTTTCCTTACTGTACATTTACAATAAAACAAAATAGTATATCAAATACCACCGCCTCCTTTCGTTTTCATTTAAACATAATAACAGCTGCAGAAATGTACTTAATTCAGGGATATGTTTATACAGACATTACAATGAAACTAAATATTATATAAATTTGCCTTTTTTATTTTCATTTTAACATATAGATAAATTTAATACAGACCAAAGACAATCTCTTAGATTTACCCAAAATGATTTTTATATTATGTTTAACCACTAAAGAGACATCAAAGCCAGCGGCACATATCAGAAGGTCTAGCCGAGGTGAGGCTGCTTCTTGGCGGATACATGAGCACTAAGCTCCCGCTGATCGCGTGGAGCTCACCATCTCTGAGATCGGCGAAACACATTTTTAAATAGGCTTTGTCTTTTTAAAAAAAACACAGATTTGAGTTTTAAACAACTACATTCTCGTCTGAAATACTTTTAAAATTACATTTCATGATACAATAACAGTTATATTTTGAAAATGATCCGAATAAATGGTGGTTGAACTCAACCAATGCTGCGTGAACTCAACCAATCAGGATGTTTAGCGCACAAGTCCCGGATGTTTAGCGCACAAAGTTCCGGAACTTTGAAAAAGTACTACCTCGCCAGCAGGGACTTTCTGAGGGGCATTTTTTTACCTGGAACTTTATTTAGTTCCTGGTTCCTGCGATGGAAACACACCGAGCACCAGGCCAAAGTCCCTAGTTCCTGGGTAAAGTTCTTCAGTGGAAACGGGGCATTAGTCTAATCCAGCTGTGAGATATTGTGAAGTGTGCATTTTTATCCAGCATGATCACATGTTCTCTGTGTGACGGTCGGTTCATGAGAATTGAATGCATTAAACATTAAACTCGTGATTTCAAATTATGCTCCGCTTTATGCATTTACCCACTGTCATATTTATGTCATTTTCACTGTGTGCTGTATGTAAAATGAGTGTTACCCAGGATTTATTTGAAAAATATGATTCCCAATGCAGACATTGGATAAAGTGCTTACTTCCTTTTAATTATATTTTTTATTACATTTTATTTATTTGTAAAAATAAAAAAAAAATAAACAAACTGTTATCTAAAGCATAAGTATGTTTATTTAACACATTTTTAATCCATTGTCAAATGATTTCAAGTTTCTTAAATATTAATAATTATTATTATTTAAAAAAATATATCAGCTTTATATCGGCTATCAGCCCCACTGCTTTCCAAGGTAATCGGCCTCAGCTGTCAAAAAAACAATATGGGTCAACCACCACTACCATGATGGTTAACTAGCAAATGATGTCAAATTCTCAAAAACTATATATAGGCTACTTTAAGAATGGACAAAGAATGAAAACAAAGTCAATCTGCATAACCACAAGCTGAGGAAAAACAGACAAGGGTTTTCAAACAGGGGTCCAACAGAGTTCTAGGGGGATCATGGAAATATTTCGAATAAAATAATAAAACAGCATAAACATATCTTAAATAAATACATATTCCATTAAAATATGAAAATAAATGAGTAAAAAAAATATATATATATCTAAATAACAGTACTATAACAAGTATCAAAAAACGTTCTTAATAGAAACTAAATATTTTCCAAATAATATTTGATCATATTTATGGCCAGTAATAGTTCACTGCCTTTAAACACGAACCTAGATCCCTTGTAAATTTTAGGATGGGGGCCGCAAATTGAAAACCGCTGCATTTAAAACATGGATTTAACGACCAAAGTAACGTGATGAGATAACGTTACACTGAACTGTCAACTTTCTCTGTTTTCTAGTTTGGCTGTCTGAAAACAAGGTCAGCATCTGTGCGATCTTGAGAACCCGCGCAAAACAACACAAACCCACACGGCACGACCTCGACTAATCATCTTTAACCCGTTAATCAACTTCTCACCGATAACTGGTTTATTCCGCGGATGCCCCTCATCTTCTCTCTCCTTCACACACACACAACACCGCAATATGGCTGACCGAAGGATGTCCTACCCAGAATCCTTCGCGCTCTGCTTCTCTTCGTCGAAAAGGAATTAAAGCGCGAGTGCGCGCTGCCTGCCGCGTGGCGACTGGGAGCTCGCGCAGCGTTTACATGCCAGTGGCATATTGATATTATTGAAACAATGATATCAATATGCCCCCCCCCCCCCCCCCCCCAAAACTAGAATTCAGCACTGGTTTCGAAAAAACCCAGATGTTTCGTTTGCAATGTTGCTGATCTCGTGAACCCATGAACTGTAAAATGTTATCATCTCGAGTAAGTTATAACGTAGATTAATATTTAATTTATTTTAATCAACATTATATAATGAAAATGAGACCTATAGTTAAGATCCTTTGGAGACATAACACAAAAAAAGACCACCGGAAGTGGGTTAATGTAAGCATGCGCAGTGTGGGTTCATAAACACGTGTTGCCAGTCACCGGAGTGCTGAAGATCCTACAGCTTCGCTGGTCATTAGAGTTATTTCTGTTGTTTATTTGCTAATCTCTAGACGTGTTTCTGTTTAGTTAAATAGTACTGTCCTCCGTGAAGCTCTTGCCGAGAGGACCTGTCTGTTTATAAGTTACGTTAGTCACTGATTAAAACACAACAAACACAATGGTAAGTATCACGTGTGGGCTAAAGTTACCTACTAGCTTAGTGTGTTACTTCAGACATTTAGCGTAAAGCTATTTGAATTTTGCCTGCCGGAATGATAAAAGTGTTTATACATTGAACCGTATTTGAATACATTTTGGATGTGTTTAAAAGCATTTCAGTTGAAGATCACGTTGAGCAGATAGTCAGTAACGTTTGGTTAAATGCATGCGTGTCTTACTGATAACGCTCTGCTCTGCTCTTATCACAGACTGAAGCTGAAGTCAATCCGAAAGCCTACCCCCTGGCAGACGCCACTCTCTCCAAAACCATCCTGGACCTGGTGCAGCAGGCGGCAAACTACAAACAGCTGAGAAAAGGAGCCAATGAAGGTAAAGTACCTCAGCATTTTATTAAACACCCAGCCGTATATCACACCTTTAAAACTTGCTCTTTCAAGATGTGTGGTTATTTAGAATGGGAAACAAAGAAAAACTTGAATCAGTGAAATGAGTGACTTCATTGTGTTCCACAGCCACCAAAACTCTTAACCGTGGGATTTCTGAGTTCATTGTGATGGCGGCTGATGCTGAACCTCTGGAGATCATCCTGCACCTGCCGCTGCTGTGTGAGGATAAGAACGTGCCATATGTGTTTGTGCGGTCTAAACAAGCTCTTGGACGTGCGTGTGGAGTGTCAAGACCTGTGATTGCCACATCAGTCACCATTAAGGAAGGATCACAGCTGAAACCTCAGATTCAGTCTGTGCAGATGTCTATTGAAAGACTCCTAGTTTGAGCTCATTCTACTTACACATTTGTTTTCAAGTTTTATAAATGATTTCTTTGTACAATCCTTAAGGATTTTTCATTTTCTTTTTGAATGTTAAAATCAAATAAAGTTGAGTGTGTTCCTCAGCAATTGACAGCCGAAATAAAGTTCGGTTTAAATCAAGTGATCATTTGTGTGGGTTGTTAGTGCTTGATGGATGTATGTACTGCACATCTATCATTAATACATTTTCAAAATGGAATTTAAATAGTCTACCATTTTTTGGTTATTGCTTAATGCAAAGTGAAAAATGTTGAATATCTTTTAACCTCCATATAAAGCTACAATAAATACTGTCAGATGTACACAAACCAAAGCAGATCATAAGAATTAGTTGGGAATATTGTCAATTAAAAATTTGGTGTATAAAATCAAAACTGCAAGGATATTTTGTGTTTGGTTCTATTATGTAGTGCATATTTTCCCATGTAACCGCTGTATGCATTCAAAAATGAGGCCACGTTTGCATGTTACATGCACAAACTGTTTTTGGTTGGATTAAACAATTTTAACCTTTTTCATTGATTTATTCTAGACAATTTTCAGAAGCCATCTTAAAATAAGTAAATAAACAGGCATTTAATCATACTGCCAATAAGATTAGAATCAGTTCAATAATTTAGCAAATGTTTATAGTGACATAAATATACTTTTTTTTCATAAAGTACTTTAAATCTAAGTGATTTACAAATAAGAACCAATAATTTTAAACTACATTTACTTTTATAAATTTTATTACATATCTTTGATTGTAGATAATTGCCAGCCAGTGAGCTGCTATTCTAAAAAATGAGATGAAAATAAAACATGCAATATCACATATTCTGTTTATTTTTATGCATATTTTTGTGCATTTAATATGATGATGTGTAGTTGTCATGCCTTCACCTATTGACAAATATTAATAATAACTGAATAATTATAAATAATATAATATTTAACAGAACTCTCTGATGGCCAGACAGGCAGACGGGTGAAGCAGCTATGAGCGAGTCTGCTGTTTCATGAAACAAACATGAGGTCGAGCGTTTGTAAGATGATCTGATTCCCAGTCTGGAGTCTGTCATAGGAAAGTTTTCTAAACAAGGTAGCTCAGAAATAATCCAGCCTGTGAGGTCTGTGATCCCTATACAACAACACAGTGGGTATGAATAAATCCATATCTCAAAATATCACTGACATAGATAGACCTAACAGAAACAAAGATTATGTATTTTTCCAGTTTTTTTGGTTTTCCAGTATAGTATGTAATGGTGTAATATTTATAACGTCACTTATTCTGAAAAGATGTTGTGCATTCTTGGTTCAGGACAGCAGGCTAGAAGCCACTACGGTGTCTTTGCAAAGCTCAAAGAGGTAACCAGGATGAAAATAGGAAATACAGGTGCTTCTCGATGAATTAGAATGTCGTGGAAAAGTTAATTTCAGTAATTCAACTCAAATTGTGAACCTCATCTATTAAATAAATTCAATGCACACAGACTAAAGTAGTTTAAGTCTTTGGTTGTTTTCATTGTGATGATTTAGGCTCACATAAAAAAAAAAAAAAAAAACACCAAATCACAATCTCAACCAATTAGAATACTTCATAAGAAAAAATTGTTTTTAGTGAATTGTTGACCTTCTAGAAAGTATGTTCATTTACTGTACATATACTCAATACTTGGTAGGGGCTCCTCTTGTTGTAATTACTGCCTCAATTTGGCGTGGCATGGAGGTGATCAGTTTGTGGCACTGCTGAGGTGGTATGGAAGCCCAGGTTTCTTTTTACAGTGGCCTTCAGATCATCTGCATTTTTTGGTCTCTTGTTTCTCATTTTCCTCTTGACAATAGCCCATAGATTCTCTATGGGGTTCAGGTCTGGTGAGATTGTTGTCCAGTCATGCACACCATGCTCGGCTGGTCATTAAACCAACTTTTGGTGCTTTTGCCAGTGTGGACAGGTGCTAAATCTTGCTGGAAAATGAAATCAGCAGCTTCAAAAAGCTGGTCAGCAGAAGGAAGCATGAAGTGCTCCAAAATTTCTTGGTAATCGTGTGCAGTGACTTTGGTTTTCAAAAAACACAATGGACCAGCACCAGCAGATGACCTTGCACCCCAAATCACCACGGACTGTGGAAACTTAACACTGGACTTCGAGCAACTTGGGCTATGAGCTTCTCCACCATTCCTCCAGACTCTAGGACCTTGGTTTCCAAATGCAATACAAAACTTGCTCTGAAAAGAGGATTTTGGACCACTGGGCTACAGTCCAGTTCTCCTCCTCCTTAGCCCAGGTAAGACGCCTCTGACGTTGTCTGTGGTTCAGGAGTGGCTTAACAAGAGGAATACAACAACTGTAGCCAAATTCCTTGACACGTCTGTTTGTGGTGGCTCTTGATGCCTTGACCCCAGGCTCAGTCCATTCCCTGTAAAGTTAACTCAAATTTTTTGAATCGATTTCGCTTGACAATCCTCATAAGGCTGCATTTCTCTCGGTTGGTCTTCTTTTTCCACACTTTTGCTTCCACTCAACTTTCTGTCAACATGCTTGGATACAGCACTCTGTGTACAGCCAGCTTCTTTGGCAATGAATGTTTGTGGCTTATCCTCCTTGTGAAGGGTATCGATGATTGTCTTCTGGACAACTGTCAGATCAGCAGTCTTTCCCATGTTTGTGTAGCCTAGTGAACCAAACTGAAAGACAATTTTGAAGACTCAGGAAAACTTTGCAGGTGTTTTGAGTTGATTAGCAGAGTGGCATGTTACCATATTCTAATTTGTTGAGATAGTGAATTGGTGGGTTTTTGTTAAATGTGAGCCAAAACCATCAAAATTAAAAGAACCAAAGGCTAAAACTACTTCAGTCTGTGAGCACTGCATTTATTTAATATCCGAGTTCCACAATTTGAAATAAATTTACTTTTTTACGACATTCTAATTTATAGAGAAGCACCTGTATGTCAAAGTCATTCAAAACCCATTTGTGAGTGTATAATCCAGTGTTGTTGTATGCACTTTAGGTCCATGTGTGGAGCAGAAGGAAAGAAATGGCTCAACGGTTTGTTAATGATCTCCAAGGCCCTGTAACAGTTTGTTCTTCAGTGAAAGAGGCGGTGATAGGAGTTGATGTAATAGTGTCTGCCACAGGTGCAAGTCAGCCCATACTCTTTAGAGAGTGGGTCAAACCAGATGCACACAGCAGGTTAGCTGGTCCACAGATTTCCAACAGAGATATTTTGTGAGGTATTAAACCAATAAGGTACAAGAGGCCATGTTATATTTAGAATATGGTCTTGACAAAAAAAAAATGTTTAGACAAAGTTACGTGAGCATCATATCAGAGATATTTTGCAGGCCGGAATGATCCATAATTGTCAATAGAATAGCAATGAACAAAGCACAGCTTCGATAGAAGACTCTTTCAAAGCAAGCTGCTTACTGTTGGTCAGTGCAGCAAATTTGCATGACCAACTTGAACAAGTCCACATCATAGTTCCTACATTGTGTATTTATCTGTCCTGGTGCACTAGTTTGTAACAGCGGTGGACACTTGTCGGCCAGACTGATGGGAGCTGGATGATGTTTTGATGAAAGCTGTGGTGTACTTGGATCATTCTGTCTGGACTATCTATTACTGTCCATCAATAAAATATAACGGATTTTAAAACATGTTAGTTACTTTAGACATTTGGCTCAGTCATACATATATGTCCAAATGTTTTCCTAAAAATGTATGTATGTATCATTATGTGCCCAGGATGAAGTTTTCACAGAGCTCTGAGAAGTTATAAATGGATCTTTTCCTGCTCAGCGTGAGAAGAATGTGGTACTCAAGTCACTGGGTAACTTGTTTTTCCGCAGATGTACTGGAGAAAAATAAATAAAAAAACACATTCTCACCACTGATAGAAAGTAGAAGCTGAACGTGCCTTAAATATCTTGATCTTTGCATT
Organism: Carassius gibelio; assembly: GCF_023724105.1. Classification (NCBI taxonomy): domain Eukaryota; kingdom Metazoa; phylum Chordata; class Actinopteri; order Cypriniformes; family Cyprinidae; genus Carassius; species Carassius gibelio. The sequence continues at coordinate 5,562,839 of NC_068382.1, forward strand.
TCAGTCCTCTCAAGAGACAAAAAGGAAGTATTTATATATAGCTTTTATTATAAAGCTTACACAACCCCTGATGATCTTCAGGCAGTTCTAATTCAAATGTGGGAATGTCATGTCAGAGTTTGTTCCGAGGGAGCTGTGTGTTATTATTTCCCAATGTTTTCTTAGAAAGCACTAATAAGTCCTCGAACGGCATCATTGCCCTGATCAATGATTATGAGAACAAACTGCTCTCATGCTTTACACACCTGTAAAAAAAATAATTAGTCTGCAAAAAAATAGCCATACTAATTGCAATTATCACTTTTTTGTTTTACACATTTTGTAAGATCATTAATAGAGTGCTGCAGAGATGACAATTTTGTTGGCTAAAAGCCGAAAACGAGTTTAGCACTTCGCATAAATGAAAACAAAAGACAAAGACAAACATTTTTATATTTGGTTTCTATTTTCAGACACAAAGGTTAATACATTGTAGCTTTAGTGGAGACAATAAAAGCATGAATAAAGCATTTTAAATGTTTTAAAAAAATGAGAGAACTGTCAAGATGATAAAATTAAAACATTCCATGTTTCCTGTGAGTATTAGAAGCTTAATACTTAATGTCTGTAACCCTAACAACGAACGGTTTATATTTGTTGAATTCAAGAATCCACTACATTTAGCAAAGTGTTCATGGTAATCTTTTGAGAAGACAAACCCCATGCCATAGTGTTGAGGTGTCTAGAAACTTCCAGCATACTCTGCTTTCTGACAAAACTCTGGTCTGTTACTAGGCACTGGTAGATCTGTAGTCGAAATACAATACTGGGACTGTAAAATGGATAAAACACACTGCCAGCCTTTTCAGACAGACTGATTAAAATACAGAGAGAGATTAAACAAGAGATCTGCCCTTCTGAAGATTTAGAAACAGTAGTGAATATATGCGATATGCTGACAAAACAAAGCTGTTATATGCATTTTAACTAGCTCCGTTTCTCATACAGTTAAACAAAATAAACTCTCTAGCATGGAAACCGTAACACACGATCCAAAAATAATAAAGTGTTTTCTTCAGCTGTCCTCTAGTAAAATAGTTCCTTCAGTATTACTGCAATCTCTGTCTCTTACAAGTACACGATTAACCCCTACCCCCCAAAAAAATCTTTAGGAAACAATGAGATTGTTAGTGTGAGCAAACTGAAATGCATAACTTGTAGGTTTAAAATTTGGCAATAATTCATCTTCTACAAAAACACAGATTGTAAACAAAATATATACGCTCACAAAGATGGAGAAATAGTGATTAGTTCATCGAAATGAGGGAGAAATAAGATCATTAGAAGGCAGCTGGAATTTCTTAGTGTGGGGAAGGAAAACAACTATGGATGCCACTCTCGAAAGCAAATTATCTGGCATCTTAACAGCTAGTTAGTGGCGGAAATCTAATTACAATGCAAGAGGGAGAAATATCTGAATGCATACACTGTGCAGACTCTTTCTTCTTCTCCAACACACATTTCCCAACATCCCCGCCTCCATTGTTCTCCTCTCAGGTGAGCTCAGATTGCAGCTGGGGCTGTGAGTACAGTCAGTTCAGAGGAGGAGACACCTCCTCCTTCGCTTCTTGACCGGAGGCGGACACAGGACCGCACGGATGGCTTCATCAAACACCGTCTTAAGGCCACGCTGTGTTAAGGCTGAGCATTCCAGGTACTTCACAGCTCCTGTAATGAACAAAAGAGTACTTAAAGTGAAGATTTTAAGCCTGATTTGCACCACTGAATGATCGATCTGAAGTTTGCCGCAAACAATATTTTGTCCAGAAAATCCTCTATTGTGTTGTGTCATTATTTAACTGCTCCCGATCAAGACAGAGCGTTCCCAAACTCAAATCAGGAATATTAAACATGCTTTCTTACTCAAACAGATCGCTCGGCTTCAGAAGGCCTTTAATTAACCCCTTGGAAGCTGTGTGGCGCACTTTTTAAGAGGTACTGATGGACTTTTTTTGGTCTTCAAAATCTCAACTCCCACTTACTGGCATCATAAAGCTCGACAGAGTCAGAACATGTTTTAATATAACTTCACTTGTATTTGTCTGAAACAAGAAAGTTATATACACCTAGGATGGCTTGAGGGGAGTAAATCACGGGTTATTTTTTATTTTTTGCTGAACTATCCCTTTAAGAATTAATTAGTTTGTTCATCAAAATTAAAATAGATTAAAATTGATACCATCAATCCACCCCCAACATACACACGCGTGTAAAAGCAATAATAAAATGCATTTAAATGCCAGTTTATTAAAACTGAAGTGCTGACCTATTTCTTTGGCCATAGCGAGGCCTTGAGGGTAGGTGATGGGTGTGAGTTTCTTCTCTTTCAACTTTTCAATAGTGTCCTTGTCGTCTCTCAGGTCAAGCTTAGTCCCAACGAGGATTATCGGAGTGTTGGGACAATGATGTCTGACCTCTGGATACCACTGTTAAAGAAAATGAAACAAATGTTGAGCTTCCATTAAATGCAAAGTCATTCTATACAGAGAGAAAACTGGCCCCCTGTGCACAGTATACATACTCCATACTCATACTAATAACATACTACTGTGCCATTTCCAAACCGAACCTATATTTTGCCTGTGGATAAACACCACAACCTCCCGTTCCCAGCTGAAACTAATGGCAAATGCCACTTGATCCTTTGAAATAGATGTCACTGGACATTTTGCAGACACAGAAGATTAAAAAGAACTAGTCTGCATCCTTACAGCAGCATGAACATGCTATTTTCGGGCTCTGAAACCACATTTGCTCAATCACTCAAGCCAGACAGACTATTCTTACAGCCTCTTCCTCTTTCCCATTCACTAAATTCATTTTGAAAGTCGCCCACGTCGATTTAAATCACAAAATCTCTGAGTGCTTGCTTACCTTCGCACGGACGTTCTCAAACGAGGCTGGACTCACAAGAGAGAAACAGATCAAGAACACATCCTATATGAAAAAACAAAACAAACAAAAAAAAAACAAATCAGACAAAACCCTCCCTTCATGCTAACTTTCAACACACAGCATTGACTAGACGGTTGCATGAATGAACTGTAAATTGACTCCACTTGTTTCCCAAGTGAAACAGAGCAACAAAAACACAGTGAGGTTTGTGTCTGAATGACAATGGCTAACAATTGAGCTATTCACTCTCTCAGCCTTAGCACGAGAGAAAACGACAACACAGAGCTGCCATTAAGGCTCAGAGCAACATAAGAAATCACTTTAGCCTACCAGGCATCAGGACATGCACAGTTTTTAGTGTTTATTACATTTCCATAACAGTAAGTCAAACTACTTTCAAGATCCTTGCTGGTCAAAACTCTCTCAAATGTTATCCATATGCAATAAATAATGGCTCCACTGATAAAACCTCAAATAAACATCTAATTATATTAAAATCTCTAATCTATATGGAGAGAGATACATACGTCAGTTTGTATTATGATTATTATTTATTATGATTGTACCGTCTGAGGGTAGGAAAGCGGTCGAAGCCGGTCGTAATCCTCCTGTCCGGCTGTATCCCACAGTCCCAGGTTCACCGGCTTTCCATCAACCATCACATTAGCAGAATAATTATCAAACCTAAATAAAACAAAAATTCAGGGATTAAATTATGCAAATAGATAAAGCCACAGACTTGTACCAGTATGAATATTCTTAAAAGGTACATCTCAAAATTACGAAGGCTGCGATTCAGATTGTGACTGTATGTGTAAAAATAAATGCTTATATATATAAATCTTTAGCTGAACTGTCCCTTTAAGAAACTCAGGGTCAGAGTCAGGTCTGCTTACACAGTAGGGATGTACTCCCCGGGAAAAGCATTGGTGGTGTAGCTGATCAGAAGGCATGTTTTTCCCACAGCCCTAGGGGAAAAAAATAAATAAAATCAAATCATTCATATAATACATCCAGTGGTAGAAATGACCATGTCTTATATAACGCAAACTGATGTCATCTCCTATAACTGCCTTTCCAACAAAACAGTTATACATTTCAGAGATACAAAAGAAGCAGAGCAAATACTTGTCTTAAACAAAACATTGTTTGAACATCATAAACAGCCGGTGTTATTCATATGAATCATAAAAGTGACTTTGGATGACTTGTCCATTAATCACTGCAGTATTTCATGACGTAACAGATCAAATAAACTCAGGGAAGGGTAACGTTAAACGTTTTTCAACACGGAAAACACTTAAGATACACAAAAAGCAGTTATAAGATATTTTCGGTGGAAAACACAGATTTAATGTGTAATGTGTGTGAAACAATCACTTTTAAACCATCTGTGAGCTATAAAGACCGCGCAAAAGCTCCCAAAATGAAGGTTCACAAATTATTTAAACACTATAAAACAAATTTAAGAAACGTCCCAGACGTGGAAAACTTTATCCCACGATAAATGCTGAAAATGAGGGTAAACTCACCCGTCCCCGACCACCACACACTTTATGGCCTGCATCTGTGTTCACTTAGCACGCTACCCCGTTAGCTTTCTCTGTGAATGAATCGATAAAAGCTGCTCTGACCGGGATAACGCTAACCCGCTCTCAGATCCTACACGCACGAGACAAGAGCGGAGTCGATGGAAGTGGAGAGGGAACACGAGATTTCGCTCAAACTCGACGGAGTAAAGTTAACTGGCCGACAGCATTCCAGCGCATTTGCTGCTGTAGTTCCAGTAAAACAAACAGCCACCACCCAAAAAAAAAATCTCAGATCCCGGTCTGCACTCACACACACACATATATCCCGTCCCGTCCCAACCACTAATCACACTCTCTGCTGCCTCCTGCAGGACTGGAGCACATCTACGTCTCTAAACCCGATTGTGATTTCTAACATTAATGTTATGATGAAAACTTTCATGTGACTATCAGATATTTCATATTTTAAAAAGGAGTGAATTAAAACAGAACAATGTCTAGGTGTCAAGTTTGCATAGCATATGAGTTTTGTATCATATTTGATACATCAGGCTTTTATAGCTCATATAGGCTAGTAAGAATATGGGGCCAACACTTCAGGAGAAAAAACATTTTTTTAATTCAGGCCCAAAAATATAAAGAAAAACAGCCAATTTGGTGTAACGGTTGTTAATTTTATATTGCCAAAAAGTAGGCATGTCAACGTTAACGTGCAATTAATTCAAAATTCTTAACATGGTGAAATAATTTATTGAAACACCACCCACTATTTATTATTTTTATTTAATGAAATGCTATTCATTTTTGTCTGTATGTTTATAAAGTACATGTTATTTTTATTTTCTTACCACATACATGATAGCGACATGTATACATAAGGGCAACTGTCCATTTTTAAAAACTGCAATGTTTGTAATGTGATTTTTAGATACACCTTTTCCGAAGTAGAGATTAATGCACCTATTCCACTTCTAGATGCATATATTTTGTGTGCAAATATTCTAATGTTCACTTTTAATGTGCTTATTTTGTTGTGCATATTTTCTTAGATCACAGGTCTAAAAATGTCCCTCATCTGTGAGGATGTTTTAATTTTTGGATGCCAGCCTCAATATCAGGGTTCAGTTCAGCTTATGCTCACATACACTGTTCTTCAATGTACTGAACTGGAGAACATTTAACATGGACAACACTATGGTATGCAGCGAACAGCTGTATGGTGTTGTATTTTTACTGTAATTTCTTACATGTGTAATACACTCAAATTTAAACTTATTTTGGGGGAAAAATTTCTGGGAAGCAATATTCATAAATGCATCCAGTCCTTTTTTTTAAATAATAAAAAAAAATAGAATTTTATTTGAAAAGCCAACCTATGAAGTTCACATGGCATTTACAAAATCCTCTGGATAAAGATCATGAAAAGCATTTACAAAAATACACAATTCAATCTCACTTATCAACATAAATACACAAAAAAAAATTGCGATTTTTCAAAAAAAAAAAAAAAAAAAAACAAAAAAAAAAAAAAAAACAGTAGCACAAAACTGAATAACTTTTTACAAACATTTACATTTAGTCTAAAATACATTTCTTTAAAGGTTTGTTTATAGCACAGCTAGTCAGTGCATTTTTTGCTGGTGACAATTCTGACAGGGTGGCATTATAATAATAATAAATATCAAGAAAGAAAAATAAGCATTACCCTGATGACTAACAATAGCGGAAACAGTGATGTTTCAGATGAGTGCAAGTGCTGAATCTGGCCCTGATGCCTAAAAGTACATGTACCAGCATGCAATGCTTTATCAGACGTCTTCAGGTCATCTCAGGCCCAAGTGTGTAACTCATGGCACATTATTTCTCAAGAGCTCAATTCCTTTTTTTTTTCTCTGTGCATGAGTGACAGACAATATCTTAAGCGCTTGCAAGTCATTCATCAACAAGCTTCCCATGAACCCGGAAACGGTACAAACAGGTGTATTCAGGATGACCCCAGTTAGACAGCACTCTCATCTCAATGATCTGAAAACCTCTCGAGACCTCCTCCTTGGGGCAGACAGACACACAGAATTACAAAATTAGGCAATCGATTAAAGATTACAAATAAATAAAGCTTTGCTGGTAAGCTGGTAGATGATGCAACACCACCTTCCACACTGACAATCGTCCTTTTCTTTTTCAAATATTCCACTGTATTGGCTATTTTTGTCATTTATGAATTTGTTTAGCAGCATAATGTTACAAGAAGCCATCAGTCAATCAGTTACAGAAAAATGTGTTTGGTTGATACTTACAGACACTAAGAAGGTCTGAAGAGCATCGCCATCTTCATTATAAACAAACTGTCCGAGTAACTGCCCCTCTTCCTGCTGCTCGTCATCAAGACCCTTTAATAAAACAGAAGAGAGGGATAGGAAGTTAAGAGAAGTAGTCAACATTTAACTTTCAACATGCCTGGAAATATCAGGACATTTCAAATTGTGGCATCTAGGTTTGGAAAATTATGGAAATTATGAAAAGGACGGAAAATCTTAAAACTGATGGGGAAATTCTACAGTGGATATAAAGCACCAGCCAAAAAGACTGACATAATAAAGTAAGTCTTTTACGCTCACAAAAGCTAGATTTATTTTATCAAAAATACAGAAAAACAAATAGAGTAGTATTGTTAAATAATCAAATTTAACAGAATTGTTTTCTATGTTAATATTTTAATGATTTATTCTTTTGATAAATCTGAATTTTCAGCATCATGCGTCACATGATCCTTCAGAAATCATTGTAATATGCCAATTTGGAGCTCTAGAAACACTGATTATCAATGTTGAGAACAGTTATTATTTTGCACCCAAAAAAAAAAAAAAACTACTTTTATTCAGAAAAGATGCATTGAATGGGGTGTACAATGGTTTTCAACAATAACATTATTGGTAACTGAGCACCAAATCATCATATTAGGATGATTTCTCAAGGATCATGAGACCGAAACTAGGAGTAAATGGTTGCGGAAAACTCTGCACACAATATTCATTAAATAATTTTTAAAATATTATATTCATTAGTCGAGATTTCATGTGCACTCACATATACACTGAACTCTCGTGGGGCGCTGCTGATGCTGCCAGTGGGCGACAGGGATTTGGGCACATGATCCAGAGAAAAGGCTGTAGGCAAAATCTTCATGGATAACCCAATCACCAGATAACCTTGTGATCCTTTAAATGCCCAGCAGTTCCCAGGATGCACATCTGGCTGCAGGGACAAATGAATGACGAGATTAAGAAAGGAGAGAAATAACTATTTAAGTCATGCATAACTTTACAAATAAATGCAGATGAATATAAATCAGAATTCTGAAACCTATCAAACCTGTATGACTACACGTGCTGACTGGGAGAAGTACCACAGCGGGAAGCCAAACAGACTCAGCAGTGCTGTTTTGGTGTCAAAGGACTCTGAGCAGCGTGTGCTTATGATGCTGCCTCCTACAGACACAAAGAAACATTCAAATTCACTACACCACCCAGGCACCCATGTATTAAACAGCAGAAATATGTGCAAGACTGCTACTCATAATTATAAAGGATTGGGTGATTCTGTACTACCATCTTGATTTTTCAGACATGCGTTATCCTCCAAAGATGAAAAACCATTTCAATCAAACTGCTATTGTGGCAAAGCAAACAACATTCAGACAAGTAAAAAAAAAATAATAATAATAAAAAAAAAAAACCCTCAGAAAACTGTGCAAAACACTGGATTTAAATAAAAACTGTTGATTTATGAGCCTTTTAAACTCGAGACAAGAAAAATGCCTTCACTTGTCATGATACATAAATGAGGACATTTGGCCCTCACAAGCATAGCTAAACAAGTACACAGATCATAATGGTTTGATTTTAATTTGACCACTGTAGTTTCCAAAAAGTTGCACAGGGGTGAAAATTGCACCCATCGGGAGCGAGAAAGAAAGAGAATTTCTTTTCTTTTCTTTTTTTTTTTCTATTAAAGTCAAGTACGCTTGATGACAGAATACACAGTAGTGTAAGGACATGGTAGGTTTTATTGGAACTCCTCTAATATCCGCACACTGTGATGGTAGTAACTGATTACATGTAATCATTAATAATAATTCGTTATAATTACGTGTACTGTAGCTCAATTGCTAGAGCATCTGTTGCTAGTAAACTTTATTTATTTAATTTTTTTTTTTTTTTAAAAGGTCCCGTTCTTCTCAATCCCATGTTTTAAACTTTAGTTAGTGTGTTGTTGTTAGAGAATAAAGTTCAATGCCAAGCGAGGTATTTTATTTAACAATTCACCTACAACGAACGACCAGTTTGGACAACATCCCTCTACTTCCTGCAGTAATGACGTCACTAAAACCGTTTTTTTAACAAAACTCCGCCCACATTAATACACAAACAGGGGAGCATGGTCTTGTTAAGCTCCGACGGAGAAGAGGAAGAGCTGCGTTTGTCGCCATGTCGTAGAAACGCTGTTATTTTCATCTCTGAGTCCAATAATCTTTGTTTGGCCTTCCCAGGGACGCTGTACTTGGAGATCAATAGTTACAATTTATGTTTAACTCGTTCCCGACAATTATAATCCACATGTAAAACTATCTGCAGCACATTTTGCTAAGGACAGCTTGCTGAGGACAACTTTCTCAATCTAAAACAGTTTAATGCCGGATTCGCACAAAGATTATTCTTGAAAGATGGAGCAGTTCTCTCTTTGTCTGGAGAAAGTGTTGTTTATAGACCACAAAAGGTAAGTGTGTTATTTAAGTTGGTGCGTTTAACCGTTTCTGTAACTTATTACACAAAAGGACAACGCGGTTTAGCTTTGTTAACTAGATGTTAGGGCTGTGCAAAAAAAACGAATGCGATTTTCACGCGCATCTCGTCAGTAAAAACGCTCCTGTGATTATAAGTACATCTCCAGCACGTGTGTTCAGATCAGGATTGACAGGTTTTCAAAACAAATCCTGCCAACTTGCTTCTCAAAACTAGCCCAATCGCGTTTCCAGGAGGGCCACGTGCTCTAAACTGCTGTTGAATCACAACACAGGAACCGCTGGCCCAATCACAACTCGTCATGTATTTCTGAAGGAGGGACTTCTTAGAACAAGGAAGTCATCAGCCCGTTTTTATAACTTGAACTCCACCCTGAGATTTTAAGCCAACAAGTTAGTAATTAACAGTTCTCTGACATTGGCTGATCTCTGACATTAACTACATGCAGAAAAATTCTATTTTTTTTATCTCTTTAGTAGATTTTTTGATTGCTGTTATTTTAAAATGATTTAATTTCAGATTTTTGTGATTTAATTATTAACTTCATTAAGCTCCCAACCCTCCACCAGTTCAATACAATGTTAAATGCAATTTACATTGTTAATAACAATGAATGAAATATTTTTTCACATACTGCTACATGGAAAGCATGCAATTCTTTTTTCTGTGTTTTATGTTCGTACAGCTAGACAAACAACTATAAAAATAATTTAAAATGCAGACACAGATAAGACCATTACTATACCTCCAGATTCCAATGCATAGTCCACCAGACCAGTGCGGTCTTCAGAATAAAGCTTCATTGCATTGTTGACAATGAACTGTACATGCTGTGGAGAAACAGAATCACAAAAAGGTAGCATTACATATATTTGACTATAAGGAGTTATTCAACTTATTAAAAAGAGCCAGTAAGATGAAAATTCTAAGCTTCCTATCACTGTTTATAAGTCCTGTACATTAGGTTTAAATCTATCCAAGGTTAAAAAAAACATTGTCATTGTCAAAATATCATTTTAAAATGACCTCAATTCTAAGAGATCCCCAAACGGTTCGCGCGAAGCTGTTCAAAAGATTCAGTTTCCTTAAACCCCACCTTTCGGTAGCATACTGTGTTCTGATTGGTCAACTAACATAGTCAGTTTTGATTGGTTGTTCCGCACACACCTCCACGGTAAACTATGCGTTAGCATCTTTTTGGGGTGAATTATGTCTTATTCCTCTCATCGCGAAGCAAACAGTAAAATAAAAAACTTGAACAGTCTCGCTGCTTTTTCTTCCGTGTGGGTGTATTCAAGCCGCGCGCTTCAGTTTGAATCTGAATAGCGCGTTCAGCGCGGGGGCGTGGTCACATTAGATATAATGAAGGGAGACGTGAAAAACAGACATCGCGTTGTTTTCATATGGATTACTTTATCACAGAATATCTGTTAGCAGCACTTGTTACACTTCATTTTAATGACGTGTTTGTAAATGAAGATCAGCGCAGACAAAGGCTGCAGACAGCACACATACTGATAAGACGCTCGAGAGAAAACAGACACATAACTTCATAATCATACTTCGCATTGTGATTCGGAAATGCTCGTTGTTCTAAATAAAGTTGGTAATGAACCATCTTTTCATCAGCGAAATGTTGTGAACACAACAAAAGGGATTTGTTGTACTGCTCTGGTATTGTGGTGAAAATGAATTTTAGCCATTGGTTCTTCTGATCTTCATTCTTTGGCAGTGAAAATTAAAACACACTGTCTCCTCGACATGATGCTATCACACCAACCAGAGCGTCTGTGTGGGGGGGGGTGGGGCAGGTTAGAGTTCCGTTTCTCCCAAGACGGTAGGCGGAGATTATTATGCAAAGTGCTCCTAGTGACGTACATAGAGATGGGCAAAAGATTTGAAATCTATAACGACTCGTTTCTGCGATTCAGATCCGACTCTTTACTTTAGAAGCCAATAACTTTATAAATAGTGTACTTTTTGGTTTAATTATTTGCACATTGTTTAAACAGATGGACAGATACATCATACACTGTAATACAGGTAATTTTTGATTTCCCATCTGTGTGGCTCTTTAAAATACTCAAGTTCTTAAAAGCTTACTTCCTCCGAGAAGCCTGCCTCCCCTGTGGCTTGTCGTACAGTTTGGGTGATCGTCTCTTTAGAAGGTGACTGGCCCTCCTCTACCTGAAGGGTCAGGTTACCCAGAATGCTGCTCTCCAGATTGCCGAGTGAAGCCTGCATTTCAGTGGTGCTCACAAAGTGATCAGAGAGCCACTGCAGGAGAGATTTAGGAAGCTCCAACTCTTCCTCTCGGTCACTGCCATAAAACAGAGACCTGATTTCCCTCTCCACCTGCTCGGATACCTGTGAAGAGCAGATCCAGCAGTTATGAGATCTTGTTTATTTGTAATCTCATTTTATCCACTTTAATATGTGACTGCAAACATCAGGACTGTTCTTCAAAAGCAGAGGATTTATAAATTCCAGCCAAATAACTTTCTGAAAGTCAGTCACAAAAAAAAAAGAAAAAAAAGGAATTGAGCTCTTGAGTAATAATGTGCCATGAGCTACACAGTTGGGCCTGAGATGACCTGAGGATGTCTGATTTTTTTTTTTTTTACCATATTACTACCACACTTCTCATTTAAAAATAAAGTAATATATTCTTTAAAAATGTCAAATGATACTTGAGCTTATATGCCTATATTTGTATAAGAAATTAAGAGCATATGGAAATACCAAAAAAAAAAAAAAATACTAATACTAAAAAAAAGAAATCCAAATTTATGAAACCTATATATTCTTTTCCTAACAAAAATTTTACTTTAGAATGTTTTTGCACAATATTACATTTACTTGAATACACTCTGTGGGAGCTGCAATGGTTCATCAAAAAGTGGAAGCAGAATGAAATTAGGATTTCTCCTCCTTAACAACTTTGGACTATTTAGTCTTATTACCATGTGAACTACAGGCCAAAGAGGGTAAAAGCAAAAGTTCAGTTTGTCTCACTTACCTTAATTATTTGTTAAGTCACAATTAATAGATACAAAAAATGGATCTGAATGCCAGAAGAGTTGTTTATATGGTTCTCTTTCTTAAAATAAAAAAAATAAACATTAAATTAGGCATTCTACTAATCCTGACACTTTTTCAAAGCCCCCCCCCCCCCCCCATACTAAAAATTATGCTTTTTAAAAAAAAATTGATTTCTTCCAGGTTAATGCTTTATAAGGGCTAAATAAGGGTGTTAAAATGTCAGCAATGAAAACCAGACCCTGCAACCACTACAGATGAAGAGAGCACGTACTGAGATTGATAGGGAATCCAGCTGCTCACACTTGTCTCTGCATCCCATCAGTCCCTGCACATCATCTCTGATGTGCTGCAAAGCCTCCTCTAGCCGCCTCACCTCTGCCAGTAAAACCTCACTGGAGCTGCTCTCATCCCCCTCACTGAAGAGATCAGACATAAATTACAACAGTTTACATGAAGTCCCAGGAATATTACTTTAATGATTGAGAGACACCACAGTTGCCCCTTTAAACCAGATTAAACAATGACCTGTGTGGATCAGGGGCAGGCACCTCAGCCTCAGGAATTTTTCTAAAACCAGGTTCTTGTTTTCTCTGCAACTCCTAAATTAAACGAGACAGACAGACAGGCTGAATTAGCTCAAATGACTTATTTTATCATTGAAGTTATGTCATTCAAAAAGCATGTGAACTTCGGCCCAAAGTTAACTTTACTGGTTTCCACTGACAAAAACAAAACCCTGCATGCTAATAAAAGCATCTTGTGTTCAATGTACAATCTGAGTTTCACACCTCAGTTTTGCGTGCTAATGTCTGAAGCAGAGCCTCAGCTTCAGCGAGTCGAGTATTCTCTGACTGACGCTCTTCTGCATGCTTTTCTTGATGCTGCAGACAGAGAATTGAAGATTAGTTATAAAGCTTTTACATAATGTTACTGATATTAAACATGACAGATGTAGTAAAACTGGTAACTATATAAACAACCAGAGCCCCCAATATTCATGAATCTGTATTTTAAAAAATTTCTCTCAGCGACTCATGTTTGCATGCCAATTTCAATTCATACAGCACATCTGCCTTAGTTTTTCTAATATATTAAGTGGTCCACGTCTGTGATGAGCATTCACTGATAAACGACTGCTACTGAGTCTAAAAAACATTGGATTTAAAAGTGTGGTTATTAAAACTCTGTAGTATTTATAATGTGAGGTCATCACCTGTTGTGTGTCCTTGGCCTCTTTCTGCACGTCGCCTGTCAGTAAGCTGAATCTCTCCTCCAGCAGATCTCCAATCCACTGGCCCAGACTCTCTCGGTCTGTGTGACGGTGAAGCTCTGAGCGCAGGGTGTTATAGAGACTGAGCACTTCAGTGTGCTGCTCCTCCTGCCTGAGCAAACCCCCCGTTACTCGATCCCACAGCTGAGACAAGTTGTCTTCTAAACGCATCAACCTCTCTGCCTCTACTGATGAAGACAACAGAACCAAGGGCCTCTGGGTGGAGAGAGACATAGTTACAGACAATCACCTTCATATTTTTGCATTGATAAAAATTTGTTAATTTAGTAGGCGACAATATAGTAGTAATTTGCTGAAAGGTAAATACTACCTGAGTGTCTGTGTCAGGGGGTGTCTGTCCCTCCTCTGAGTCACGCATAGAGGTGGTTGAAGGGGTGACATAGGAGGCGTCCTTCCACACCATCACATTAGCAGAAGGCAGCATGGCTAACAGTCTGGATGGCCCCCAGTAGCACAGAGCTATTAGAAACAGCACCGAAGAAACATGAAAAAAAAAAGTGTGATGTACAGAATCTTATTTCCATTTAGACCTATAGTCAGTCATGAACAGCAAGCTCACCAAGAAACAGAAGGAAAGGTACTAGAAATAGGACTTTCGAAAGCATAGGTAGACACCTGGAAGAGAGAACAAGGATAGGTTAAATATTGTTTGTCACATCAACACTCTAGCAATGCTCAAATTATGAAATTAACCAAATTAAGCTTTATGTTAACCACACTGGACAAGCAGAATGAATCTATTGGAAAAGAGTGCAAAACTCACTTTGAAAAGAAATCGACAAGCCATAAGAAGCTTCCTGAGGTAGTCCTCCCTGAAAACAAACACAGAGTAAAGCGTGAGTAGAGACTGACTGTGGATTTGCACATAGCAGGGTTAGGGTGCACAGCAAGAGGTCAAACACACACACACACACACACACACACACACACACACACACACAGAAAGAGATTTTCTAAAAGCTTTTTTTTTTTTTCATAGAGTAGTATTTATTCAGTAAAAAAAAAAAAAATAAATAAAAAGAGCCTCCTAAATTCGAAATTGATACCACTAGTGAAAATGCCTACATTTTTTTATTTATTTAAAATTAATATAATCGGAGTGAAAAGGTGATTAACAAAATTTAACAAACTGCACATTATTTGCTAAGCCCACCTTTTGAGAAGGGCTCGTTAACATCAAATGACAAAACTAAGGAATCAATTTTTCCTTTCTTTAACTGCTAAAATGTCCTAAAATAGAGCCAGTAATCAACTGATGATCAGTTGCAAACTCCTCAGAGATGAAACCAGCGATGCACAATTTCTCAATTCACATGTAAAGGGGACGTTTACATAAATGTCTTAGCAGTAAATAGGTCCTTTTAGCTGTATTGTTATTTAAGGATCAGATAGAGGGTGGAAAAAAAAATCTACATAAAACAGGTTTAAAATAAACAAAAACCCAGGCTTTAATGAAAGAAAATCTGACAAATTTGGACGGAAAAAAAATAAAAAATACCTAGGTCACTAATTTGCTTAAATTTGATTACTGACTTCAATAGTGCAGCATATTGAATATCTAATCACTTACTTCAATTTTCTTTATATTTTGCCATCTATTATTTTGGACCCCACTGCATATGTAAACAAAGGCTATAGCAGGACTACTGAACAAAAGGAGATGCATGTCAAAAAATAAACAATAAAAAGTTCTTGGGAGTAAAACTGGAGGAGAAAAAAAAAAAAAAAACATACTATTACATAAAAAGAGCTACTATAACTACAAGTGAAGAGGAAAGATTCCCACATGGAATCAGAACCACAGAAAGTTTAAGGAAAAGGAAGCAAATGCAGGCCATGCAAGGACATCTGAAAACTCTTCACCGAAGCACACACCTGCCTGGGAACAAACTACACGGACCACAACCTGAAAAGCATCAATGCAGGGAAGGAGCTCACAGCAGCATTAAATGGCTTGCCAACTATTTCCAAACAAGAAGCTCTTGGAATGACCAGGATTGAGGGTAAGTGATGAGTATAAAACCTGTAGAAACTATGAACCACCATAAGGACCCTACAGGCCTCTCTTCCTGGGAAGACTGAGTGTCTGTTGCAAAATTATCCTTTTTGCAGTCATCACCTGTTAGAACCAGTGTATGGATGAAAAGAATTAACTGGTGTGTTAAAGTTCTACTCCTACGGCATTTGTTGTGCTCTTAATTTCATCATGACAGCCACCAATGTGGACATCTTTAAACAGATGCTGTATGCAGAAGCCTGCACACATTGGGTCTCATTCATGAAACATTCGTAAATATACGAGTGAATATGTGAGTGATTTGCGCGTAAAGAGAACT
Source organism: Carassius gibelio (assembly GCF_023724105.1). Classification (NCBI taxonomy): domain Eukaryota; kingdom Metazoa; phylum Chordata; class Actinopteri; order Cypriniformes; family Cyprinidae; genus Carassius; species Carassius gibelio. The sequence goes on from NC_068382.1 coordinate 5,578,776, forward strand.
TCCCGAAACTCTTCTCCTGATTCACAAAAACTTCAGATGTGATAGTGAAATGTGTGTGTGTGTGTGTGTGTGTTAATGAATTCCAATCAGTCGTAAATGGGACGCGCGTGCACGCTCAATTACCATAAATCCCGCCCATTAAATCCGACTGACAACTATATATGAGCATCATATTATTACACCAAACGAAGGATTTCAACATGTCTTCTCAAAAGTGAATTAAAAATTAAAATTTCTCAGCTGCAGAAATTTAAGTTTTATTATCAGAAGTTCATTCAAAACGCCACGTTTTATTTTCAAGCGTATATAGTGGCGTATCAGGTCCTAAAAAACCGGAAGCTTGGCAGCATATTACAGATGCTGTTAATAGAGTTTCATCTGTTAATCGAACAGTCCCAGAAGTGAAAAGAAAAACCGTATGTAATTACTATACATAATGTTTTTTTCAAAATGCTGTGTAAATATGTACCCGATTATGAATTAAAATGCAGCCGTATTAATGAGCAAAACGTTCAGACGTTAAACGCACTATTTACGCGTGGCCTGGAGCAGGTGTATATTTATTTCATACTAACTAACATTTGAAAAATACGAACGTTTTAATGAATCCGAAAACTTATGCCAGAACCACTTTGCACGCGATTTACACAAAAATTCGTTCTGCTCGTGTTTCATGAATGAGACCCATTGAGCCTGTACATCTACTAGAGCAGGGGTGTCAAAATCAATTCCTGGAGAACCAGAGCAGTGCAAAGTTTAGATTCAACCATAATTAAACCAACTAATAAGATCCTTAAGGCTTATTTGAAAACTCCATGGAATGTTGGAGCAAGTTTGAAACAAAGTTCTGCAGGGTCCCAGCCATCCAGGACACCCCGGTGTTAGATCAAGTATTTATGAGGTAGTGACTGTACCAAGGAAGCTTCCTTCCAAGATAGAATTTGAACTAAGCTGTTGAAAAACAGTTTGAAACCACAGAGGAGCACACAATGGGGATGGCAGATAGCCATTTAATTTGTATTTAAATCTACACTGATATATAAATTTAAAGCCCTATTCGGACGGGACTAGTTTTACAGGGGGTCGTTAGAGAAATCTGCGTTTCACAGACGTACTTGGTGATTTTAATCCCATCCGAATCTGCCACGTCTGTGTTTTTCTCACACAACCTCTGTGATAATTCCAGAGCAAATTACCTACCGTTTTTCAGCAAACTCAGTGATCCTCTGAGAAAACTAATCCCGTCCGAATGCGAATGTCTGTGATTGCCGGTGATATTTTATCTCACAACGCGTTTCCATGTGTGTTTTGGCCAACGTGAATTACCGTAGATGCTCTTACCACGCAGATGTTTGATATATTTGCTTAGCGGCAAATAAATAATAATAATAATAATATAATACAAATAATAAAACCAAGAGCAAGATCGCGTAAACTGTTAATACCGGCTATTTTAATATCAGCATCAGGTAAGATTACTCACGTTCATTTATGTACTCAGTTACATAATGTTTTAATTACATTTAATTAAAAAAAAAGGAAAACAAGTTAAACTAAAGGAACCACATATTAACATGGTTTTGCTATACTAGCCATTTAGTATTTATTGTGTAATAATACTAAGGCAATCATTCTGAATGAATGCAATGCACGCATACAGAGCGCGTGATCTCTGTGACGCCCAGATGCACAAATCAGACCCTCCCACCTCTGTAATAAACACGGAGATACTAGTCCCGTCCGAATTGGTACATGAAAATCACAGACGTCAGGTGGTAAGAATCGAAACTCAAACTAAGTTTAGAAAACTAGTCCCGTCCGAATAGTGCTTAAGATCCCTTACATTTGGCCAATTAATCAATCAATCACCAATCCTAGTTAATTGGGACCACATAAGTGGCTGCTTACAGTGACATGAAAATGCACAAGCGATTTGATGTAGTGATTACAATTATGATTTATGTAATTTAGAATTTTAAAATCACCTCAGAATGCATATGATTGCATTCTCAATGGAAATAAGAAATACTGCTGTAGTGTTGGACCAAAAGAAAGGTACTTAAAAGGCAGCATGATTAATTGGCAAAACTAAAAGGATAACAGACAAAACACACACAAAAAAAAAAAAACCTCACTCACATAACCTTAACAGTGCATAACTGTAAACATGAAGATCTAATGATTTGAAGTAGGAAAATATCTGAAAGTCAAGTATGTGTACTTACATAGTATGCCACTAATCTTCGGTCGTTCCTTTTGCAGCACTACCTCTTTAACACTCATACTGTTGTAGTATTTCTCATTGCCTATGATGAAAAACAGAAAAACAAACAGACATCAGATAAAACCAAGACTCCTTCACAATACAGGAGAAGACTGGTACGTCGCTCCAATCCCAGCTCTGCACAGACAGACTCCAACAAAAGAGATTTGCATGTAGCCAAGGCAGTGCTCATGGTGGACAGGTGCATTTGTTTATGCACAGTGTAATCATGCTTCGAAGAAACATCTGGAAGGGGAAAAAACGTTTGAAGTTATGGTGGCTGTAGGAAAAAAAAAAGGAGGACAAACAACAAGGAAGAGACTAAAACAGCTGGTTAGTGATAGAAGGGGAGAAGGGCTTATCAGAAATGATTGTTCAGGTGTAATAGGATAGCTGAAGATGATTTACATTTGGCACTCCGGAGACAAACTTTCACTAAGGGACTGAATTTGCAAAAGACAAAGGTACAGACAGGTGCTCAAATGCAAATAAAGATGTTCCTTGAGAGAGGGAGAGAGAATAATAAAAAAAAACCCTAATGATTGTCACACAGAAACAGATCTACAGCTAAAGCAAGAGAGTTGCGTTTTTTTATTTATTTATAAATGGGCAAAGTAAAAACCTATTTTCTTCAAATTAACTATTTACCATAAAAATCGACATGCCATGGAGATCAAGTGGTTTTAAATTTATTGTGGTGAAAAGTACTTGAACTATGCACACAGTTCACATATTTTGCTCAAGTATAGAGGAAAAGTGATGGTCATTTTAACTAAGGCTACCAGAGTGAACAATGGTGTTCATATGGTGCCATAAAATAATAATAAAATGGGCTCAGTGGTATAAAAGATGCATTTCACCTTTAGGGTGACTTTAGTATTATACTTATTAATATAAGACCCCTGTGATAAAAACCGCTTACTAACCTGGTTTACGGACAGTTATATCCGTTATTGCAACTTCAATTTCAAGACGACGAAATGCTGGTAAAGCAGGTATCTTTTGTATGATGCCTGCAAGGATACCAGAAAGGGGCCGTTTACATCAGGGCTCCTAAACTACATATGTTTTGAGGCCCAGATTATTGGTGGCCAAGTATTTTTCAGAGTTTTCTGGCCACAAATGAGCCGCGGTACAGCATTTTACATAACTGTTTGCTGCAAACAAATGTGTCAGTCACCGATAAATAGCCAAGTTAAGAACTAACATTTCTATAAAAACCCTAGAACAAAATAGCTCCAGAATTCCAGCTCAGAAGTTATTTCAAGATCAAAACATTAAAGTGTGACGTCATGAGCAGAAATGAGTTCCAATGCTTTAAGATGAAGCTATTTTCTGTTTGTACAGTGTGCATAATAGTTTGGTTAATAAGTGGAAATAATATCCAGGCACCACAGGGTCTGAGAAAAACCAATACCTCCGTTAGCACAGCCATTGGTGGCTCTCTTCTTCTGCACAGACCGCAATGTCTTCCTCAGCAGAGTGATTGTGAAGCGAGCGATTCCCTTACACACTCGCACACACCAGTGCAACACTGATAACAGCAGGCCTAGAGAAACATGGACCGATATTAAATCAACAGATAAGGTTGGACGATCAAAGACATCTGAAAGTGATGGAGTGGTCAGGACAGACTGTGAAGAGAGAGAGATAGATATTCTGGAGAACCTCTAAACCCAATTGGCTGCTTTGCATGCATGCAGTGTAGCTCTGTACATGTCCAAGTCCTAAAATCCAAATCCATCCAAACCATCCCAGCTGTAGACATACTTATACTCCAGAGGCTAAAGAAGAGTTTCCCATCCTTGACATGCACTGATGTGTAAAAAGAAACTATGGAAAAAGTTTGCAATGTTTACACTGTAATTGAGAACCTAATCTGAACATCGGCTGTGGCAGTGAAAACATGCTGAAAAGACAGACTCCCAAACAGCCAGAAACCATCCAGTGAGGAACCCCACAGCCTGGAGAGGTGAACTACAGACTAAACAAGGCTGATACCTTTGAGCAGAGCCACATGCATCAGTAGAGTGCATATGTACAACACAAATGCAGCAATTCTCCTTTTGCTATGAATGCACGCCTCAGACAACATCCCCATCGCACCTGCAGAAACAATAAAGTCAAGCCTGTGCAATAATACTCAGCATCCAAAAAACGGAAGCCCTCTGAGAGGCCCTTTCTGGAGACCAAGAGATACATGAAAAAATCATCTAAGGTGTCTGACATGGCAGGAAAAGAGGGAAACTGCAGCTAGGCAACACACCACTTTATAGTGCGTTATCAAACTGTCTCACCTGGCTTATATCTGCGATTCTTGTCCCTGCAGTATAACGCAGTGTTTGGAAAGTTTGATCTGGGCGTCTCCGTAACAGACACCTGATGCCCAGTAGCATTATGAAGGGAACTGCTGTTCTTGGAGGGAGAGGTGATGGAGCAGTCTTTGCAGATGTAGCCTTTCTGTGCTGTAGAGTTCTGCGTTTTGGCCTCCACTGTGCTGTGGTGTGCAATTATAGTCTGGTCTAAAATAAAAATCCAATAAAAATATAATAAATAAATATATATATATATATATATATATATATATATATATATATATATATATTAAAAAACCTACAACAAATAGAGTGAACACTTACCCTTAATGTCACAGTCTTCATCCAAACCTTGAACAAACAAACAAAACAAAGATTAAATTAAAATTACAAATCACTGCTAAAGCGGTCTATCATTCTCAGTTCATTGCAACTCAAGAGCATCATATCGTGGCGATCATGAAAGTGTGCTGGTACTGACCCCAAAAGCTGTCGACTAGGGTGCTTTCCTGTATGGAGGACTCATCTAGAAGAGAGGACAGCAGAGAGGCATCGCTGGGCGCACAGCTGTTCAGGGTGCTGTTATGGGCCTGTAGGACTGACGTGGAAGCAGACCTCGGAGTTTGAATAATCGGTGTTGTCCCTGAAAAAGAGTGATGAGCTCTTCTGCTCCTCAGTGTCCTATCAGACAAAGACAAAATGAGAGAAGAGGGGATGGAAAACAGAAGCAAAATATAGCTGACTTTGTATTCCTGATGCCTCCTTTTATTTAGCTGATATTGTTAATACATTAAAGCTGTATTATTTTTTAGGACAAGTGACAATGCTGGAATACACTACACAACTTGTGTTCAAGATTTGGCTAAAATGATGATATTTAAAAAAATGTTGGTAACAAAACAGCTGTTGGTACCCACTGATTTCCATAGCATGGAAACAAATATTATAGAAGTCAATGGGAACCAGAAACTAGTAACCCACATTCTTCAAAATCTTTCGTGTGAAAGAAAGAAACTGAAAATTAAAAAAAAAAAAAAAAAAAAAAAAACTTGAGGGTGAGCAAATGATAATATTAATTTTCAAGTGAACTATCAATTTAAAGTGGTCCTATGATTATTTTTCACTTTTTCAACTTTAGTTAGGATCATGCTTAAAAAAATAACAGATCTGCAAAGTTACAAAGCTCCACTCCAAAGGGATATATTTTCTTTAACAGAAAACTAAGAACTACAACAAATGGTTAATAAAGACTACTACAAGCTTCCCCCGGATACTGTGAAGTCACAATGTCACTCATTTTATTAATTCCTGCTCACGGAATATGCAAAGAAGAGGGACAAGGTATGGTTGAGCTGCATCAGAGCCCACAGGCTGTAAAAAAACAAAAATAAAAACCATAACACTCTGAAATGTCCCCTAAAATCCATGCTTGCAAAGGTTCAGCATGCTCCTCATTCGTAAACATTCAAATTTTCTGAATTGGTCTTAAACTGGTATGGCAAAATTTACACCATTATTAATATTAACAGCCAACTAGATTAAACTTGAGGATATGGTAAGGGGTGTGTGACATTTCCAGAACATGCTCTAAACCGTTCGCCAATCACAACACACTGGGCAAGCTAACGTATCAGATCAGATTTCATATTTTGGAAGGAGAGACTTCATTGAAACAAGGAACTACACAGGGGTGCGTTTCCCAAAAGCAACTATGGTCACAAGTTCCGTCATTACCAATAGAGTTCAACAAAATGAATTACCAAAGTTAGCCAACAGGTTGTTTGAAACCGACTGGGAAGAAAACCTATTCTAGCACACCCAAAAACCAAATTAAAACTTTGTAAGATGATGATCCCAGCAAGAGGACCACTAGTGGAATTATAAGTAGCTGCATCTATATATTGGGTGTAACTGTACACTATATATTTAAAACAAGCCACTCTCAACTTAAAATCTATGCAAAGATGTAAATTGCAAGCTTCTAAATTATAAAAATTCTATTTGTTTTTGAAATATATTCATTTACATAGTGCCTCCCATAACACATTTCATAAATTTAAACAATTATACACATACGTACCGAACCGAAAGACCAGTTCTAAAAATGTTCGGTAAGAATATGCTTACCGTTACACCCCTTATTCATTCATACTTTTTTTTTTTTTGAATTTAAATGTATTATGGCACTAATGGCCTAATTCTTGCTAAAGAATTCCCTGCTGATATTTATGGACATACTGCACTTACTTGTCACAGCTGAAGGAGGCGCTGTGCTGAAGAGATGGGTCAAGCAGACTGTCGTCTCCATAGTGACTCAGGCTGGTGTGCAGACGGAGACTACGCCTGGACATCCTGGGCGACTCGTAGACGGGCCCAATCTTGAGCTCCCTCTCAAAGTCTTGTGCTGAAGAGGAGTAGCTGGAACTAACCGAGACAAAAACAGTAATTGGGACCATCATTGGGTTACCATTATTATTATTATTCAGTAAACACAGCTATGTAGTTGCAGGTCTGTTGACTTAGTTACAATTACATATCACTTCAGCAACACTTGTTAGTAAAGTAGCAACATTACTGTTTTGGAGCAGTAAACATACAGCTTTGTTAGAGTCGTTGTTGCCGACAGACATTGCTGAAAGATTTCACACTTGCGTTCTCTGACAAACCTGACAAAATGTCTAGAAATAAAATATCTGAACTATGTCTGAAGGTGTGGTAACCGTAGTCTAAAGCCTGGAATACACTACACAATTTTCAACTGATTTACAGTCTGGGGAAGCTAACGCTAGTTGCCAAAATCAGAGGCAGTCTGCAGATTTGAGTGGACAGATTCCACAGAAAATTGTATAGTGCATGATGGTCACATACTCCAATTTTTTTTTTAGCTTCAGACTTTGATTCCATCTAGACAGAAAATACCAAACATAAAAAAAACCTAACATGTTGGATATTTTGAGCTGATTTTAGAAGGTTTTCATTGGTCACATGTCTTCTAACAGCTCCTATATCTTCTAGAGTTTGTTGTGATTGGAACAACTTAAAAAGTCTAGTAGTGTGTGATCGTTTAGTGTAAGATGGATATTTTTCCTTTGTCACTATTTACAAAGTCGTTAAGTGTATGATGCCTATAGTGTTTTAAAAACTTGTACAGATTTTAAAAGTTGTGTAGTGAATGAGGCTTAAGCAGAAAAACTGACCAAATTATTATCCATATTACCATCCATTATTATCTGCTGTGTTTTTGTTGTGGCTGTATTACCACCTTGATTTGCATTATCTTAAGAGAAATTATCATCCATTATTCTTCTCATAATCAAAATGCAATTGTTTTGGCAAAACGAAAAAACAAAAACTAACACCCTTAAATAAGGGTTGCGAATACAATAAAATAATAATGACAGAAATATCAAATTCTGTAAATTTGTTTAATAACTGGATCATACTTTGGTTTTAGAGTATGGAGTTTGGTCATGGGGTTTGAGTTGATAAACCAATAATAAAATCATAAATCTAAAAAAAAAAGAAAAAAAAAAAAAAAAAAAAAAAAGTGCTTAACCATAAACTAACTAAGAACCATAAACGTGATGTCATTTAAATTTCTCAAACTTCAACTAAAATACTAAATGCTGCAATAAACAAACTGAATAAATGTTTAAAGTCAGACTACAGTTTAAAATCCCTTGCATAAGGGTTTGTGTAGATTTTATAATCAGACAAGGGAAAGCCCTTTTGTTAACCACTTCACCAGCCAAAACTTTTAATCTTTAAATGGACAAAGAAAATAAATTTAAAATGCCCTGTTAGATCACTAATCAGAGGATCATAGAACCACAAATATTAGTAATAGCCTAATAAAAAAAAATAAAAAAACGACAAAAAAATACCTCACCAAGCAAAGACAAAATGGAGAGTTTGGTACATTAACACTCCAGAGAAAACCTACAAACACTTAACCCACAAAAAAAAAGATATCAAACCCACCCAGTAAAAATGAAACAATGGGTCTGGTCATTTTCCACTAGCTGTGCCCGGTCACCGTTTCTAAACTCAAGCCAATGATTCAAAGACAGCACCAACTGCCATCTCTCTAGTAACAATCCCAGCATTCATGTCTGTGAACTCTGGAGGTGTTCTGCTTGTTTGAGGTCTGACAGTGTGACAAAGGACATTCAGACAGCAGCTGCTGAACAGGACACATGATAAACAGTAACCCGACTATGTATAATTAACATCAGCTTACCGCTGTAAAAGTTCCAGTCTTAAAATCGATACCAAAAACAGCACTAGCATTCAAGCTAACGCTTTATAGAAATACATTCAAATACAGCTAAAATAAAGGAGGAATGGTGGAATACACACAGCACTGTCCAGCCCCAGCTCTCCAGATCCCATGAGTAGTCACTGGTCATCCCATGGAAAAAAAAAAAATTACTGCACACTTGTGCTCCTACAGGCACAAGAGCTCTGGATGGATCAAGCGAATTAAGAAGGCTTGCTCTACTTCCTGTGTTCAGCTCCTGTACATGTGACATGTGAGCCACTAAACGTTCCCTGTCCCTCCCTCATTATCCTCATGACCTCTGTCACGATCTATTCATTTTAAAAGTGCTTCACTGTACTTTGAACATGGGATGAACTGCATCTGTAAAAATTCTCAAAAGTAGAGAGGAAATTCAGCATGATACCCAGTTTACACCTTGTATTAATCTCTGGTGATCTTATCACATGATCACATCACGGTTTACACTTTACAGTGACATGCAGGAGTGAAAGATAAAGTTCTGTTGACTGAGGGTCAGTGTGAGAGCTCAGCGGGTCAGTTAATGGATGTGTTGTTTTTTGGCTTATGCTATAAATATTATAATCTCTGAACATTTGAATTCTATTATTGTGAATTCTTCTGAATTAAGTTTGGTTTTGCAGAAATTACAAGAATGACTGTGATAATATTCATTAGTTAACAGGAACGCTTACCCAATTTTCTTGAAAATGATATTTGAATGTGCAAGACATTTTGTTTTTTTTAACAAGTAAAAGTGGAAGCAGTTTTAATCCCATATAATCAGACTTAATTTACTTAATTTGTTTTTAATTAGTGAAAATCAGAATTTAAAATATTGCAAGTAGGTTTTATTGATAATCCATATTGTCAGACTTGAATTATAATTACAAATTCTAGACATTACTTAAAAAAAAAAAAAAAGGTTTTAATTTGTGAAAGATAAACACACACACACACACATATATATATATATATATATATCCACTAGCTAGAATCAAGCAGACTAATGCCACTTTCTCTTATGCACTATCTCTGCCTTTGATTTCTCATTTCAATTCAAAGAGTCAGGATTATATGGGTCAGTCCACAAGTACTGATCATTCAGTCGTGCTGGTGCATCTTCTCACTGGTTCATTCAGCCATTTTCTCGAGAGAAAATAAATACAATTAAATAAACTTTTTATTTTATTTTAAATAAGCAATCTGAGGGAAGAAAATGACTTCATTTGAGGAGTCTAACAGGTCATAAAACTCATATTAGCAGTTCAGAACTAATTAGGACCATAAACAATTTTATCGGTGTTGGATATGACCGCTCTCTCAACCATTACTGAATAAAAACACATTGAAATATAGGGATGGAACTAAAGTATCAAGACAAAATATTCACACATGCCTACTTACAGACAAATTGACTAAAGCACATATACATAACACATTACCTGCAAACACCATGCAAAATATGCTCAATTAATTACTCATGTCCCCCTAGCTTCTGTGTGGAGGGTCTGTGTACCATCACACACACAAACTCTCATACACTAACCATAGCTGTGAAATTGCAACAAGCTTGCGTGTTTTCGCATAATTGCAGTGTGAATACATTTCAGATAAATCATTACGAGAAGTGATCTACAGTCATGATAAACCATGAACACTTGAAGCAACTGCGCAGTCAATCGACCATCATCAGTGTGTTGTATTACCGTCTTAGCAGGTTTCATGATAATGTACGAATGCAGTGACTTCGCTTTATGGAGAAACGCGAGACTCACTCAAACGGGGCTCTGCTCTCTCCAACCTCAGAATCTCAGGATTGAACACAAGAAACAGCAGCAGTATCACAGTTAAACCATTAAAATCCATATGTGTTCGCCTCCATTACCTCAAGTACCGCATCATCAAGAGAAAACCAATGAGAAGAGCGTCGGCCTACCGCCGCAAAATACAAACACTTCATATCTACATCTGACGGACAACATATCATCCAGCATTAAACACAAACCACGTAGGAACTGCATTTCACAAACAGAACTAACGTACAATAAAAACAAAATAATGCATGACAATTAAATCCCACAATAAGCAAACCAAACAACGAGAAGAAAAGATATAACGTTACGTTAACGTTACGTTTCCTGTAACTTTCAGGTAAATATTGACTCAACAGCACCTTTTGCACCTGACTAGCAAGTTAGCAGCACAGACAACTTAAAGTAACTTACCCGAACTTAAACGTGTTTATTTTACTCTCTGATCAAAAACAACATACGTTTGATTCACACTACAGTGAGATTCAGCAGCGCTAACGGTGTTGACCCGTTTCTCTAATCACGTCTCAGGTGGCTATTTAAATATCACGTCACGCGCTTAAGCTTGAGAAACGACGTCATATCCGCCAAGTTATACCCCTTTACAAATGAAGTTGAAATACTTTTAGTAAAATAATAATAATAATAATAATAATAATAATAATAATAATAATAATAAACATGCAATTACTGCCTTGTTTTACTTTTTTGATAGCGCGCCACTGTTATTTATTTATTTGTTCATAATAATTCTTTTATTGCGATATAAACAACACCCTTTGATAAGTTTTTGATTTGATATTCTGTGACATAATTATCTTTATTTACAAAAAATAGATAATCAAAATGAACATTAAAAATAAACTTTAAAATCTTTTTTACAGTGCGTTAAAAAAATGACCTTATTTTATCTAAATGTTATAATGACTGCACGAGCAGGGTCCAGATTTTGCTTTTAGTGTTATACAGTTTTAAATATATATTTTTTTCATTTATATTCACTTATATTAAATAACACTTATTAATGCAATAAACCTAATAAACCAATAGGCCATATGGTGTTTCTACAATGTATATTCTAATTATGTGATATTTGTATGACAAATTAAACTGTTGTTGATAATCATTCCTGATATGACTAAATGTAGCTACATAGTGACACCTAATGGTTATAAAACAAAAAATATTGACAAAGGGAGATACATTTTTATTGTATGAAAATAGTTCATTTTACACATAGATACGTAGCTACTTTAGGATTGCAAAATGTTTTGTGCTTCTGAGAAAAAGGACAACATACTGACTCCGTTGTTATTTTTATTGCATTTATTAGCAATTAAAGGTCGCAAAAATATCATCTATGAGATCAAGAGTATAGTTTCATCTCAATATTAACTTCTTGATTATTTTACTTTTCGATATAATTAATATTACATTTCCAATCACTGTGATGTTTGAGAAAACGGCACTCTTGCTTGTGTGATATTGCTTAACTATATCATATGTTATTAATAGATATAAAAACAAATAATAATAATAATACAATTAAAAACCCCTCAAGGGGTTCATTTCTGACTTTGATAATGATATAAGTGCACTTTATGCTTTATACAAAATACCATTTAAAAAAAAAGATAATAAAATGTATACATTTTTTTATATTTAGGAGTTTGACCTTTTCACTGCTAAAATTAAATTTGAATAAACAATGTTTGTGGCCAATTTGTCATGGATAATTGTAAACTGAACATGACTGAACATTTTAAGATGTTAAAAAAAAAAAACTCTACCTGATGTTCAACAAATGGACACAATCTATACAGACATATCAACATCTTTATTTAACAGTATATCTTTGTTAACCAGTCATCTTTAAAATGATCTGAGGTTATAATGCAATAAAATATATAGATTTTTAATAATAGAAAACACTTCATGATTTGTGTACAAATGTTTCTAAATATCAGTGAAACCTGAACCAAAAAGCGAAAATTCATAATTAAATGTAATATTGGTGCAAAGAGTGATTAAAGGTACATACCAAAACAACCAAATGAAAAATGAAGAACAACAACAACATGAACACTGTATTGATGATGTGTACGTGAAGGGTCATGCCAACTACATGGATAAGTTGACAAAGTTGAACTCCTTCTGAAATTAATTGAAGGGCTTGACGATTTTCATGGAGATGTAGTTCTGAAAAATAACAAACAAACAAACAAAACTGATTAGCATTGTGCTCCTTAAATCTCAAGTGTAAAGTCTCAACAGGATTGATGAAGAGTGTCCTTACAGGTAATGAATACAACAAGATCCCAATGAATAATAACACTAAGATAAGAACAACCAATCCGATGAAGAGCCACTTAAATCTTCGCCACACTATGAACTTGCACGTCTTGCATGGATTTGAAAACCAAAAAAACGAGGTTTCGGGTCTCCTGAGAAGTTGAAAAGAAAAAACAAATCTTATGATGATCTTCTGTTAACACATAATACCGTTAAACTATATAACGTGAGAACACAATTACTTGGGAGGATCCAGTTTCGGATTCATATTGGGTTCATCTCTGCCTTTTCCGGCAGGTCTCTCATCCGCTTCCTTCTCATTCACAATCTCCAAAGTCAGCTCAACCTTTCCCTGCAACCAACACATAAACAAGCCCTCATTAATCAAACTCTTAGAAGAAGAAAAAAATGCCAAGATGAACTAACATCCATAACACATTTTACCAAAATTTCATGCATTTGCAAGTGAAACATATTTGATGTAGATATTTGACTGTATCTATCTGTTTGTATCATGAAAATCAAATGTCATGCTGCACTATACAGAAATATATCAAAACTGAGACTATGCATTAGCTGTACTTACACCGAGTTCCCTCTTCCCATCTTTATCCATGTAGCATGGCCACCATCCTCTAACTGACTTCTGATCAAAAAGAGACTTAAATTGGTCTGATTTTGGAGGTGTGGTTCCATCCGGCACCATGCTAAGGCTACATTTCTCTGGCATTTTGGAGGGGTTGATGAGGTGCTGCAGATCCAGTTCAATAGCACCTGTAACATAAGTGAGATTAATAGACAGACCCAAAAATATGACGACAAAAAAACATCCAAGATCTGCATACACACGTCTCACCTAGATAATCATCCAGAGAGAATTTGTCATTATCCCATATTTGGACAATCAGCTTGGGTGGGATTCTAAACTCAGATTTGTCGAGGCTCCAGAAATGTTCCTTTTTAACAGAAAGGAAAGAATATTTTAATACTTCCAATCAAGTGCTCTTCATAATACGTTAAACACAGCCAAACCACATTACCTTTTTAGATACGAGACACAGCTGCTCCGCAGGCAAGTATTCAAATCCAAAGACAAATCTCCAGTTGAAATTGCCTTCGCCATCCAAAGATCGGTAATGGACATCTGTTTTTTGCTTATCTTCTTCCATACCTGGCATCCAACTAATCAAAGGTATAAATGCACGAATTACAACAAATATTACTTGTAAAACACATTAAGGCAGGACTCTAAGGGTGAACAATGTAAAAATGTAACTAATCAATCAGAGAAATATTGTGATATTAATAAACTATTAATGAATATTAAAACAACTGTTTTGTATTAAAGGTTATATGAAATGTTGTGTTTAAAATTGAAAATTATTTAATTAAATATGCACCAGAAATCTGAACTTTGCATAAAGCCAGATTCGAAATACTACATTTAAATTTTAGAGTTTTTTTTTTCAGAGGTAAATTTAGATATCTTTTTTATTACTCTATATAACTTCTGTCAAAAGCTAAAAAAAAAAAAGAAAGAGCATTTTCACCATTTTTAGGAATACAATGTTACATAAATCAGACAAATGACTTATAAACAAACTCATCTGCAAAAACATTCAGAATACAGATAGAAATAAAAGTGTGAAGTTTGTTGTATGTAAGTGCTACTGAAGTGGAGATTTATAGGTCAGTACCTGAGAAAAAAATTGAAAAAAAATGGCCTTTTAAATATTTAGTATGTTATTAAAGTCTACAGATGCAAATAGATAAAAAAAAAAAAAAACTTGTAAATGTACATTTCTTCTTTGCACAATGAAAACAGACATGCTATGGAAGCAAAACAACAAAATCTCAAAATGAACCAATGGTTTTGCCTAAAACCACTTAAACCTTTTACATACCCCTTTACATAGATGTCACTCATTTTTTCACTAGTAATGCTGGTTTCATCCAAAACGACGTCAGATGTGTTCCAAACAATGACGCGCAGGAAATACCTGATAGAAAGAGTGGACGTGAGTTTATCGCCATTCAACAAAAAAACATAACAAAAAAGTTACAAATTTCTTCTCACTTTTTTGCTTTACGTGGAGAGATGTCAAAAGGAGGTCCAGGAGGCCCAAGCCTTTTTGGGAAAATGTCAACCCACATCTGTAGTTTTCCCTATAAAACACAGACAACTCAATAACACAATAAAGCAGTATTTTGAGTTTGCTTTCAAACAAAATAGAGTTCTTTTTAGTATATAACAGAAAGAACTGGCCGGTGAGTAGCATCACACCTGTGGGAGAGTCGGCTGGAAGCTACTGTAAAGAGTTCTGGTTTCAACATGTTCCGGAACCAGGCCTTGAGTTCTGAGGACGTGGAGAGCGATCCGCTCACTTGGAGGACCCAGATGTTGGTGGATTTCCTTGTTTGCTTCTAAAACACACAGATATAAACATACAAACTACAGCACCAGGGAATAACTAGACAAGTTTGAATGTTGGCTTGACAAAGCATATATTAAAAGTTTCTAACATTACGTTTCAAGGCTAATTTGGCAGTGTGTGATTTGGGTGGCTGTGAAGGGGCTGCTAGGTGGTTGTTACGGTGCTTCAGGACAGGGGTTTTTAGCAAAAACAAAGCCAGCACAATAGCTTTAAAACTAAACCCATCAAGGTTTTTTTTTTTTTTTTACATGGTTTTCCCCTTCATCAAAATCACATTCTGTGGGAGCAGACTAAAAAACAACCAACGGAAATGGTATAAAAGTAGCCCAATTCAATGTTAAAACCATGGACTTGGCAATACTGGGGCAGCAACAGGATGCAATGCTTTGTAGAAAATTTAAAAAGGGGAAACCAAGATTTTTTAAGTTTAATAGTGAATATATCCGCTTAATAATAACTTTGGCTTTAGTAAAATAGCAATATAAAAGCTAATTATTTTGGTAACATGTCATGTTTTTTAGTTGTTGTCTTTTTGTTGTCCACTATAGGACAGCTATACATCCAATCAATTCTAAAAGATATATCAAAATGATTTACAACAGGCTCTTTATTCAGTTTGGTGGATATAAAACAATAAGTTTGTCAAGCCACCATAATACTGTTCAAAAGAACAAAAAGCTCTGAAAATTACCAAAGTCAGAAAGGCAGTACAATCGGCCACCAAAAGATAAGGTGTTTCCGTTGTCTTCACTCCTGGGTGGACTTAAGCCTTTCCAACGGGCCAGTTGTGCAAGAATCTGAGATGGTTTGAGTTGATCGCGCCACTGGTTTGGTCCAGAACTATTTAATGAATAAAACCATTAATCAGTTAATGTCTCTACTGTTGTCCTCAAAGAAAATACTAAACTGTATGGGTCTCACATGCAGTATGTCTGGGCTAAACCACAGTAAGAACCAAAGCGAGAAAGAAGGCGGTTCTCCAAGTCAATCACCGTCTCCCCAACTTTCTCATCACGGCTGAGCAAATCAAAGTCATAGACGGCAATTTTCAGGTCTTTGTCTTGTGGGAGGAAGCATGTCATTTCAAACATCCTGTTGAGAAACAGAAAACTTAGTCTACTTTGACAATATGCTAAATGAGAATCTCTCAGTAAATCTATGGCATTACCTTCCAAACACTGGGTTAAGAGAGTATGGTATATAGTTGTCTCTGTCATCAATAGACTTTTTCCCCAAAGAGATTTTAATGTATGGGTCACACTGAAATGAAAAGGACCTTTTAAAAACAATGAATTCTTCAAACTGTGCAGCTAAAGCTCAGAATTAGTCCTGATGTTCCTTAAAATGCTGAATGAAATCAAGTACTTTGCCATTGTTGTCTTTGGGTTGCAGGTCGATGGCTTGAACCACATAGATTCTGACCACACACTCCTGTGAGATGCTGTCGGGCAGCTCTATGAACTGACGTGGTGGAGGGGGCACCCCTGGGTCATCTGACAATGGGTACATCTTAAAGGAGCCCTGAAAACAATCAGTCAAACGAAATTGTTTATTTTACACAGCCAAGAACAGACAAAAAACATAAGGTGCGACTTAAACAGCATTAAATGTATTCTTAAAGCATCTCGCCTTGAATTCTCCAACTACAGCGGGGTCATCATCGTCACTTTCATTTTTCCCACGATGCAGTTTGAAGGTGTTGCAGAAATCAGTGAGACCCATGAATTGTTTTACACTTTCAAGCTCATGGTCATATACCTATGAAAACCAACAGAAGAGAACCATTGTAACTGCACGGAAAAGAGTAACCAGCACATATAAAGTCACATGTGTTTGGAACAAATGTTACTTTCTGGATTAACTTTTCCTGTAACATTGTATTAACATTACTTAATATATTTCTAGATTTTAGGTATTTATTATTTTAATATTAAATAAATATGTATATCTACAATGTTATCATATAGCTTAGACAGAATTCACACCTCCAATGTGTCATAACCTTTGTCAAGGTATGGGCGGCATTTCTCGCTCTCTCCAACAGAAGCATAAAACTTACTCCACCAATCAACAGTCTCTTTCTCCTGTAATGTAATGACAAAATGTATAGTTTCATCCTCATGATAGAGCTAAAATACAGATATGATGATCAATGATTTTTTGTTCCTGTAGCTCAATTGGTAGAGAATTGCGATATCAAGCGCAAGGTTGGGGGTTCGATTCCCTGAGAACACATGATAAGTAAAACTTGATAGCCTGAATGCATTGTAAGTCGCTTTAGATAAAAGCGTCTGCTAAAAGCATAAATTTTAATTTTTAAATTTAAATGATTTAAGTATAAAGTGTGTCACCTGCTTTCACAGAACTCACCTTCTCGCGCTGATGAAACCAAGAAGTGGATACATTAAACACACACACACACACACACAGAGAGAGAAAACATTATTCATTAACATTTGGTAAGAAGAAATATTATTAGGTTTGTAAAAGCTCTTACATCCTATTTCTGTAATTTTTCAACTTACTTAATCAGATAGCATGACCCCAATTATAATTAAAAGACTAATCACATTAAAAAATGTATCTAAAGTTAATGTAAAATGTAAATTTAATACACTTTTTTTTTAAAAACTGAAAACTGACAAAAATGTGTACAATTTAACTTCATACTTTTCTCCATGATTAAATGCCTATAGTACACACAAGGGAGTGAGCTTTAATTCATTCATTTAATGACAGTTGGTTTGATTCCTTATAGAGCAAGTCAGCTGCAAATCACCAGAATGGGAGATGAGATTAATCATTTTGAGAACAACTGATTTGATATTCACCCAATTTAACCCCTTTGTAACTACAGAAGGTAAAGATTCATTTAATCAGCCTCAAAGTGAGCTATGGAGAAAATGTCAAATTCAGTCATTTTGATTAAAGTGTCTTATTTCTATACATACTTGAATGTGACTAGCAGTGGCCATTTTGTCAACAGCAGCTGAGATGCCATAAAAATACTGAAATTCACAAAGTTGAAAATAGGAGCACGTTTATTTTACTTTGATGTGTGTACCAGTATCTATAACAGAGTTCTCTCACAAGGTGAGACTTAAATTCCTAAACCTACCAAATGGAGTGACTTGGTACCAGTACCTGAGCTTCTAGAAGATGCTGTGCGCCGTCATCTATGTTTACATGGAGGTCTCTAGGAGAAGCTGCCATCAAAGCCACTGCAGGAAAAGAGAATTGTGTAAGGATGCTTATTAATATATTATTTTTTTTTATTTGCATTTCATAAATTTGCTGTACATGAGGGATAAAGCCACTATACATGGTTAAATATTTGTCAAAACCAGTTAGACCCAACTATGCAAATAGAATAAATAAATGACCAACTACAGTTTAGCATGCACTACAGGGATTTGATTAAAACCAGAATTTAAGGAATACCAATACAATGTTACCTTGCACACGCAAGCATTGGTTTGTGATACTGGTTTTTAATATTTGTTTTTATTAACTCTCCTTCAACAAAAAACAGGTCAACATAAATGTGTAATAAGTAATGTACCTTTTGAAGACATGGCCACTTCTGCGATTGTGGCATAAGGATCACATCGAAACTCTTCCAGGGAACTGATGGTGCATTGACCCACCACAGGTTTCCGTCCAAAGGGTCTGTGGTCGATGACTTTCAGGACTATAGGGGGAGTATACATCTCTTCTTTGGGTAGAAGCTAAAGACACAAAACAAGATGATAAAGACATATAGTCTATGGCCTCAGGACACTTAAACCATATTTAAATATGAATGTCATCGCATTCGACAGCAAAATATCAAAGCAAGCAGCCTTTTCTCCACAAGTAGATATGCATGCTCACCACTTTTAATAAGAGGACATTTCCTGGAAAATTAGGGCACTTCTTCATGTTTTTGATGACAGCTGTCTGAACTCTCTCTTCTCCGCACTCCACCACCAGAATGGGTGACGTCACTGGAGCCAGCTGATACGTCTTCATGTTACGCAATCCCCAAGCTAGAACCTGCATCCAGCAAAACAACACATTCCAAAAACACCTGAATACTTCAATATAGTGCTTTTCTGCACAAGTTAACTGTCGGGTTAGGACGAAAATTACTATCTGGTGTAAATATGGTTGGTTGAGTCTTTCACTTCCATAAACTATTTTTTTTGACTAGAGATGAAGTTTTGAAGTTTTAATATGTATGAAGTTTTAATAGTATGCCGTCTCAACATATTAATTAACCGATTAAAGGGAATTTTGATTCTGCATGATTTGACCTTAACAAGTCCAAACAATGAGAAAAAAAAAAAAACTAAAACTGACCTCTATGGCAGTTAGCTGCACCACAGGTCGCACCCCTTGAGGAACCATATAGAGTTTCTCTCCTCGTTTGGGGGGAACAAGAGGAAGTTCAGTGTCATTTCCCTAGAGTAGGTAACATAAGAAATATCAAGAATGAGAAGAATTGAATCACAAAGCAGCCACTGATGTGGTTAAATAGGCTTAAATTACATTAAGAACCACACCTTGGTCTTCAGAAAGAGCTCTGCAGCCACCAGAACCTCCCCAGCAGGAGCATTTTTGTGCATTACAGGCTCCCAGAGGAGTTTAGGGGATACATCCATACTTGAAGTCAACTTCACCAATGGTATGCATGTACTTCTGCCAAGCATTTCATCCTTACCCTAGCAAGATGGACAAAATGTAAATCATTCGCTTGCATACTAAAGAGCAATTATATACACATTAGCTAGTATTTGACAGGTAACCATTAAACTAAAAAACCTGTTCATATGCTATATGTTGTCTATTAACTTTTCATTCGTTTTAATTAGCTTCTACCCTAACCTGAGAAGCTGATAGTGGCGGCATTAAAGAAATTAGACTAACCACTTGATCGCTGTCAAAGATTTCCATAACCACAAGAGGTGGATTTTGAGCAAGAGACTGGGGATCACCATAGATTTCCACATTTTTAAAAATAAGAGTCTGATCCCATGTCGGGTTCAAGGTACTTCGGATTGTCTCTGTCGTTTGGCTGAGATGCAAAAATGACACATGGACGTATGGATCTGCAATTTAAACCAATATGATTAAATTATAAAAAATAGCCTGGTCCCTTTTACAGATAATTAAGAGACACATCAGCAATATCACAACTGCTATAATACCTGAGAAGCTGTCTTTGTCCAGAGAAGTAAGGTTTCTGGCCTGGTAAACATAGACTCTCAAGTGGTATACGTAGGATTCTGCAAGAAAAATCAAGTTCAACTTAAATAAAATGGATATTCTGGTAACAATAAAAGATGTCTTTAATGAACTCACGGTCAAATATGCACGATACAGTCGGTGTGTTGGCTCCAAACTGCTTAACTGAAGCTTCTGCTTTATTGCCTTTTTCATCACCTTTAGATTCTGTGTCGACTCCCTGTCCCTGCAAACCAGCAGTGAAGAGGTCATTAAATGGCTAACAAAAAACAGGATAAAGTGTATAAATTTATATAAAAATTATGCAGCTTTGACGCTAACCAGAGATCCCTCCAGTTTGAAAATGGCCGAGGCTCCAACCCGATCAGCAGGTGTCATCTTCCTTCTCCAACGCCGCCGACGGAACGTGTCAGATGATCGCTCCTGCCTGTGGAACTTCCAGCCAATCAGTGAGGAGTATTCCCATCCCTCTGCATCTCCTTTATCCTTTGTCTGCATGTCAAACAATTAGGAAATATACATTATAACGTATGATCCTAATTTACTTTGAAAAATCTTTAAAAATGCACTTGCATCAGCAGCTGTTTTGGCACCAGGAATCCTTTTGCGAGGTCGGATCATTCTTCTGCGACGATGAATGTGGTACATCTTCTCAGTTGCCACCCAGGATTTGGGCTTATCATCAGGTGGAATAGTGAGGCCATATTCCCAACCTAAACTTACAAATACAAATCATGTAACTGCACAGCCCAAAGATTTGATTTAGATGAACTAAACGAGTTTTAATCATTACAGTATGGACTTGCTATTGCCAATAGTGTTCCTGTAGCTCAAGTGCAAGGGGGTTCGATTCCCCGGGAACACATGATAGGTAAAAATTGATAGCCTGAATGCACTGTAAGTTGCTTTGGATAAAAGTGTTTGCTAAATGCATAAATTTTATTTTAATTTTAATTTCATTTCATTTCATTTCATTTCATTTCATTTCATTTCATTTTAATTTAATAGATATGCAGACACGCTGACGTGAGCATGTAAGATATGCTGATGCTGCATGAACAGACATGCATTAATCCAAAAGCAAATCTAGACAGGTGGAGCTGGAGGAGGTGGAAGGTTTCAGAGGAACTCTGATAACGTGTTCAGGATCTGCTTAGAGCTAACACTTGGACCAGACTATTTAAATGTTGAGCAAGCAAGCTTATTGGCCATGGAATCAAACAGAGTCCAATCAAACTGTGACATGTATTCAATTATATGATTGTTAGCAGATTGCATTTAAAGGACCTAACAGTTGGTGCCATCTAGAGCTTCATACCAAACTTCCATGATGTGTTAAATTGTAATGTGCTCTAGCGTGAATATGTACAATTTATCATAGATAAATTCTAGATAATTAAGAGGCAGTCTGTTTCTTAAATAAAGCTAATGCATGACTTCAGAAGACCATTAATATTGCACACGTCAAATAGTCTCCTTGGTGCATTTATAGTGTTTTTTCCCTTCATTTTAAAGGCTGCCTCTGGTCACTGTTTATTTTCCTTTCATCAAAATCAAAGAAATTCAGTATTACACGTTTGGAATTACATGCAGTTGGGTGAACTGTAAACTCTCACCTTTTTCATCGACAGCACGGTTGCCATCAAAAGTCCAGTTATCCTCCCACTTCCAGCCAGGAGGACATTCAATCTCTGTAGGGCCCCGAACCTTTTCTCCATTCTGTAAATAAAGTATAATAGTGAGGAATAACCGGATTTTTAAGAGACACTATAAACCTTTCTTTCTTTGTTTCACAGGTAGGAGTAGTAGTGCCATAGAGGCTGTTTAAATAGAATAATTGAATGAACAAATGGCTTGATTAGACATCTGATATGAAGCCAAGGATTAGGAGGTGCTTTTACCACATCAGTGTAAGACTCTGCTGCAAGCTTCCATTCTCCGCCTGGTAATCGAGTCTCATTCTCATAGACCTCATCCACGAACTCTGTGTGTCCTGCATCAGCCTCAGTCAGCAAGCTACCCGTCCACCCAAGAAAAACATAACTTTTAAATAGACTGTAACTGTTTCTGAAGAAATATGAGTGGTGGTTGTTAATGCAAAACTTCCCACCATTATACTAGGTATTGTGGTGGGGTATTCGCTGATTTTTATATTGGCAATGTTTACCAAAAAACACCAGATACAAGCATTCAGAGACAAGAGAGACAGATCTGTATTCTTCCTCTGCTAATGACTGTCACTTGGCATACTAGTCTGTCCTTGAGCACCATCAAAGTGTAGTTTTATGTAACAGCAGCAGCTCTGGGCATGTGACCAAAAGCAGAAACCTTACTGGTTGGCCAGTTTTAAAGAAATTAGAACATTTTCCATAAAATGCAAATGATTTGTCGGGCTGAACAGACACATTAAAAGCTGTTTAAATAAATTAACCCTCCTATCACATTTGGGTCAGTTTTGACCTGGACGTGGTATTTACAAATTGTAAAAAAAAAACATTGCATTTGGATCAAGGCCATTAAAATACATGTGATTTAGTTTTTTCAGTTTTTTTTTTTTTATAATTTAAGAGATATAACCATTAAAATAAAACTGTCACACATTCACACATTCACATTCAGGTCAGTTTTGACTGTGAAGTGTGGTTTTACCCATGAATTATTATTATTATTATTATTATTATTATTATTATTACATTTATTATTTACATTTGTATCAAGTTTCTTTTTTCTTCTTTTTTTTTTACTTCCATTATCTTACACACAATTCTAAGACTAAATTGTGTTGGTAAATTTGAATATGCACATACAAAAATAATATAAACAAACAAAACATGTAAGCAACACAAATAAACTATATCTAATGAACTACAACCCAAAGGGGTGTAGAGCAAAATTTCAAAGACCAAATACCGTATTTTTTCGGACTATAAGTCGCATCAGTCCAAAAATACGTCATGACGAGGAAAAAAACATAAATAAGTTGCACCGGACTATAAGTCGCATTTATTTAGAACCAAGAACCAAGAGTAGACGGTCTGTAGACGGTAATGTTTTCTGTTAGTTCATCTCTCTCGGTTCATGTCAAATTAATTTTGATAAATAAGTCGCACCTGACTATAAGTCGCAGGACCAGCCAAACTATGAAAAAAAAGTGTGACTTATAGTCTGGAAAATACGGTAGTTTAATTTTGCAAGAGGAAAGAATTATGAAATAGGTGAAGTCCACATTTCATTCTGTTGCCACAAACTGATGAAGTACTGCACATTCATGCTGCTGATCCGAAAAGTGAAAGTTTATGCCTGTAAAATTAATATATTTAGTTTGAAACATTACATTTATACTTATGTTGTTTTGTTAAAACACCTCCATTAAACAGGCCCCACATGTCTACGCCACTGTATGGGAAGATTTGCATAACCCCGCCCAAATGTTCACACAAATAGGCGGCGTAACTTTGATTCTCGCGGTTGCTGCCGGCGTCATGTTGTGGAGATGCTGTGTTGTTCCAACCAAATATTCAGATGTGTGCAGCTAATTTTATGGAGGACTGTTTCCTGATCCTGGGAGACTAGACTACAATGCTGGCTGTTCTGACTCACAGTCTGTAAGTACGTTTACATATTTAAAAGATTTGCCACTGATGATTCAAACGAGAGTTTTGAGCAGTTTAGAGTAGGGCTTGTTGTTTGTCGTTTCTCTGATCACAAATGCAGACATGGTTTTATGTTTACCGATGAGCTTTGTAAAAATACGTGTTTGAGAAAGGCAGGGCATAGAGGAAAAACAATAATGTACAGTATGTGGAAAATAACGTTTTTGTTGAAACTTAAACCGCATAAATTTCATTACACCAAATACACAAAAAAATGTTCTTTTTAGCTATTTCATAAGACCCTTTTAACATTTAGTGTTGCTAGTTTGTTCAGATGTTTACGCCTAATTGGGAAAAGTAGCAATAATGATACTTGGAAACTTCATTAATAATTTGCCAGCTATTTCTAAATGTTGTTTCAAGGGTGGGGAACAACTCACGTTTTCTCTGGATCAACACGCCAGTCACCATCCCACTCCCAGCCAACAGGGGGCAAAAAATACTCCTGCTTCAGCTTCACTTTGCCTGTGACATCAGAATACTTGCTACGACTCAGCAGACCAGTGGTGCCCCATTTTCCCAGAACATGAGCCTGGTTTTCATACTGCAAAAGAGACAATGGATAAACATTAGCTCCTTACTCAAGACTTCATCTTTCCAGACCTAAAATCATAAAAAAACATATTTACCAATTCTGCAAATACTTTGAACATTCCCTCTGCATACTGATTGAACTTCTTTTCTTCTGTTGCCAGCCCAAGCCACATGTTCACACGTAACTGGATGGGAATTTTCAAACCTTTTTTCTTGTCCATGGGATACTGTTGGCAAATGGTCATTATGGGATAGTTTTCACAGAGAAAATGTAAACATGTTTTATGTCACATGTTTAAAAAGCAGCATGGAACCAA
Organism: Carassius gibelio; assembly: GCF_023724105.1. Taxonomy (NCBI): domain Eukaryota; kingdom Metazoa; phylum Chordata; class Actinopteri; order Cypriniformes; family Cyprinidae; genus Carassius; species Carassius gibelio. Next base: position 5,603,904 of record NC_068382.1, read on the forward strand.
CTCTCAATACCTTCATAAAGACAGTCTGGGTCTTTCCACAGAACTGACCACACGCCTGCTCACTGTAGGATGAATAGAGCACTTGATGGGCTGGGATGCGTGTGTACGCTACCCTCTTCTCTCCTCTCAACATCCAGATAATCACATCAGGCATGCTGATCTGAGACTTTGAAAAAAGATGTTCCACAATTAATGTTGATACAAATTATGTTTAAATAAATAGTCAGATTCTATTATATGATGACAAAATGAGTGCTTTATAGGAAGAACTAATAACTGAATTGCCACAGTTTGTCAGGTTTATGGCACCAAATCTTTAAGAGAGACTTTGTTTGAGGTTCATAGTAGCAGCTACATATTCACAAACAGAACCTTATATTCCATGTCATTTCTGTGAAATAATCATGCATCTTTTAGCTGGTCTAATATCGTCATAGTCAAAATAACAATGCCACCCAGAAAACCACATGTAAAAACAGACGTGTCTAAGTGGACAGTTCTTGGTTAGACTAAGTGGCAATGTGAACTGGACTTTGTCAAAAGTGAAAAGTCTGGGAGATTTTTTTTTAATACATGGGTAGCAACCTAAGGAAAGTAAAAGGGACAGCAGTGGTAAACGTATGTGAATGTGTATTGATTGAAAATGCATCAATATAAAAATTCGGTTTGATACCAATAAACAGCTTATTATTTTCATGGATAATTGATAATAACTAAAATAGTAATCTTAAATTAAATTTAGTCACAACATTATAATGTACAGTATGAAAAATTGAATATATATATATATATATATATATATATATATATATATATATATATATATATATATATATATATATATATATATATATATATTTGTGCTGTCAAATGATTAAATCGCATCCAAAATAAAAGTTTTTGTTTACATAATACAGGTACATGTATGTGCACTGTGTATATTTATTATGTATATAGAAATACACACACATACACTATATATTTAAAAAATGTACATGTTTATACATTTATATATTTATATTATAATATTTTATATACAAATATTTTATATATAAACACATTTTTTTCAGAAATATATAAACTCATGTGTTTATATTTACATAATAAATATACACAATATACACACATATTATTATGTAAACAAAAACTTTTATTTTGGATGGGATTAATCGTTTGACAACACTAACGTATATATATATATATATATATATATATTTATATATATATATATATATATATATTCGTAATCACCTTTGTAGCAATTATTAGTCAAAAATCTTTGTGTATCCCTACTTGTAGCTCCATTCCTACACTGGATAAAAAAATACCTCCTCGGCGAGTTGCTTGAGTTTGTCTAACCAGCCTTCAATGATGCTCAAGCACTTATTGACATCTGTGGCTTCCTCAAACAAGTGTTTTGCTCCCTTCATGATGTTCTTCAGAGCACTGTCCCGCAACAACTTCATCTGAATATCCAGGGCTGTGAGATTGGGCTTCCCCTCCAGGTCAGGGATTTTGACACTTAGGACACAGAAGTTTGTATTAGTTTAAACATGCATGACAAAAATAAACACCTCTCTGCCATTAACAATGCATGTAGTGACATCTTGATGATTGTTGATCTAAAAGGATGTAAAGTGGATATTACCTGCTGATATCTTCCATTAACTGATTCATAAGCTTTAACCAGATTTCTAAAAGTCTTTCATCTGTAGCTTTGGACTGTACTGCAGACTTTAACACATTGAGGTTGGTTTGCTGCAAAAGAAATTGCATTGAAAGATCTGATGCACAAAATAATTCATTATATTCATATAAGTCCACTAAAATCGACACTTGATTACTAATATAAAATTTGGTTTACAGTGCCCCTATCATGCCATTTTAAGGCATTTTTTAAATGCTTTAATTTTCTCAAAATATGAATTTAAAATCATCTCATTTTCCAATGATTCTCAAACAATTCATTCAAAGCATTTCTAAGATTCAATCTCTCTAAACCCCTCCTTTCTGTGAGCCTACTCTGCTCTGATTGGTCAAATGGCCCAGTCTGTTGTGATTGGTGGGTCACAGTCACAGAAGATAAACCCATTGCCATAATTCCATATTTTATATTTTATCCATTATTTATTATACTTACAGGCTGAGATTCAGTGGAATCCAGCTGGTCCAAATAAACTGGGTACTGAGCCATTTTTCAAGAGCAGGCGTTTTGTGAACCCGAGATTAGAGAAGCAGTTAACAGTAAAATGACGGGAACACACACACAAAAAAAGATTGGGGTTGTACTGCTGTGCTACAGTGGAAAGAATGAATTTTTTAACCGCTGATTCTTTGCAGCCTTATCTCTTGGAAGTGAAAACAAAACAAATTTACTTTCACATCGGACACAGAGTATTCTCGACATGATGTTAACCATATGAACAAGCTACAGTATTTGAGGCAGGGGTCAAGCTGTTCGCTGCTGGCCAACGTAAAACATAAGTAGGCTTTCTGGCAAATGTGTTTCTCTGTGACGTGTGTCCTTCAAGGAAGTGGGATTCCAATTACTGACGACTCGTTTAGGCTGTTCAGATTCATTTTTTCTTTTGGGAGACAATAGCTTTATTTATCCTGCACTTTTGGCTTTACAACTCTGCAGATTGTTTACATTCACATACAGCTACAATGCATGAAAAGCAATTTGAAATGGCATAATAGGGGCACTTTAAGCAAAACAAGTTAAGAACCACTGTTACATTGCCATTCAAAAGTTTGGGATTGCTAAGATTTGTAATGTGCTTCTGCTCATCAAGGCTGCATTTATTTGATCAAAAACACAAAAATAGTAATATCGTGCAATATTATTGCAATATAAAATAATGATTTTCTATTTTAATATCCTTTAAAATATAATTTTTTACATCTCAAACTTATGAACAGCAGTGTACTAACATGCATATATGTAAACTGTCCAAACATTCACTTACCAAACGGTTAGATATATACAGAATGATGTTTACTGAGTCTAACCGGTGACTGATATCCTCCCAAAAGGACGTGAGAGCAATCACAGGCTTAGTGTCGGCCCAGGGCAGGTAGTAGTAATTATTACCTGGAAGGACCAAACAAAAAGCTTAACACCACAGATCCTAATTTCAGTTACTTTATTACACACCAATCCTTCAAAATGTGCATCACCATCAAAAACAGCACAGCTGTATTGTGTGGTCGACGCCAGAGGTTTGCATGTTAGGTCGTTCTTGTTGCCATAGTTGCCAATGCTAACTTCAAACTGAATAGGCTCCCCGGGTTCTTGGATCATAGTTGCACTATGAAACACTGCACACAGACAATACTTCCTTCTGCGCTGGTATTTCTATTCAAAAGAAAAGGAACACAACCCTAAATAAGGGTTTCAAGTGGAAAAACTGCTTTGCATGAAAAACTCAACAAAGAGCTTTACCTGAACTACCAAGATATCGTCGCTTGGTATTTCTTCCACAGACTTGTCAGCCTTTCCATCAAGTTTTGTAGAGAGTTCAACAAGAATTCTGCCTCGGTAAGCCACCCCTTCATCCTGCAAATATATACAAATCTTTCAGCCTACAAGAAATGCATTTTTGCAGCAAATAAATCCTCAATATTTGGGAATGGAAACAAATTCATCACTGGCACTTGCCTTGCCAAAATTAAGGTCTTCATATGGGTCAGATAAGCCTGAGAACTCTCTCGGGCTGCCATACAGATTTATATAGCAAGGCCCAAAAGCAGGCAGGAAGCCCATCTCAGAATTCTCAGTCTCTCCTGTGAAAAAACACCATCAATAAAAATCTGTTCCAGTGACATGATAACAGTTGGGTGTCAGAGTGAGGTTTGTTAAAGCATCCCAAATGCAGAGCTCCTCCAGTTAGTATAATTAGTAAAAAAAAATCATTTTGATTAGTGTTATAAATTATTTGAAGTGCATTTTAAAAGTGAAGAAATTTCATACATTCATTCATGCTGTGATTTTAATTATATGGATAAACAAAGTTATTGATGAATGTTGGCATAATATGATTTTACACCAATGAACAATAACAAAACGTATATACTACTAGCCCAATAAAAATATCAAAAACTATTTTTAAATAGTTTTCTTGTGCTCACCAAGACTGGATTTGTTTCATCAAAATAAAAACAGTACTATAGTGAAATATTATTAACACCTTGTCTCTCTTTGAATGTGTAATTTATTCCCTTGATGGCAAAGCTATATTTTCAGCAACCATTACTCCAGTCTTCAGTGTCACATGATCCTTCAGAAATCATTCTGTTATGCTGATTTGGTACTCAAAAAGCAATAATATATAATATTATATATTATTAACATTATTCCAATATTATAATAATAATATTATCAATATTGGAAAAAAAAAGCTTAAGATACCTTTTTCAAAAACATTTAAAAAATCTGAATTATTCCAAACTTTTAACCGGTAATGTAATTGGGATGCTTAATTAAGCCATGCCATTTTATTTAGCTGATTAAGGTTATCATGAATTGCATAATTTCATTTCTTGGTGTGCAACATGATGCATAAAATGCTAAAAACAGCATAAGTGCTCTGCATGCACAGACATTCATAGTAAGCGCAAAGTAACTGCAAACCCTTGGATACCAAATCCTTTCAGACCAATATGAATAATGGTCGGTTTGAGAGAACAACGTATTTAATATTTAATTTAAGGTTGGGGGTTCGATTTCCCGGGAATACAGGATATGTAAAAATTGATAGCCTGAATCCACTGTAAGTTGCTTTGGATAAAAGCGTCTGCTAAATGCATTCATTTAATTTAATTTAATTTAATTTAATACAACTTAAAAGAATTGCATGGTAACTAGGATTTTTTAATGTCTATATTGCGTGTTTGGACACAAGGGATTGCAGATCTGGAATCAGCGTTTATATTCAACCTTCATCTGCTGAAAACTCATCTCCTGCATGATCCCCTATCACAAAGAAAACAATCAATAAAAGGTTTTCAGTTTCATAGTATATTTACAAAAGATCCGGACATGACCTCTGCGTTTAAAAAACAAAAAGTCTGACCTGAAAATGATTTGTGTATGCTGTCATTCATACCTTCAATTTCACCACCAGAGGATGCTACTTTGGTCAGATCCAGATACGTGGTGCCTATGGCATCATTCCCACTGAGGCGATCCCTGAGAAAGAGGGGGAGTCAGCTTAAATGTTCCAGTGTGTCACAGAATCAGTTCAGCTAGTGGTTATCTCAGTTTTTCCACTGTTCCCTGAGCAGCTTTAGTCTGGTTTAAGGGCAGGAATGCATTGTGGGAAAGGGTGGGACAGCACAGCTATGACTCACACTGCCTGCCTGTGTCCTCCCAGCTCAAAACACTGACCAAACTTTAACCCCCAGCTCACATTCCAAGACTAATAAAATTGGGAATTCTTTCAACACAAATTTCAAAAGTTCATATCCTCCGCTGTGGCCATGCAACCTTACCGCCACGCTTCAATACTCACCAGTCAAATACAGTCAGCCTGATTCTTTCACACATGGACGGGAACTGTAAAACAAATAGTACCAATGGGAAACTCAAAAGGAATAACTCATTTACAAAGTGCAGAAATAAATATTTTCCCTATCCAGCCAACTACCTTAACCTGTAGGTTGAGCTGTTGGTTCCACTCAGGGTTTGCGTTTTTCTCAATTATTTGTGTACAGAGCTGAAAGACATGTAATCATAGTTAAGACAGAAAGCAGAAGGAATAAGAGTGTGTATATTTGGGTGGGCTGTACCTTTTTGCCAGCAAACCAGGCCTCAACAAATGGATCCACTAGATTTTTCTTGTTTTCTTGACCCCCAAATGCTGCTTTCAAAGTCTGGGTGATGGAATCATCCACTGAAAACAAGCATTTCAATGTTACAACTTCTCTCACTTTAAAGTGAAGGTATTCTTTCCCACACTGGGAAAAATAATCTGTTTAGTACTAATAAATACAACTACAAGTTACTTAAAGAAGCAGTTCACCCAATGATGAAAATGTACTGACCCATCCAAGATTTAGATAAGACTGTTTCTTCAACAGAACAAATTTGGAGTTATGTAGCATTACATCATTTGCTCAATAATGGTTCCTCTGCAGTGAATGGGTGCCGTCAGATTGAGAGTCCAAACAGCTGATATGAACATCGCAATAATCCACACCACTCCAGTATATCAGTTAACATCTTGTGAAGCGTGTGGATTACTTGTGAATTAGTGTGTTTAGTGACTCATTCTGACGGCACCCATTCACTGCAGAGGATCTATTAGTGAGCAAATGATGTAATGCTACATTTACATCTCTTTAAAACTCATATACATCTTGGATTGCCTGAGGATGTTTACCTTTAAGCAAATTTTCTTTTTTTGGAAGAACTATTCCTTTAACATATTTAAATATCTTCAACTACATTCACTAGTTAAGTTATACTAAAAAGCTTCTTGACTTATTTTCTAAACACGAAAACATACAGTATGACCAAATGGTCATAAACATGAAATACTGGCTGCCTTCAGATTTTTCAGTGATTAGCTTAATTTACATAGACATTGGAGAATCAGGGAAATGATTCGTGTCTCTCAGCAGGGGAGCGTTAACAGCCAATGGTGACTCAACAGCTAATGGCAGGGAATGGTTTCGTGTCAGCTGGTGCAATGCCACCTTAAAGGGTCAGAAAGTGACCCAATGTACAAGCTCAGCATCCCAAATGTTGCCATTCCCTGGACTTACAATAGAAACCACATCATATCACTCCGAAAAGATTGTCTCCTGTGCTGCTTTAGAAAACAAATGTGTAAGGAATAACTGTAATACTCTGGGGGATGTCCTCAGCCCGAAACACTTTGAGTTTAAGAGTAACCCATCGGAGAGCTACGCCAGTGGGCAGCAGCAGGTTACTCTCCACATCATCTTTATCATTGTCCTGCTCCTTCTTTTCCACCTGCCAAATAGAGATTAACCAATGGGACCAGTTAATACAGTTTGTGCAATACAATATTTTTTTTAAGTGTGTGCTATTGTATATTCAAAATAAATAAGAAAATAAGGTGCACCTTTTCATGAAAAAACAAATCAAAAACTAATTTATAGATGAGACCTGTATTTGTCAATCTATATATTGCAAAGATGTTAACATAAATTATGTTCAGGGGACGTACCGGCGGTTCATCGCCCGTTCCAAGCACAAACATGCTGACTTTGAGATAACCTTTCGCTCCTGAGCTCGAGTCATCTGGGTCATTCAGGAGAATCCATTTCTTCATGATACAGTGAGCTATGGTGAGAAAACCACTTTTTTGAGCAGTCAGTTCAACTACAGGTAAAACGTGAGGAATATTTTCTGAGTATCAGAAAACTACCTGCTTCATCATAGATGTAACCAATATCAAGCTACAAAAAGAAAACAAATTATTTCTAAAAGTTCATTTTGAATTACACTGTGGGTCTGATAGAAAATCTACATTTTGGATTTCACTGAATTACCTTAAATTCACCCATGAGACAGTCTGCTCTAAAAGAATTAGAGTTATAGACCTACAGAAAAGATGAAAATCATCATCATCATCATCATCAGTAACTCTTCCACAAAATTTGATTTCTAATTTTCAATAAATATATGATCATTTAAATATGAAAAAAGTGGTGACTAGCATTGGCTTTTTTCTTACCCGGAAGCTTATGACCTCATCAAACAGTTCAGAGGGCAACATGTTGATGTTAAAAAAGAAAATCTGTAAAGATTAATATATGTGACATCAGTGACATCGCTTTTAGGAAATAAAGAATTTTCAAATAATCAGGCATAGAGAATAACAATATTTAAAGGGATAGCTCAATATTGAAATTTCACTTTTTTTTGGTACCCAAATATTTCAAAATATCTTCTTCTGTGTTCAGCATAAGAAAGAAATTCATACAGGTTTGATGGTGAGTAAATGATGAAAGTGAAATCTAATTTCAAAAGAAATTTCATATACTATATAGTTTTACATTATATAGTTTATCTATTGTATGTACCACCTTTGCAAGTTTTTTAAAATATGTTTTTACAGGCTCACTATAAACTGTGAGGATGAATGCATGATTGATAATAGAATCATTTGATCTACTGAACTATGATGAACTATTCCTTTCAGTAGTAATTATCTAATTAATAAAAAAATTAAGAGTTGTACAAATACTACACAAAAATATATACCTCATCAAAGTATGGGTTATTTCCTTTCCTGATCCTAGTCCTGTGTGTCTCTCCACACACATGCACTTTGACCACAGGTTTGATGTTATTTCCAGGCAACTGACGTCCCTCAATCACCCGCACGCGGATCTATGACAGAAATGGCATTTTAAAAAGACTAATAAAGCATATGCAGTCAGCATTTAAAATGGAAACTATACTGTATTTAATGACTACAGGACGATCCTGTACCTGAAAGTCCTGAGGTTTGTTAGCCAAATTATGACGTTTTCTGGTCCTAAGCTGAAGCTTCTGGCCAGGCTCACCAGGAGATGTGACAGCGCCCTGCCCACCACCATCAGTGGCGTCCCCCTCTTCCCCCCCAGCTGGTCAGTGCAAAGAAAAATTATTGCACAAAGCAGAACATCATGGGTTAGTCAGATATAACCAATAAGGCAAACATGCAATTAAAGTTTAAACCTTTTGACAAATGAATCTTCACAGATTCTAGTAATCAACCTCTAACCATAAAGCATCTGAAAGATTTATTTCTTTACGCTTCATTTCAGACTTAACTTTAACACACCATCAAGCATGTCATCTGTATAACACTACAGGTACATATCAATAAATTAATGTTGTGGAAAAGTTCATTTATTTCAGTAATTCAACTTAAATTGCGAATCTCGGGTATTAAATCAATTCAATGCACACAGACTGAAGTAGTTTATGTCTTTGGTTCTTTTAATTGTGATGATTTTGGCTCACATTGAACAAAAACCCACCAATTCACGATCTCAACAAATAAAAATACGGTGACATGCCAGTCAGCTAATCAACTCAAAACACCTGCAAAGGTTTCCTGAGCCTACAAAATGGTCTCTCAGTTTGGTTCACTAGGCTATACAATCATAGGTAAGACTGCTGATCTGACAGTTGTCCAGAAGACAATCATTGACACCCTTCACAAGGAGGGTAAGCCACAAACATTCATTGCCAAAGAAACTTTTCTGTTCACAGAGTGCTGTATCCAAGCATGTTAACAGAAAGTTGAATGGAAGGAACAAGTGTGGAAGAAAAAGATGCACAACCAACCGAGAGAACCATAATTACTGAAATAAATGAACTTTTCCATGAAGTTCTAATTTATTGAGATGCACCTGTACATTGCTAGGTCAAACACAAATACATTAAGCCACACTCAGAGCTAACCTGTGTTTCCGCCCATGCTGCCATCTTGTTGATTCTGCATGTTTGTCACAGCACCAGCAGGTGGCTCGTAGCCAATCGTCATGCTGATCGTTGCCTAAAAAAGGATGCAGCTAATTATCTCATAATTATGTCAAATAGACTACATAAATACTGAAAGTGTCTTGAAGAGATGTTATCAATGCAAGGCTCATCACCAAATTACATCCGATATTTATTTTTGATGATTATGTAAACATGCCTCTCAAGTTTATGTTATGACCAAATTAAAATAAACCAGGCAACTAAGCCGGTCTGCTGTAGAGTAGCATTCATTTTAAATAAAACTGACAATACTTCTTGGTAGCAGTAAGTATTAACAAATTGAATAAGGTATTTAATAAAAGAAAACTGAAAAGATTTGAATCTCGTGTAAATGAGTTCTGCGAGTGCAGCTTATGTGTGTACCTGCTTATATTAAGATTTTATTCAAATATAACAGAATATATTTTCTTTAACATGTAATTTGGTTTAGGAGATAAAAACACTCACTCCTATGGTCTTGCCATTTTCATCCACTAGAGCCAAGTTTTTCACTGGGAGAGACTTAACCTGGCTACTGGCAAGGTCTTTTAAAGAAACATTTGCAGAACCAATTAACCTAAAACAAAAAATACACATACATATAATAAAAACACAATGCGTGAATGTTTTCATGGGAGAAAAGATCTTTGTGTGCTCTCTGTTAGGTCACAAGTAAGATCTCCTCCAAAAGTAAATAATGCCATGCAGATTAATACTGTGATCGGGACACTTATAGGTCAGCATCCAGAAACACCCTCAAAGTCAGTTTTCCACCGGAGAATTGCCCTAGCTAAGTGAAAAGTCACAAACGATGAGAGATTCTGCATTTACCTTCTGAAAACATTGCCCTGTTAGCTCTACACATTTGATTAGCGTGCTGTTGCGATATCATTTCACAATAACGACAAGGGTGTGTCCACAAACATTGACACAAACAGCACAAATATCTGCGTTTAACATTCATAAAACCATTCAATATGAGGTCAATTTTCTGTCTAAAAGTTTTGCAGTCACGGATAAAAAAAAAAATAAGTGTGAAACCAAAATGTAAAAACGCAAGTAAAAATATATTGCACAATGTGTCAAAATTAAATCAAAACTTTCAAAAAATGGTCACGGATTGGAAAATTGAATGCATCTAAACCAAACCATCTAAATCAAAACTTTAAACATTTTTAATCATATTGCGGAAAACTGAAATACTAATGCAAAATTATCTGACTTGCACCCAATATCATGTTTTCCTTCTTTTTCTAGTTTTTTTTTGTGCTCAGACAGCTTCTGCTCATATTTATATTTTTTTGTATGTTTATGCTGTTTTTCCCTTCACTCTTGTTTTCATGTTCTGCGATTGCTTTCAAATTCCAAATGTTGCGGAAGGTTATAGAGTCATGTAAATCATGGCGGGCTTAAGCATCATGATTGCTCCACTAGTTCTAGATTGACAGCTCCTCCTCTACACAATCAGCTGAAGAGGAGCGTCGACATCACTCCAAAGCGCCTCATTGGCTGCAAATGCTCAGTGTTCACTAGTACTGGTGAAAATGAATAATCGTCAGCTGGGGTAACATCTTTCCATTCAGGACACTGTGAAATGTGTCTGCCTGTAAAAGCTGTACGCTGTGGATGCGATTCTTCGTGATTAATGGATTTGACAGCCCTAGTTCAAATGAAGCCAAATTAGAATTAATGAAAAATCTGTTAAAACATTCTTCCCAAAAACCTTGATTATTACAACATCCTATGACAATAAAAACGACAGTTGCATTGCGCAAAATTCCCTACATAGTCTCCAACCAAATATTCAAAATCATATGATCCGAGTTTCAAACAAACATGCCAAAGCAAACATATAAAGCAAAGGTAACCACACCCTCCAACATTTCGCCTCATTCTTTTTCCTTTATGGAATGTTATTTCTGAGATCCTATGCCTGGGGTGATTCCAAGTATGATTAATATTTACTAACCTCTCAGTAGCATTGTTTAAACACATATTCTTTAAACAACTTAGCCTCCCTGTACTTTAGCATACACACTACAGTATCTCAATGGAAATCTATAACTCTAAATGTGCTGTTCTACAATTCTGCAGTCGTTGGACTAGATCAGTGTCGTGATGCTCTTCATTTGCCAGACTCTCAGACAGACCTGATCTGAAATGCAACAATGCTACTTTTGTTCCAAAGAGCAAAATAAATGTGCCCCACAAGATTTTGCCAAGTATGTTGCTGGAACAACATCATCTCAACATCCAGGGACTACATTCTCAGAAAGTGTTAACCTACACATTAACGAATCCTAAATTCAGTGGGAATCTATCATTTGATAAGCCTGCCCTATTCCTTAAGATGTTGATCCAGGAAAAACGTCCAACAGGAAAATGCCCAAAATCTTAAAGATCCCATGAAATTTAAGGCTTTTGTTCATTTCTATCTAGGGTGATTATCATTAACTAAAACTATTTTTGTTAAATTAAGCCATAATAATAATAATAAAAAAAATCAAATAAAAACCTTGGCAATTTACAAGAATTGCTTATTGGAATTTGGAAATGAATCAAAAATAAAACTTAAACTTACACTGAAATAAAAATACATTACACCTAGACAGTAATATCAAACAAAAATCACAAACACACATAAAACAAGTTCAAATGAAATGTATAAAAGCTAAAATATTAATATAAAAGATGATAGTATATAAATAATACCAAAACAATGCTCTATATCAGGTTTGTAACCTAGATTAAAGATTATTAGATATGTGATGCTCCAAACATAGTGATTTCATCAGGAAAGAACATTGCTAGTTCAGCCCTTTCAGAGTCAGTAAACATACAACACATTGACCGAGGGAGGTACTTTAAAACCCAATCACATAGAGGAAAACTGAGCAATACCTGTGTTTTTTTGCTCTAACTACCCCATTGTAACTACTTAGATGCTGTTGTGCAACATTATAACTAGTGCTCTTTAGTGTTTTTAAGAGATAAGAAACTGTCAAAGCCCAACAAATTAGCTTTTTTTCCCTTATATATTTAACAAAATGCTTATTTTAATCAAGCTACAGTAGCCAGCATAATAAAATGGTAGCAAAAGTCTATCAAAACATCACATCAAACTACTGATGATGATAAATAACTGGCAGCATATAACGACACATTTGCAACACAGTTGCTGGTAGCCATTGATTTCCAAATTATGGGGGGGGAATACTATGGAAGTCAATGGCTACCAGCAACTGTGGTTGAAACATATATATAAAAAAAAAAGGTTTCTCTTGTGTTCAGCAGAAGAATGAAACTCATACAGGTTTGGATTGGAACAACTTGAGGGTGAGTAAAAGATGACAGAATTTAGATTTTTGTGTTAACAGTCTCCTTAAGTGTAACATATGACAATATTCTGGTATGGGCATGTTATTGCACATAATGTAGCTATTCAAATCAGGAATGACCACATGAATTGATTAAAGCATTTAAAACAAGTATGAAGGAGTGGTTTATGCTTCGAAAAAAAGCCTTCATAAAAGTTCATTTCTGACAGACCCTAAAAACAGCCACATGACATCAACAAAACAATTTGCATGTAATTGCATAAATGTAAATATAAGCAGGAGTTATGTGCCTCTTTGTGTTTGCCACTGGATTTCTTCCAATGCGGTTCTCACAGACAAATCTGGAATAACTGGAAATGCATTAAATTTATAGCCCAACATGGTGATATAGTCCTCTAAGACCCTTCTGTTTATTCCAATTCAGGACTTTATGCAACAACTGCATTTCAGACCAGTAACTAACAATCATTTATTCACCCAGTACTGTGAACCAAATGCCTCCGTTCCTCCCCTCATGACAGGTCTGAACACGGCCATGAAGGTGTGTGAGCTGCAAGGTATTACAATGTCGCACCAAGATTAACAAGGTTTATTATTACCCTTCAAATTTCACAATACAGATGTGTATCAAAGAATCAATGAATCAATGAATCAATCAAGTGAATGAAATGATGCAAACATGTGTTTTCAATCCTGTCTGTATTTTAATGAACTGCAAATCACTTTTTGTAAAATTGCAATTCTTAAATACAGGAGGTCAAAACTCTTAAATCATATATGCCTTGAACAGCTCACACAACTCTTATTTGATTAGGGTGGAACCAAAAGTTCAACATCAAACTGTTTGTCTTCTTACACTGGATAATATTGAGAATATGACTCGAATTAACAACTGAAAAACACTCACTTGTCCTTGCCAAGAGTTTCGTAGTCTTTCACAATCACATTAATGTAGCAGGAAGAATCAAGAGGAACACCTTTTAAATCAAACTCAAGTGTCTAAAGGGGAAAAAAAAAAAGTGTATTACAAATTTACAAACTTTAAAAGCTACTGTAGAAATGTGCTAGAAAACGGTGCTATGCAGACTATTAATATGTTATATGTTATAATTACACGTTATATACACACACTTGAACTCCATTCATTTGGAAATAGCGTTAAAACGGTTAAACATTTATTTAAAAAAAAATAACAATAAATTAACTCTACAGACCTCATTCCACACTGGGTTCAATTCACTGTTAACCGGCTTGGTTTTCTTCTTTTCATCTAAAGTGATAAGAAATGCATCAGATTAACAAATGAAATGGTCGGGTATTCTGCTTTCTAATGGCTAAAAAGGAAGCACATGAGGAATTCTTACCTTTAAACACCACAGATGTGACGGGGTCTGGACTGCCCAGTTTCTTTTTGGGCAGACCCGCCGCAGACTCGACTGTCACACGCAACATGACAGAAAAATCAGCTTCTTCATTTAGTGCACTTTCATGGTGATGTCCCTGTGTGTGTGAGACCGTGTTCTCGTTGCAGTGCCCTCCTCATCCATTTGGGAGTTTGTGAAGGGTGTGGACTTACTCCAGTGACAAAATTTGGCAGGATGCCTTACTTACCGGTTCAGATCACTTGTATTTTCTCACAGCAATTACTTTAAATTAGGAAATACTTTTGATTCATTTAATATTTTATTTGTGATTATTTATTGCACGCTGAGCCAAATATAACAGAGTTACTGATTTCATTTGAAAGTTTAAGGGATGAGGGACAAGCGCCACCTAGCGGTGCATCGCACGAATCACATAGAGTCACACATAGCGTGCTGTGATGATCAAACAAATATAATTGGCATATTACAGGAGTGTGGATCTAGAAAATTATTTTTAGGGTGGCAACACCAAAGCAAACAAGCATTCAATCATCTATACTTAATCTATAGTATCATCTATATGCAACATCTATTCTACAATTAAAAACAAAATATAGCAACCAGTAGAAGTCATGAAGGTCCTAACACCAATTCCCAATGTGCATGATTGGACTTTTATAAAAAAAATAAAAATAAAATATTTATACAAATTGCATGACAAACTGGATGTCAAATTCAAATAAACGTGAAGATATCACTTGTAGCATGTATTTGAATCATTTATCCCAAGGCTAAACGTTCTTTAATTTTTATAATTTATAATGATGTATAATGTTTGGTTGTTTTATTATTTCACCACAATAGTAAATGTGTTTTTTTATCATTTATATTATTTCGAAAAAGACAAATAAAACTTTTTTTTTTCATTTTTAAATGGATAGCAATTTATTTAATCATTGGCAACTTGAAGATATTTAATAACTACTAAAAGTTATTTTCACTGTAAGTTTCATTTCACTGTACACTAATTATATAAAACCATACTGTCAGTACACCACACTCATACAAATCCACTAAATCTATGCATTTATTTGCATTCAAAGAGATATCGACGAATGGAAAAAGACTGGGATTAAAAGGTTTCTTATCCTGTCCCTCTCTAGTATGATTCTGGCTCCCTCTAATGGACAGTATTAAGATATCTTCATCTTTCAGTTGAAATTGCTGTTAGTTTAGAATTTAAGGCCTAACTGAAGGATCCTTTTTTCTATTACTGTTAAATCTTTATTTTTGTGAAAAAATAGTAATTCCAAATAAATCACAAATAATTAAAAACAGTGTTTTTTTAGTGTTCTAAATTTTTCTCAAGCATTTGTTAATAGAACTTCCATACATTTACCTAAATTTGTTTGTTTTGTGCTGGGCATGAATGAAGTCTGCATCAATGAGGACACTGAAGACACCTCTGCTGGAGTTTACAACAACATTATGCTTCTGATGAACCAGAGGATGCTGGTGTGGTCCTTGAAAGCATTAAAGGGATAGTATTTTTTATTTGTGCGATAAAAATCAATAAATCCAATACAATGCAGATCATGCATACACATAAATGAAGGAGTGAGCCAATTCAACATTCTCAATTAGAGTGATCTAATCCAATGTTGCTTAAAAAAAAAAAAAAAAAGTTTGATAAATCACCTGATCCTGATTTGCAAAACATGAGAGTTCAGGGTCCAGTTCCATTAACACGGCCACTTTGTTAAAACTAAGTTTGACTAGCTAGCAGTTAGCCAAGGGGTAATAAATCTTACTTTATAGAAGATTCAAATTAAACCAAGCTACATTTTTCTTAACCAAATGTAAAAAGTTATGACCAGTCTTGAAAAAAAACTATTCAAGACTAGTTTAAGCAGTTTATTGATTTTTTTTTTTTTTTGATGGGCTTCTTTGGCTTCATTTGGAACATAAGGCTCTTCTTCTCTTGTTATTGAAAATAAGTTGGAAAAAGTAATACAGTTGTGTTTAGAAAAAGAGTCAGGGAAAGAACAAAGCAACATTTTTCCTTTATTATATTGTTTTTTCAGTTCATTAAATTGGTGCGAGACCATTAAATACATTTCCAACAGAGATGAGAAAATGATCAAACAAGACTTAGTGACAAATTCTTAAGTGCTTTATGTTACAGCACCACGTAATATTACTACATATTTTGGTGAAAAGAGAGACAACAAATCAGCACACTGAACACTTTAAAAACAATTGAATGTTATAATGGACGATGCTACGCAGCAGTTTTCTGGCTCCGCTCAATGGCCATTTTCTCCAGTCTCTCCGTGTAGAAGCCATTGAAGTCCAGCCTATAAAAAGACATCTCATTATTCATAGCACCTCTGTTGAGAAGACTGAACTTTAATGAGGGTTGTATAAGCTCTTCAGAAGTCAAGATTTCAAAAGCACATTTCTATTGTCATTGCTCGGGCCAAGGTTAAATCGGAAAGCACTTATTTATGCCCGGAGGAAAATTTGAATGAAAGGCTCTTTCCACAGCCCACCTGTAGATGATGTTGATCATGCTGTGCTCACAGTCATTGGTGCTGTAAATGCTGAGCTTATCCAAAAGGTCCAGCAACAAGGTGCTGAAGTTACTGTCAAACTTGCTGATGGTGGCCTCGAACCCAGAGTCAGACTGGTCCACATGCTCAGTTAGGAACAGAGATTGAGAAAAATAGATGTCATAAAATATTATTATTATTTGTGTTTTTTAATCTTTTGACAGATTATGTTCAGTGATTACATATCCAGTTTTTAAAGTGCCTCTTTAGTTTCAGTATTGTAAAAGAATTTATTCAATGCCAACAGTCTCTTTCACACAGTAATACCAGTAAATTGCCGTAAAATTACTGGAATGACCTTACTGGTAAATACAAAAATGCCCTGTTCACACAGGCAACTACTCTCCGTCTTTTTATAAGTAAAGCACTATTCACACATTGGTTTAAAGTGACCTAGTACTTATGCCTATCTTATGCATTTAGCAGACACTTTTATCCAAAGCATTTTACAGTGCATTCAGGCTATACTTTTTTTTTTTTTAAATCAGTATGTGTGTTCCCTGGGAATCAAACCCACAACCTTTTGCGCTGCTAATGCAATGCTCTACCACTGAGCCACAGGAACATGTGACCTGAACCGTGAACTGACCTGTGACATCATTACCCAGAAATGACCTCTAAATGTCTGCACATCACGGTGTTGTATTTGTTAACAGGGTTAAATGCAGAGTAAATGCATGATCTGTCAGAATGACAGGACAAGAGCCATTGAATTCTGAATTTCAATGGCTCTGGATTGGCCTGAAGTAGACATCTGACACCAGTGTGTTCTGAACTTTATTCACACCGAGCAGATTACCTGTAATTTACTGGTAATGTTACAACTTCTCATAATGGTAAATTGCTGGAACGAATTTACATGATCTCTTAATGGTAATTTACCAGTAAAGTCTGTATGTGTGAATGGGGCTAATGACTCACTTTAGCAGCCAGTCTTTTTTTCTCTGCCTCCTTTGTCAGCTCAGCCGAGGCTGAAGAGTTCTCCATAGCTGCGTTCCCGAAAGTCAGCCGTTTCATCTCACTGTCTATCCTCATGCTATGAGTGAACCGCTGCCAAAACAATCAAAATATACACTCCAGTATGAGCATGACATAACAGGAAAGCTTCATTATGAAATAAAAGCAAACTTATGCATTTCACAACAAGCACAATCCCGTTATAGTGACCCCCAGAGACGAACAATAAACTGTATAATTTAATATAAAATATTAAAACACAATATATTCAATTTATGCAGTTTAATTATGTACTCTACTGTTCAAAATTTTGGGGACAGTCAATTTGAAAGATATTTATATAGATCACTACTGGTCAAATGTTTGGTATCAGAAAGATTTTTTTATGTTTTTTACAGGAGTTTCTAATGCTTATTAAGGCTGCATTTATTTGATAAAAAATAAAGGAAAAAATTGTATATTATGACTTTTTTTCTATTTCTATTTCTGTTATTCTATTTTAATATGCATTAAAATCTAATTTATTCCTGTGATCAAAGCTGAATTTTCAGCATCATTACTTCAGTGTCACATGATCCTTCAGAAATCATTCTAATATGCTGATTTATTATCAGTGCTGGAAACGGTTGTTCTGCTTAAAATTTGTTTGGAACCTGTGATACTTTTTTCCAGGATTCCTTGATGAATAAAAAGTGAACAAGAAGAGAATTCATTTAAAATAGAAATCTTTTCTAACAATATACATTACAGTTCAAAAGTTTGGGGTCAGTAAATTTGTATTCTTTCTTTTTTTGAAGGATGTGTTAAATTGTTAAGAAGTGATAGCAAAGATTTATATTTTTATTAAACACTGTTTTTGTTTTTGTGTTTATTAGTTTTTTTTACTTATATTCATCAAAGAATCCTGAAAAAAATTCCAAAGTTTCCAAAAACTATTTTGCAGCACAACTGTTGCCAACATTGATAATTCTAATAATATATCAGCATATTAGAATGATTTCTGAAAGGACCATGTAAAGCAAAGATTGGAGTAAATTGGAGTAAATTTAGCTTTACCACCACAGGAAGAAATTAAATTTTTAAATACATTAAAATAGAAAACGATTCACAATTTTACTCTTTTTGAGCAAATAAATGCATCCATTAGTGATCATAAGAGAATCCAAAACTCCACAATTGTCTCAATAATGTTTGTACTTTTACCTGCATGCAGTTAGTGAACATGACACAGACAGACATGAGCTTGGAGAAGATGCGGAGCAGCTCAGGGTTGGTGAGCATACAGTCCTTCAGACAGTTATCCAGGAAGCTGGTGTGATGACACAGCACATCATCAATGTTGGAAGCCTAAAAATACATAATTTAGCTTATTAGGAACACACAGTGAATTCATTTAAACTCTTTCTGTGCTCAACCAGATATACCTGTAGATTATTTCAATTATTTGAGAGAACCATGATCATTTTCCTTAAATTCAAACCTAATAATGGATTCAAAAAAGGAATTTAAATAGAATTATGTAAGCACTCCAGCATTATATATAAATATATGTACTAAATACATGTAAAATATATTACATATAATAAATATGTAAAATATAATATATTACATTTTATATATTTGTTCAGCTTTAAATGAAATAACATTTTATTAATTGTTATTATCATTATTTATCAAGAATTAATCAGCAACCAAAATTTCAGAATCATGATAGCAATATAATAAAGCAACTTATTAAGTTTAATTAGACAAAAGGATATTTGTGAATGAAAGTGTTGATAACTCTCTGAAAAATGAAAATAAATCTGATTTAAATCCATTATTATATAAAAAGAACTGCTTGTTCTGAACTCATAAGCCACAAATAACCATATAGCAGGTTTTTTTTTTTTTCATTGACTCACAGATTTCAGGTTGTTCTCCATGATGTGCCATGTGGGCTCATTAACCTCAAACATCATGTAGTACTGAATGTTCTGCACAAAGTTGAGCATCCGTTGTCTTAATGCAAAGGCAGCAGCAAACCTACAATATACAAGAGCTATTTAATAAGATGCTCAGCTGAAGATGCACAGTCTCAGGTCAAAATACACGGTCTCACCATTTCGCAGAGTGCAGTGAATATTGCTTCGATGCTTTATTGCTGATCCACACATTACAGAGCAGCCTCTCCACGTGCTTGCAGTAGAACATGTGCCTGAAGAGCATCTGGTATCTTGTCAGGGCTTTTCTGTACAACAGAGCATCGTATTAAAGGAGAAGTTCATTGTAAAGATGGTCACAATACTTTTCAGTAAAATCTCACAAGCAAAAAATGTCCATATGTCAATAGTGCTGCAATGTAATTGTGCAAGCAATAGTGTGTAACATGCAACATTTTGATGGTAAATAATGACAAAACTATTTCTTTAAGAAGCACGGGGACATGCTTGAAATAAAAGCTATACAGCCGTACAGAAAAGCTGAGTACCGGTTGATTATGAGTGAAAGTGGCCACTTGACAATGTAGTCAAAAGAGAAAGCCTCCAGGCCGCTAAGTGACACTTCTGTGGGCTCTGCATTAATGATGGCTTTCTCCTGCTTGGTGTCTATAGCGAGGACACGCAACAGCTGGGTGATAACATCATGGGGCATCAGGTCAATCTGGAAGACAACAATAATGTTAAATAATGCACACCATTTTCCATTCGTTAAGACTCTCATCCACCTTCCAAATGATACAACCATTTAGATTCGTGACTATTTTCACACATAAAATCTTATTATTATATTAGTGTTAATATTATTATAAAGAAACAATTAAATAAAGAAATATTACAACTTAAATATGTCACTGTAAAAAACTAAACAACTAATTAAGATGCTGATAATGAGCTGCTCATGTATAAACAAACACAATGTTGCGCTTCATTCTAAAATCTGAACCTAATAATTTTTTTTTACAGTAATTAAAAAGCAGCCTTTATGATTTGCAATAATCGTGATTCCAGCTTTATTTTGACCTGTCTTTAGGCAAGAGATGAAACTGAACAATTTGTTTTTCATTTGAATTTCTACTGCAAAAGCAACACCTGAAATCTAGACGGTTCTGCAGAATGCACTAACATACTGTACATAATACAAACTGTTACGGTTGATGTAATTGTCTAGAAGACAGACCTTTAAATCATCTTTGAAGGGGTCTGTGTTGGCAGTGCTCATCCTCAAGGCCAGCTCCAGCAGGGCCTCCAGCCGCGGGGGAATGATGTCATCAACCGGCTTCTTCAGTTCTTCCTCCGTTAGGTCCATGAAATGCACGAAAAAGTCTCCTTTATCCATTAAGAAGTAATGTTTGATTGACCTGTACCACAAAAAATTTAAGAAATAAGGTGATATTGAGATATTGAGTTCACAGTTGTTGAATAAAACCAATCTTTCTGATCACGGGTCTCCAAACTCAGTTCTGGAGGGCCAGGGTCCTGCTAAATTTAGTTTTGCAAGACCCGTTTTAGATTATAATTTGGGCTCTCAGTTGTGGGCTGTGAGCTTGTGATGAGAAAAAGATTTATCTATCTTTCAACATTAAATCAAGAGTCCACACAGCTGATAATATCATCATAGCAATTCACACGACTCCAGTCAATTCATTAACGGCAGTGAAGTGAAAAACTGCATGTTTTGATGTAGGTAACAAATCCATCTTAAAGGTGCTTTAACTTTAAATACTCACTCCTGGACAAAATCCAGTGACATTAATTTAGATATTTAGTTTAGATTAATTTATTTAGACATTTTCATTGGAGAAATCAATATTATGAATAGTAAACTTTATTTAGCCGGTAGCAAGTTTGAAGTTAGAAACAGGTTACAAACATCTTAAAGATGATTTTATTAGAAACACATGACATGACATGGGTGAACTACACCTTTAAATCTGTTCATCATATAAGACAATCCTGTCTCTTCAGAAGATTTGAATAAACTCATTCAATTCATATGTTTACTATGTCTTTACAATTCTTTGAAATAGTCAAAGATAAGAATACATGGACTTGAAATGTTTTGAACAAATGAAAGTCTTGTATTTGGAATGACATGAGGGTGAGTAAGTGATGTCAGAAGTTAAATTACACACCCACGGCCTGCTGGAGTTCTAACATAGAAATCATGATCCTAACCTTTATCTCCATGAGGAAATCTCAGTTGGCCAGACAGTGATTCATCTTTTCTGATTCATTAAAATATTGGTGTCTGGAACACTGAGAGCTGTCAAAAGGTTAGCTTAAAGATGTGCTACAAATGAAGAGTGCTCATAAACGGCACCATTGGCTCAGATTATTCACTCACATACCTGACAGCTGATTATTATGTCAGACTCTCAGTGAGCCAAGAACGGTTACCATGTTATCATGTATACTTACTGAAAGCAATAAAATTGTATTGTATTATATTACATGTTACTACATCCATTTTTTGCATTTCTTTCTTCCTAATAACAACATATTTTTGTACATTTAAGCTGACATTTGATTTTTTGTTTATTAGGGTCTAAATACATTTAAACACTGACACACACATTTTCTGTGAAATGACATTGAAACAATGGGTTTTGTTAAAAGCGCTTGAACTGATTTGAGATTTCTGTTGAAAAACTGCAAGAATAAAACAATTTCAAACATTCAAGTTTTACCTCAGGCGTGAAACGAGCTCCTTTTCCTCCATCAAGAAGTCAAGTAGAACCTTACTGGCGTAGTAATATGATTTTTCGATCTGCTCCACATACGCTCTCTCTTTAAGCGTGTAGAGAACCTCTTTGGCATCTGGACAGGTCACGTCACGGCCGCACTCTCGCACAACATTCAGATACTTGCCTGAAATGAGAAAGAAGTTAGGACTGGTTATGAAATGAATGCATTTAGCCACCGTGTTCTTTCGAGCTGGGCATTAAAATTATTACAAAGTAGGGCTGCACGATATTGGGAAAAAATGACATTGCGATATTTTATTTTTCTGCGATATATATCGTGATATGAAATCAAATTTTTTCTTACAAACAAAAATGGGGTGAGCAGATTTACAATCTCATTTTAAATGATTTAAACATCGACACCATCATGTCAATTGATTAATATGCGTGAGGGAGAGAGAGCAAGACAGCGTTGTTTGTAGCGCTCTCTCTCTCTCTCTCTCCATCTGTCTCTTGCGCACGCACACACGCTCTCTCTCACGCTATCTCTTTCGCGCGCGCTCGCTCTCTCTCTCTCACGCTCTCTGCGAATCACATTCGTCAAGGGCCGGGGAGCAGCTGGCCCGTACAGTTAATGAATAATGGATCGACTACGACAGCCTACATCGCACATCCTGCGATGTGACTATCGTGGATTCGTACATCGCGATATCGATGATTAAACGACACATCGTGCAGCCCTATTAGAAAGTTTAGAAATTTAAACATGTTTAATATTTAACTCCTGCTTTCTAGTAGCATCTTATGTATCCTATGCTATATACTCTCTACATAAGCAGCTGACTTCTATTGATGCTTAATTACAAAAAACTTTCAGAGTTTCATGAATGCCTCACCTGTGTTTAATATCTTATCTGCCATTTTCTGAAGGAACGATGGGATCCTGTGCTGGACAATAGTGTATCTCTGATCCCAGTATTTGTCATTATAATCCTCCTGAATCTTCTCTTTTTGCAGCTCGTGCTCCTCAACCATGAATTCACTTAAAAAAAAAAAAAAACAGTATTAGCGTACATATATGAAATATAAATGTATGAATATACAACATATAGACATATAAACATAATATAAATTAAATACAACTTCAAAAAGTGGCACTTCAAACATAGCTTATTAATGTCCTTTAATGTGTCTGGAAATACTCAATTTCGTTTAAGAGAAATTCATGCTGAAAAGCTAAATATTATTACCAGCAAAAAAAAAAAAATCTAATTTCAAAAGCATCCACAAAAGGATACCAAACACATTCCACCTGTATGGGTCTTTAATGATGCCCCTATAGATCCACTTTTCAAGTATTTCGAAGTAGGGGACGCTGGCTGCTTTGGTCAGATAGAGGCAGAGCTCTTGAGCCTGGCTGTCTCCGGTGTAATTGAAGGTACGATCATGAAGCAGGCTGAGGGTCGAGCCGCCCATACACTCACCCTTGTCAACAGAAGTGGCTACATGAAAGAGACCAGGGAGAAAGTGCATTAGCATGAGCATGTCAACAATGTCAGCGCTATGTACGGGTGAAGGGAACCCCGCTGAAACACCATTACTACAAAGGGCCTCTTTAGAAATACAAATGTTTGCTCTGGCGCTGACTCTCTGTGAACAATAAAACATGCTTGTCCTAACAACAACCTAGAAACATGCTACATGATGCTAAAAACATGTTGAATCTACTAGCAAGATGCTCAGAAGTATTAGAAACAAGCTAGCAACAATGATAAAATGTTGACAATGTGCTAAAGCATGCTAACAGCATTAAAAAATTCTATAACATGTTAGATACATGATAGCAACATCCTAAAACATGCTGCCACAATGCTAAAACATGTTAGAAGCATGTTAGCAATTGGCTAAAAAGTGCTACCAACATGCAAAACCATTTTAGTTTTAGAAACCGGTTGATGGCTCCCTAACAATTGTGCAGAAACAGAATAATAATTCATTGTATTTGCAAGCATCATGTTAAAGCATGCTAGACACATTAGCAACATGCTAACAATGTAAAAAAAACAACATTCAAACACATTTCTAAATCATGCCATCAGTGCCTAGCTTGCTATCTGAATGCTTTTAATACTACATCTATGTAACTATCAGAGCTTATTTAAACTTTCAGATAAGGCTTTGTCAAACCCACATTAATATTTGTCCTGACAAACTTCTCTTGTGGTGCAGAAGGCTGTTGCAACTAATAAAGTTCAAGAATTAAGAACCAACTATCAATAAATATGAAATAAATACTTTGGCTCAAAGTATATTTTCACAACCACTGTCAAAATTAACTTATTAGTCCCGCTAGCACATCCAAAATGCCAAGTGCTGCTCTTATAAGAGTAACCACATGTTTTGACAGCTTTACCGATGGAGGCCAGGATTTCCATGGTACGCATGGTGGGCTGTATGTAGAACCAGAGCTTCTGCAGGGACAGCGTGCCCTGTCTGTGCAGATGCTCCAGCTGGGTCACCAGGATCAGATATTCCTTCATCAGAGTCCTCATGGCTGCAGTCAAGGCATGATTCACTTGACCGTACTCAAATGACGTTTTCTCCTCTGTGAAGCTGGACATAGAGCATTCAAATTTCTTGCATGAAACATATAAGAGTCTCAGATAACATGTGAGCAAACCAGGCAAAATGAAATATCAATGCTTTTCATAAAATTATTTTACAGGGGCAATGATTTGATTTGCAACCAGGGTTCGAAATTAAGACTGCCGACCCACCGGATGCAGATGAAAAACTGACCTTGCCAGCCAATTTGGCAGGTTATAAACCATAAATTATATCCTCCAATCAGGAGCCTCCACCATTACAAAAAAAAAAAGAAATGTCTTTAAAAGTTCAAACATATTTTCTTCTATGTATAGTGTACATACACAAGCTAAATAACAGCTGTTCGCTCTCAAGAAAAAAATACTATAGTAATTTATAGTAAATACTATAGTGCTTTTGAACCATACTATAGTAAAGCACTTGAATTAATTTTCTGTGGTAAATCTATAGTTGCTCTGGTAATATAACATTTAAAGCAATATAAACAAGTTACTTTACCCAATGCTGTACTAAGATTTCTACAACTATAGGGTATATTATTCTACAATACATTACAGATTAATGTAGTAAAAACTAAAGTAAACTACAGTATTTATTACAGTTTATCAGTTCACTATAGTTAATACTACACTGTGCATTCATTAAAAATAAATGTTGTAAATACTATAATATATACAGAACAATACACTTTACTATAGGATGGTTCAAAAACACTATAGTAATTATTGTAAATGACAATCCTATTTTTTCATGTGGGACTTTAATGTTGTAAAACTGAAATCCATTCAATGATTCAGAATCAGATTTATTAACAAATGCATTTTAAATCTAAGCAGTGGTTTTGATCATCTGGACTATTTCTGATGGTTTTTTTTTTGTCTTGTAGGTTGTTAACTTCAGAATTGTAGAAGCCAAAATCAAGGAACTAATTAATTTCAAACCCTGATAATGTAAACACGTGACAAATATCACTATTGAATTTCAAACTGTTCACTGACCGTGTGATTGTGGAGTAACAAGACGCCACCGGTAATATCCGGTTGACCAGCTCTTTGATGGACATGTCGAGGGAAGGATCTACTATGAAAGAGCGGCTCTGTCTGCCGAGCACAGGCTGAGCTGTGATGTCTCTCCCATCCACACCAATCAGCACATACAGCAGGTCCTCAACCAGAGCTTGTTCCTGTGCAGCCAGCGGCATTGTACCTATAATTACACATGTTTAGGTCACTATTAAATAATAAATTGACAGCTCAGTTTTTTTGTGTGTAAATTTAAGTGCACATGCACATCTTATTCATTTATTTTTTATTCACCTGTAATCTTCATAATCTTTAGTTAATAAAAAAAAAAACTTAATAACAACCCATCATAACTTTCAATCACATATATAACCAGATTTGGCATCTACTGCTCCTTCATTTAAAGTATAGTTGAAATATATTTGTTTATAATCTCGCATCAAATTGAATAACTTGCTCTAGCTCTGTAACTATTCCCTATTCATCTAAGGCTCTGATTTTGAAAAACCCTGCTACATACATACCAATAGCCACTACAGGATCTCCCACAGGGGTGGGGCTAGTGACGAAATCGCCAATCAGCGCAGGCCGGTCATACACCCAGTTCGGAAACACAGGGTTCGGCTGAGTGGGGTTCTTCTTGTTATGTCGGTCTCTCAGCATTTTACGGATGACCTCAGACGACTGTGGGTGAAAACAAAATGATGGACCATACAGAATTCAGGACTGACTTAATAAATGTTCCTCTGGCTCAGTGGTAGAGCATTGCGTTAGCAGCACAAAAAGTTGTGGGTTCGATTCCCAGGGAACACGTGCTTGGTTAAAAATGTTAGCATGAATGCATTGTGAGTCGCTTTGGATAACAGCGTCTGCTAAATGCATTAGTTTAATTAAATTTATCTTTAAAAAATGTAAATGTAAATCATGCTCATTAATGAATGCAAAAAATATCAGTGTAAACTGGGTTCCAAATTATTATGCAAAAAACATATCAGTAAGATTTCAATTTACAAAAGTTTTACAAAATAAATGCTTTATCCCTTCGTGTATGGCGTATTTGTGGGTGTATGTTGGCATCTGTATTTATATGTTGTCACTAGTTGACTTTGTGCTTACTGCCTAGTGCCTATGGATATGAATTAGCAATGGTGCAATAAATATAAAAACAAATTATTTTATACTGACGTTCATCAGTGTGTATTGTCCTTATAAAATAAACAAATAGATTATCATCACTTTCCATTTCCTCTTACTACCTGAGGAACATTGGAGCTGGCCGTGACATTTCCCAGCTTCTTCCGCAATTCCTCCAGTTCTTGCATGGACATTTTGCTGCTGGTTGCAGGAATGCTGTATGACGTGGTGGTGCTGGTTGCTGCATTTGCAGACATTTCCGATCTCTCTTTTGCATTCTGCTGCAAGAACTTCAAAGTCTGAAGAGCACAAGCATGTTCATGATTCTCATAAATCCCCAATATAAAAATAAATAATGTAGACACATTTAGGAATGATGTGAATTTCTTGTTTGGAAATGAGTATCATTAAACCTACCTCTTTATCCTCAGTGAGTTTGGAAAGCAAATACACCAGTGGATCAAGGTTGCGTACATTCTTTGACTTCAGTTCGTCATATTTCCTTAAGAAGTCTTCTGGTGTTTTGGAGTGTTCTGCCATCTTGACCTGTAAGTCATGGTAAATGAGTCTCCTGCATTCAGAACACATGTAATGGGAGATAAAACACACTATGTCTGTTTACCTTAGCACTGTGTGCAGATACTGTCGTGGTAACATAAGGAGTCCTGTTCTTCTGCAGCAAATCAATGTACACCTCAGCACCATCTCCTCCTCGGACATTAAGAAGCCCGAGGAGTTCATTAACATCATGATGGATCCTGAATTCACTCATGTCTTCAGATGAAATCAGAAGCTGAAATCAGAAAGCGTCGTCTGAGAAACGAGAGCAAGCTCCACGAATGAATAAATAAATAACAACCATAGATCTAGAGAGATCAGATGAACATAAAAACCACGAATATTCTATAAGCCCAAGTGACAGTAAAAAAAACCTCCGCGGATTTGTTATTATTTATGTAAAGTTATAGCTAACGCTAGCCATCGCCCCACTTGCATTTAACGTTATAGATATTGCACGATAAAATAAAACGTAACGTTACGGTTGAACTATAATTATAGACTTTGTTATTTTACCTAGTAGAAGTCTAACTAGTCCGTCTGAATAAGTCGAACCGCATCTGTTGATAAAACACCGGGGAATCCGACAAAAACACCAAACTAATAGGAAGTCAGAAACTGTACATTTGTAAATGTCCGCCAAAATGCATTTTTTCAAAATAAAAGACCTTTCCTTTTAACCATCATAATAGTATAAACGAGAATCTATTTTACATTTTTCTTTCTTATATATACAATTTCCAAGTGATTATTTGTTACATTTATAACATGTTTTGATTTAGATTTGTTTAATAACAGTACTAATACCACTCAGGGACGAATTAACGCACGGGACGTAGATATTTCGTAGTTACTTCCGAAATACTGTTCCTCCAGGAACGCGATCTCAACCGTGCCCCCCTCAGGATTATATATATATATATGTGTGTGTGTGTGTGTGTGTGTGTGTGTGTGTGTGTGTGTGTGTGTGTTTGTGTGTGTGTGTGTGTATGTGAGTGATACGATTAGAACGTCCAGTGCGGCACAGCATCAGAACAGGTAAAATATACATTTCACAGTATAAACAGCTTCAATTATTATAATGGGAGTTGTTGAGAGTTCTTGAACTCTGTCTAGACTCAAGTTAATATTCTTTGATAATGCAAATATTCTTTGCTCACTTTATGTAGCAATGAAAGTGTTATAATTAGTTACTTAACAATGTTTTTATTAAATGTAGTTAAGTACAAAGTCAGTCGATTAAAAAATATTATTTGACATGATACCTATATCTACTTGTACAATTAAAAGACAGGTTTTATGCATAGGCTAGGGCGAAGTCAGCTAAAATTTGGTAAATTACTTAATACCATCAAATAAGCTATGCATGAGATCAAATTTTTTTTCAATTAGCATGGGTCTCTTAAATATATATAGGCCTATATATATTTTAAATGTGAAAGTATAATTATTTTAGAATTATGAGAAGGCACCTTCTTGAGCCTTGGCACAACATTCAGGAAATATGGGCCAACTCTTCAGTTACAATGGGCTAGGTAATTTTGGCTGAAATAATTGTATTTTTAATAGTAAATTTACACTATTGTCTATTTAGTGTGCCATTGCAACAACACCATGAATTTAAATTTACATGTAAATTTTAAATTTATGCATTTAGTAGACAGCGACTTACGGTGCATTCAGGCTATCAATTGTTACCATGTGTTCCTGGGGAATCGAACCCCCAACCTTGCACTTGATCGCTCAATGCGATACCAGTTGATCTACAGGAACACTAATAGTTCAATGAATTTGTTTCATTAAATAGCAAGTTGAACCAATACTTCATTAAGCAATGCAATTAAAAATGAACTGATCATGTTGTATAGGCCTATGTGTGTTTCAGTGCACTGGTGTCTTTTGTGTGCATGTATTAGTATGATAATCAAAAGCTTTTTTAACATTTTGTTAAAGATTAGGACATATTTGACAAACAAAAACACTTTAATATTTCCTATTCTGTATGTCTTAACATTGCACCTATTCAGGCAAGTTAAAATCAAAGTTTTGTTTTTAAATGAAGCTTGTTTTATTTGAAAGAGCCTGTCAAAACCTTGTTCATTAAAGGTGCCATATGCAGAAATTGAGGTAAAAATATCCATAACATGACGTACACTCATCAAAAGAATAAGAAGAAATAAGGGCGATGATGTCATAAAAAAAATGTCAAGTTATAGTGCTGCAGAGATATCAACCTTAATTAGCATTAGCATTACTAGCCCCGGCCCGACAGGTGTTGTAATACCAGTTTCGGCCGTGGGAGGTGGTATGCGGGCAACATAACCACCAGCCAACCTACAATACACGGATAACTCGCATGGCTTGTGGGCGTGTACTTGAACCTGATGTCAATCATGTGGAAAGTACAGCCCACTACTTTCAGTTCAGAGATGAGAGCGGAAGGATAGCTGAAGCCCTTGGCAAGAGACCAACACCCGCTACAGGGAAACAACCGCGCTCGGAATCACAAATCAAATCCGATAAGAATACCAGAGTAAACATCGGCACTGCTTTTAATCGCTGGAGACAACTGATGGACCTGAAAGAAATGAGGTTCGACTCCGAACTTGCAAGTTAGATGCTGTTAGTATTTCGCTAGAAGTTTGTTTTATATGTTTGTGTATTTGTTTTCGGGAAGTTATAACATAGAAATGTATCGAAGGCTGTTCGATAAACGTGCTAATGTTAGCGATGGCTAACCGTAGCTGCGTTTGATAATTAGCTAGCTATAACTTAACGTTACCCATTTTATTATATAGGGCTGTGCATGTCTTTACTCATGCACATCTCATCAGTAAAGACGCTCCTGTAATTAGGAGTATATCTCCAGCACGTGTGTTCAGATCAGGATTGCCAGGTTTTCACAACAAATCCTGCCCAGTTGCTTCTCAAAACTAGCCCAATCTCGCTTCCAGAAGGTTCCCCGATAAAACATTGCTTTCCCGGGGTTAAAATATAGGTTTTTTAGCAGGGTTGCCTTGGTATAATTCGCATTTTAGGGGCTAAATATCACGTTATTTGTATTGGGGTCGCTGTGACCAGCGGACATTAAAAACAACCACCACAGACTTGGCAACACTGGTTGGCATTTACTACACAGCCGTAATTCACTGACAATCTACACAACATCGATGTTAAAATCGCAGGCGATTCTTTGTCGATTTTGAAAGCAATTTTGTGTTAGTTGTCGGAAGACTAAGGCTCTGTGCAGTAACCGCCGCTCCACCTGAAACAGTGTTGCCAAGTCTGCGGTTGTTTTTCATGTCCGCGGTTTGAAGCAATCCCAATACCAATAACGTGATATTTAGCCCCTAAAATGCTATTTTTCCCAGGGAAACCCTTCCCCAAAATTTATATTTTAACCCCTGGAAGCAAGTTTTATCGCGGAACCTCCCGGAAACGCGATTGGGCTAGTTTTGGACTAGTTTTAAGAAGCAACTGGGCAGGATTTGTTGTGAAAACCTGGCAACCCTGATCTGAATGCACATGCTGGAGATATACTTCTAATTACAGGAGCGTCTTTACTGATGAGAGATGCATGGAAATCGCATTCGATTTTTTGCACAGCCCTATGTATCATAACTAACCTGCTCTGTCTAGTCTGTTGGTCTCCGTGTCCTCTTTGCTTTGTGGTTTTTCTGTGCGTGAAAAAATTGATGTGTGGGGTGAAAGCGTGTGAAAAGAGTCAATTGCGTGTGTCTCACGGCGAATGCTTGAGAGTTGGCACATTAGTTCTCAAGCAGAATAAAGGACAGGTTGATTATTGCTGTTTAGTGTTTGTGTTAATCTATGATGTGTCCTTGTTTGCCTACAGGGACATAAAAAAATAAATTAAAAGTGATACATGGACCAAGGTGTCTGAGATTGTTCATTTTAAGTAAAGGATCCTTATATTTCGTCCACAACAATATTTAATGAGGTTATAACTCCTTGTGGTTAGTCTGCATGAGATCAACAAGCTTGTTTGCTTTGCGGCCGCTTTAAATACAAAATAAGCATTCGATCTACGTTAGAGCGTCTGAGCGCTCACAAATCTTTCTGCAGCGTCGTGAGCAGAGCGGCAAGAGCGATTTTTGACGCTCTAGACGCCGGCGGTGTGAACGCACAGTTAGGCTTCGGCTATGGCTGTAGTCTTGTTGTGAAAGTAGGGGCGGAGCATAGAGACTATGCCGTTTCTCGTTTGTTACTCTAGAGTAGACCAATTCACTTTATTGAGGCATACTGCCCCCATCTGGTATGGAATGTGGAGTATGACTTGATTTTTTTTGCCAAAAATTACAGATGGCACCTTTAACCTTTGCTTCGTTGGTAAGCTTAGGTACAATTGCTTTAGTACCCTTATTAGTGATTAATTAAATTTACTATGTCAGGCTCACTTACCTTACAATTTCTCTGACAAGCTCCATGTAACAGTCTGCCCTGCCCACCTTAAAAACTCAGACCAATCTAAATATGTTACATGTTAACAAGTGTTGAAGCTACAATGCAAGATCAGTTATTATGATTGGCTGTAACAATTAAAAGAGATATGAAGCTACAACCTTTTTTGTCCCTTTTTACCTGATGACCCATTTTAGCTGACCTATTTAATAGATTACACTAATATTAGGCTAATTTTCACATAGCCAATTAAAGATAAACTTACATGATAATATATATAAAGGTGCAAAATGTATTTACTTATATTTAAGAATCATGGTATTTTATTATATAGTTAACAAGTCTGGAAAATTTCAAATAAAAAAAGTAATAACATAATATACAATTTCCACAATAAATTGAAATTAGGGATGTTGCACACCCTGTCTGGTTGAGGTTTTGTTTATGCATGATATGACTGCTATTTTATAATTTGTAAGAGACTTCTTCAGTCGGAATAGGCATATATGAAAGCAAAAACAAATTCTGTCATTTGTCTTGTGTTAGTGTTTAGAATTCCTTTTGGAGTGACAAAATGAATTAATTAATTAAATAAAAGAGACCAAAATACAACTATGAAACAAGAAATTAGAAATCCTGAACTTCCAGTTTTTACCACAGTTGCCTCGAAGCCTCCAGACTTAACCGCATCAATCACTGTATCGATTCTGGAGACAGTCACACATCTGGACAATTTGAGTTTGCTAGGAATAGAACCCTGTGGTGATTATCAGAGATGTGGGTGAAGATGGCACACAACTTTTAGGCATCTTGTCTATTATCTCTATGAATTGAAAAATGTATACCCATCAAAAACAAATCCAGAAGAATTTGTCACTCAAATTTTTTTTCAATTAGCATGGGTCTCTTAAATATATATAGGCCTATTTATATTTTAAATGTGAAAGTATAATTATTTTAAAATTATGAGAAGGCACCTTCTTGAGCCTTGGCACAACATTCAGGAAATATGGGCCAACTCTTCAGTTACAATGGGCTAGGAAATTTTGGCTGAAATAATTGTATTTTTAATAGTAAATTTACACTATTGTCTATTTAGTGTGCCATTGCAACAACACCATGAATTTAAATTTACATGTAAATTTTAAATTTATGCATTTAGTAGACAGCGACTTACGGTGCATTCAGGCTATCAATTGTTACCATGTGTTCCTGGGGAATCGAACCCCCAACCTTGCACTTGATCGCTCAATGCGATACCAGTTGATCTACAGGAACACTAATAGTTCAATGAATTTGTTTCATTAAATAGCAAGTTGAACCAATACTTCATTAAGCAATGCAATTAAAAATGAACTGATCATGTTGTATAGGCCTATGTGTGTTTCAGTGCACTGGTGTCTTTTGTGTGCATGTATTAGTATGATAATCAAAAGCTTTTTTAACATTTTGTTAAAGATTAGGACATATTTGACAAACAAAAACACTTTAATATTTCCTATTCTGTATGTCTTAACATTGCACCTATTCAGGCAAGTTAAAATCAAAGTTTTGTTTTTAAATGAAGCTTGTTTTATTTGAAAGAGCCTGTCAAAACCTTGTTCATTAAAGGTGCCATATGCAGAAATTGAGGTAAAAATATCCATAACATGACGTACACTCATCAAAAGAATAAGAGGAAATAAGGGCGATGATGTCATAAAAAAAATGTCAAGTTATAGTGCTGCAGAGATATCAACCTTAATTAGCATTAGCATTACTAGCCCCGGCCCGACAGGTGTTGTAATACCAGTTTCGGCCGTGGGAGGTGGTATGCGGGCAACATAACCACCAGCCAACCTACAATACACGGATAACTCGCATGGCTTGTGGGCGTGTACTTGAACCTGATGTCAATCATGTGGAAAGTACAGCCCACTACTTTCAGTTCAGAGATGAGAGCGGAAGGATAGCTGAAGCCCTTGGCAAGAGACCAACACCCGCTACAGGGAAACAACCGCGCTCGGAATCACAAATCAAATCCGATAAGAATACCAGAGTAAACATCGGCACTGCTTTTAATCGCTGGAGACAACTGATGGACCTGAAAGAAATGAGGTTCGACTCCGAACTTGCAAGTTAGATGCTGTTAGTATTTCGCTAGAAGTTTGTTTTATATGTTTGTGTATTTGTTTTCGGGAAGTTATAACATAGAAATGTATCGAAGGCTGTTCGATAAACGTGCTAATGTTAGCGATGGCTAACCGTAGCTGCGTTTGAATCTAAATATCTAAATATTTAGATTCAATCTATACCAATCTATACCAATCTAAATATGTTACATGTTAACAAGTGTTGAAGCTACAATGCAAGATCAGTTATTATGATTGGCTGTAACAATTAAAAGAGATATGAAGCTACAACCTTTTTTGTCCCTTTTTACCTGATGACCCATTTTAGCTGACCTATTTAATAGATTACACTAATATTAGGCTAATTTTCACATAGCCAATTAAAGATAAACTTACATGATAATATATATAAAGGTGCAAAATGTATTTACTTATATTTAAGAATCATGGTATTTTATTATATAGTTAACAAGTCTGGAAAATTTCAAATAAAAAAAGTAATAACATAATATACAATTTCCACAATAAATTGAAATTAGGGATGTTGCACACCCTGTCTGGTTGAGGTTTTGTTTATGCATGATATGACTGCTATTTTATAATTTGTAAGAGACTTCTTCAGTCGGAATAGGCATATATGAAAGCAAAAACAAATTATGTCATTTGTCTTGTGTTAGTGTTTAGAATTCCTTTTGGAGTGACAAAATGAATTAATTAATTAAATAAAAGAGACCAAAATACAACTATGAAACAAGAAATTAGAAATCCTGAACTTCCAGTTTTTACCACAGTTGCCTCGAAGCCTCCAGACTTAACCGCATCAATCACTGTATCGATTCTGGAGACAGTCACACATCTGGACAATTTGAGTTTGCTAGGAATAGAACCCTGTGGTGATTATCAGAGAAGTGGGTGAAGATGGCACACAACTTTTAGGCATCTTGTCTATTATCTCTATGAATTGAAAAATGTATACCCATCAAAAACAAATCCAGAAGAATTTGTCACTCTGGCCGTCCGACCAATCCCAGTCAGTTCTGAGTTTGCACTCTGGTGTAGAGAACGCAGATGTTTTAAGGTGGAAGATTACTCATGTCAGTGAGTCTCTTCTAACTCCCAGTGTTTGCAGTAGCTCAACAGAGCACATCTTGCCAGGGTGATACGCACAATAAATGACTCACCACTAAAGGTATAACCTTGTGAAAAACCAAGTGCCATCTCACCAATCTATTCCAAATATCTTGTGGCGCTTTCAAATGGAACCTCTGAGGAATAATGTGTGAAAGAAGCAGGCGTTGAATGAAAAATAGAGATGGTGCCATTCTCAAGCCACAAATAATCTTGAAACTGTCAGTCGAGGGTGAAAGAACTGAAGTGCTGGCTGCTGTTGGTTTATGGTTTAAGGTCACTAGTCTGGGCAATGAGACCATCTGCAGAAATGAAACCTGATCAGTCAAGACTTCTAAAACATAATAACAGCATTTAATTTCACATGACCCCCTTGACTGCTGTAGATGGCGCTGTGATGAAGTTCGATGTCTCGCCATGGGGATAAAAGATGTTATAACTCAGGCATAAAATGTCCGATCTGGCCCAAACTTCACTTGTGTGATAAGGGTCCTGGCCTAAACAGATCTGAAGGCGAATATTTCATAGAGTGTGGCAAAATGGCTCGATAGCGCCACCTATACACTTTCAACAGAGTGCGTATACACTTTAAACGGAGTGCGCGTCGAGCTATGTTTCATGTACATGTACAAAAATCGGTACACACATGTAACACACCAATATCTACGAAAAAATCTCTTGGTACGAAATCCGAATCCCAACAGGAAGTCAGTTATTTAGAATTTTCTCTGCAAAATTAGTGTTGTTTTGGCCATTTTCAGGGGTTGGACTTTAACGAACTCCTCCTAGAGATTTATTCAGATCAACACCAAACTTGGTCAGTGTAATCTAAACCCTTTTGCGATCTTAGATTGCGAAGATCTTGAGGTTTCGTTAAAGGGCGTGTCCATGGCGGCCTGACAAATTTCGATGTTTCGCCATGAAATAGGATGTTGTTGTAACTCAGGCATAAAATGTCCAATCCTCCCCAAACCTCACATGTTCGACAAAAGTCCTGCCCTGAACACATCTGAAGGCCAATATTCCACTATAATGATAGCGCCACCTACTGGCAACAGGAAGATTGGTACATATTTGGAATAAACATTGATATATTCTACTTATATTTATGAGTTTAAACGCATATTTCTCACCGTTCACCTATTAACTAAAGCCACTCGCTGCTGGTGAGCCCGGGTGCGAGGGCCCGTTCATCGCTGCTTGCAGCTTTAATTAGGTTTTTGAAATTGTGTAGCATAAAGATGCATGACAACATTGCCTTAGTTTTGAGGGACAGTTTTGAGTCAGTTAGGCTTTGTATTTCATGATTTATTTTGTTTCTTTTTTTATACATCTTTTGCTTTCATTTAAAATTTCTTGTTCTAACAGTTTTTTTTTACACGTTTGCACTATTTTCACAAGTGAAATGTAAATTTTTAAAATGTATCTCATACTTTCATAGCAGTTGTACAAGAATTGCATTGGCAGCAAAATAAATGAAATAAATAATAATCGCTGTGTTACTAGACATATACTGTTACAAACTTTATGAACATTATGTAAATACTGTTGGTTAATGCTAGTATATTTTCTAACATGAAAACTGTATCCTGTAAAATCTAAAACTTTTCAACAAATGTGATTTTGAAACAGATTTTGCATTATTTGCTACTGAATTATAATGTTCTTACACTGTGATGTTATTACAATGATCTTATGTTTTAAATTTTTTTAGCTATAAAAATTTTGAAAATGTACACTATGCATGTAAAAATATCATAAACATAAAACATATAAGATAAGTTGGATTAAACAATGAACTAGAAAATAAATAAACTAAAATGTTTGTTAGCGTTATGAAAGGCAGTTAATGAAATATTTATAGAGATTAAACACTTATTTTGTGTAATGAAAATGATTCTTTTTTATTTTGTGTAGTCTACTAACATAATTGAAAACAAAGTTTTTTTTTAAAATGTGCATTTTGAATGCTGTGAAATCAGTAATAGTTTCGAAAATGTACCACTTGCATGTGAAAACTGCATCAAAGCAAAAAAAAAAAAACTGTTTGAGGATATAAATCTTGAATCAAAAGTGTAATTTTGGTAAGAGTTTTCTGTGTGTGTTTGGTAAGATTTAAAGGGATAGTTCACCCAAAAATGAAAATTATGTCATTAATGACTCACCCTCATGTCGTCCAAACCCGTGAGACCTCCGATCATCTTTGGAACACAGTTTAAAATCTTTTAGATTTAGCCCAAGATCTTTCTGTCGATCCACTGAAACTGTGTGTACAGTATACTGTCCATGTCCAGAAAGGTAAGAAAAACATCATCAAAGTAGTCCATGTGACATCAGAGGGTCAGTTAGAAGTTTTTGAAGCATCGAAAATACATTTTGGTCCAAAAATAGCAAAAACTACAACTTTATTCAGCATTGTCTTCTCTTCCCTGTCTGTTGTGAGAGAGTTCAAATCAAAGCAGTCTGGATATCTGGTTCGCGAACTAATCATTCAGTTCACCAAATCAAACTGAATCGTTTTAAACGGTTCACATCTCTAATACGCATTAATCCAGAAATGACTTAAGGTGTAAACTTTTTTAATGTGGCTTACACTCCCTCTGAGTTAAAACAAACCAATATTCTGGAGTAATTCATTTACTCTAGTACTGCTAGTACACTGACTGAACTGCTGTGAAGAGAGAACTGAAGATGAACACTGAGCCGAGCCAGATAACGAAAAACAGACTGACTCGTTCTCGAGCTTAAGTCATTTGTGGATTAATGCGTATTAGAGATACGGACTGTTTAAAATGATTCAGTTCGATTCGGTGAACTGCTCTGATGTCACATGGACTACTTTGATGATGTTTTTCTTACCTTTCTGGACATGGACAGTATACCGTACACACAGCTGCAATGGAGGGACTGAGAGCTCTCGGACTAAATCTAAAATATCTTAAACTGTGCTCCGAAGATAAACGGAGGTCTTATGGGTTTGAAACAACATGAGGGTAAGTTATTAATTACATAGTTTTGCTATCTGGGTGAACTAACCCTTTAAGTCATTTGTTGATTAATGCGTATTGAAGACGTGAACCGTTTCAAACGATTCAGTTTGATTTGGTGAACTGGTTCAAGAAGAACCGGTTAAATTGAATGATTTGTTCACGAACCGGATATCACTACACTGCTGTGAACGTGCTCACAGCAGACCCGGAAGAGAAGACAATGCTGAATAAAGTCATAGTTTTTTTTATTTTTGGACCAAAATGTATTTTCGATGCTTCAACAAATTCTAACTGACCCTCTGATGTCACATGGACTACTTTGATGATGTTTTTCTTACCCTTCTGGACATGGACAGTATACCGTACACACATTTTCAATGGAGGGACTGAGAGCTCTCGGACTAAATCTAAAATATCTTAAACTGCGTTCTGAAGATAAACAGAGGTCTTATGGGTTTGGAACGACATGAGGGTGAGTTATTAATGACATCATTTTCATTTTTGGCTGAACTAACCCTTTAAGACCTAAGGTTTAAAATATAACATTTTATTCTGTTGTTGTTTGAAACTGTAATTATGATTTTGAAAACACACCCAAATATGGTGCACGGTTTATTAGATGCATTTAAGTTGTTAAAAATGTTAATAACACTTTTGTTAGCAAATGTAAATAACAAGTCCCTGCACTATATTTATGGAAGCATAAACCGAAATGATCAAAGCGTACACAGACCAACTGTCTTGTCCATGTTCTCTCAATTGAATCCTCTTCTTGAGATTTGAGTCTCTGACCTTCTGCAAGCCCCGCCTTGTTCAAGCAGTGATTGACGTGGTGCGAGGGGGCAGACACGTGATCGACTCGGAATGCATTTTCAATGTGCACATTGAATTTTGCTACATGTGTTGCGGGAAATTGAATGAAAATGCAATCGTAAGTGTCTTGACTGTGAGTGTTACTGCATTTAAGATAAAAATTGCATTTAAATGATAATTTTGCCACAGTTTTTGCTTGAACATGTTATACATATCGAATCATTTCTGTAATACATTTTCATTTTGATTTTGCAACTTATAAAGCATTAAAATTAGTATTAATTTTACATATTAAAACTGGTGTATGAAATGGCAAATGAAAATTATGTAATTTAATTTTTATTTGCACCAAACGTTGCACAAATGTATTGGAAAATGTAAATGTAAATACAGAAATGCATTGCCATTTTACATATTGCATTGTCATTTTGCATATTACATCCCAAATTGAATATTGCAACCCATATACTTCCATACTATATTAAAAGTTACAACACTGTTTTCAAGCACTGGCGATGCTAACTGTGTCATTTTCTTCACAAGATTCAATTTTAGATCAATTTCTTCAACACAAATTGACATGAGCCAAGATGTCAGACATGCAATTTGCCCATGAAATTGTTTGTAGTTCAGGTAAAACACATTTCTGACACTAACATTTAAAATCAAATTGTCAATATCTTGCAATAAACTGTCAATAGAGAGTTTCCTATTATAATTTTTAGAAATCTAGTGTTGATGGTGCAGTGGATAAGACACATGTCTTTGGTATGAGAGACCTGGGTTCAAATCCACTGTGAGACACCAATGTGTCCCTGAGCAAGACACTTAACCCCTAGTTGCTCCAGAGGCGTGTGACCTCTGACATGCTTAGCAATTGTAAGTCGCTTTGGATAAAAGCGTCAGCTAAATGAATAATGTAATGTAATAAATTGCTTTGTGGAAGTTTTTCTAATTATAGAAGTGTTTTAATCTAGAAAAATAATCTTTCAGCAAAAAGTAATTTCCCATTTTATCAGTTATTATCTTTGTGTGTGTAAGTAATAAAGTTAAATTTGTCAACATTAGTTAATACATCAAGTATCAGGAACTAACAAAGAATAATAATTTAACAGCATTTATTTATATGCTTTTTTTGGTTAATGTTGCCTGTGTTTTAAAAATGGAAAAATGTATTTGCGGAAAAACCTAAAATAGAAAAACCTTTTCTATTTTTATACATTTTATGATTACGGTGCAATTTTAAATGTTTTCATTTTCATTTCAAGATTTTACATTAAACCCTCACATTGCTATATGCAGTGAATGTTGCTTTAATAACATAAATGGAAAAATGTCAGGAAATTGTCTCACACAAGTGAATCATCAATGAAATCATTTAGACAGTGATAAAAACATTATTTGTCAAGTATGACGCTTTTATTATAAATAGCAGCTGCA
Organism: Carassius gibelio; assembly: GCF_023724105.1. Classification (NCBI taxonomy): domain Eukaryota; kingdom Metazoa; phylum Chordata; class Actinopteri; order Cypriniformes; family Cyprinidae; genus Carassius; species Carassius gibelio. The sequence continues at coordinate 5,644,550 of NC_068382.1, forward strand.
GAACACAATAAGACCGCAAATGAAATATCTGAGAAAAATGATCACTGTGACCAATAAAATGCAATGAGCTTATTGAGTGGGGACAAACTACAGCACTGCAGTGCATTTAGATCAGGTATTGCTTTGTGAAGTAGGTAAAGTAATAAATATGTGGGCTATTTGTTGCATCTGATGTGTTGGAAATTGTCAAATGAATGCATTTGCAAGAAGGTGACTCTCAAATCACATAATTTGCCTTCCTATCAACCTTACTCAAGCAATGTTCTTCTAGTGTCTGATATGATGATCAAATCATTATTAGTTTTCTTATTAGTCATGCTGTAGGTTGGAGCGGTCATCATGATGTGAATGAGTGAATTAAAACACTTAGACAGCAGGCCTGTTATGTAAGTCTGTTCATCAGTGTTGCTTGGTGGATTGGAACACAATGTGTTAGTTCTGAGGTGTGTGAAGGAAAAATTCTTAACAATTGCAAAGGCATAAGGCAAATGCACATTCATTTTTTATTATTTATAATATAAGAAATCTAGCACAAGAGAAACACATTTATTTAAGAACAAATGACTGTAACTTGGCCTTAAGTGGATTATTGCTTTTCTAAACGGTGGCAACAGCGATAATGATAAAAGACACAAATGTTCAATAGATAATTACATTTATTCATAATGAACGATTCTTCTGCCAAAAGATATAGCTCATTGGCCTCCAACTGGGGCTGTTTATAGCAACGGCTTAGGACTTGAATAATGCAATCAGATTTTATACACAAAACTATTCATTTTCTAACATGTTTTCATATTTTATAAGTAGCTCTTTTAAATGTGCTGGAAATATCATACCTGCAAAATCAGTGTAAAAAGACAAAACAAGCAGCTGACTGGCCTGATTTAATGACCTAGTACTGATTTGGCCCTATTTAACCATTCATTTAGTCAATAACAAAGCCAGTTAATTAATATGTTGCCACTAACTGCAGAGACAGCTGTGTGTTAATCTGAAAAAAATAATGAATCAATGTGGATTGGTAAATGATGTGAGGGAAAATGTGTGTTCAAAACAGAAAATACATTTTCATGATCTTGTGTATTATACATTTCAACCATTGATTAGTAACAGATGTGACATGTGAGAAAGAGCTTTCCTGGAGCATATCAGTCTTTGGTAGTGCAACTGGAGCACACAATCAACTATGGGTGGCAAGGCACTGTCAGAAGATCTGTGGGATGAAGTTGTGTACAGGAACAAGTCAGGAGATGGATACAGAAGAAAAAAAAATCAAATGCTTGATCAATGCCTAGAAGCAAAGCAAAGTCTTTATTACAAAATGGAAGGTTTTTTGTACAGCACAGACCCTCCCTGGATCAGGACGACACTTCAAACTGGACGAAAGTTCCAGGAGGAATCTGATCAGAGAGGTGACCAAGAGGCAGCTGCAGGAATTTATGACAAAAACTGTTCATTGTGTGCATGAAACAACAATATCACAAATTCTCCACAAATCTGACTTTTATGGGAGAGTTGCGAGATATCATGCACACATACTGTTTCCAAAAACAAATGGAAGGAGACACATTATATCTATAAACTCAATTGTGCATTTCAGATGCTGACACATCCTGCATCCTCATCGTTTGCATTCTGTCATCCATTCAGAAATACACAATAATGGACTTACAGGATTATGAATACACAGAGTTTAACTATAGGACTTGGTCCTCATTAGACTATTTTCTGTTTCTATTTAGTTTGAATAATTTTTATTCAATGTCAATTGTCATTTATTAATGTATTCTGCTAATAACTGTAGACTACTGTCATTTTTCAGTTTCACATGCAATTTTCAAAGCATGGTTCTGCTATGTTACAAGCTGAAGAACCCTTTTACATGTATATATATATATATATATATATATATATATATATATATATATATATATATATATATATATATATATATATTTTTTTTTTTTTTTTTTTTTTTTGTGTGTGTGTGTGTGTGTGTGTGTGTGTATGTTTGTGTGTGGTCTGTACTGAATTATATTGAATTAATATTTATATAGGCCTACACTGTATTTTAAACTTAAAACATGCATTAGGCAACAGCATTTGAAATGTGATCGAGAGAAGTCGTAGGCTTCAGTGAAGACTATTTTAATTACACGCGTCATTATCTGAGATTTAACCATTATGGGATATTTGAGATTTTCTGGGTGAATCATTGCTCTTTTATCATATAACTGAGGGTGGGGGCGTAATGGAGATCCTCAAGAAGCGGACGGTCAGATGAGATCCTATACAGAGGAACCATGAACACCTCGAGCATTTACAGCACATTCGGACGCTTCTTCCCAAACAACTTTTCTCTCTGGGAGCATCTCCAGAAGAACTGGACAACTCGAGACTTGACGCCTTTCTCCATCGACTTTCTGTTCGCGGGACATGAACCGGACACTATAGTTTTAATGGTGATGTACGTGATCTCTTTCGTGACCGGACTGGTGGGGAATATCATGGCTCTGTGGGTCCTGACGCGCCGCAGGAATCGTTTATCTGGAGCTTCAGCCACCAGGAGACTCCTGGTCAACCTGGCGGTGTGCGACATGATGGTGGTGTGTGTCTGCATGCCGGTTAACTTAGGGCACCAGGTGTATAACGCCTGGGTGTTTGGAGACTTTCTGTGTCGAGCTGTGCCGTTCGTTCAGGCGGTGTCCGTCTCTGCGAGCGTCCTGAGTCTGGCCGTGATCAGTCTGAACAGATACTACAGCGTCCACAGTCCTCTGCACGCCAGGGCTTTCTTCACGGCCAGCAGAATGATATGCATGATAGCTGTGGTGTGGCTCGTGTCTTCTGCGTTATGTCTGCCGTTATTTTTCATGAACACAACTAAGACGCTTTCTCTTCTAGACGGGCTGCATACAGTGACCGTGTGCGTGGAAAGCTGGTCTAAAGCCAAACTGCGCCAGAGTTACAACTTTTTACTCTTCTGCGCGTTATACGGATTCCCGGTGGTCTTTAACCTAATTATTTGCTTCCTGACCTGTTGGAAATTGAGTCGAGGAGGTACAGCATCAGTTTCAGATCCCAACCAGCTCGCGCTGACCTCTTCGACATCGCGCCTGAAGACGCGCAAGAGGATCGCCAAAATGGTGTTTGCGCTCGTGCTGCTCTTCACCTTCTCCTGGCTGCCACTCTACGCCGTGGACATCTGGATCGATTCCAACATCCCCAGCTCTCCCGATCGAAACGATGAGCTGAGCAACGTTGAGCATCGCTGGATTCTCCAGAGCAGACCCTTTGCGCAATGGCTGGGTCTCACCAACTCATCCCTCAATCCCCTCTGCTACTGCTTTGTCGGAAACTTGTACAGATCGGCCAAGAGGTTCAGAGAAAGCTACAGAGAGAAGATGTCATCTGTCTTGAGCATGACCAATAAATCTTCAATGAGAAATTCTGCGTCTGAAATCCAGCCGCGCAGCTCTGGCTCCTCCAGGAGATTTGCGTCGGACACAAGGAGCTACACTGTTTTCAAGCTGACCAGAAGTAAAAGCTTGTCTTCGACGACCGTGTGTGAGAGCATTTGACTTGGGGAGCATTGCTGACAGACTGCCAAAGAAAATGGAAAAGTCAATATCGTGATGCTCTCTAATAACTTTCATCGATAAGTCATTATCAAACATCACATGCTGCTTAATGGAGGTGTACATTTCAGTCTAAATATATATTTTTCATTGTTTCTTTGCAAGTTTGAATGCTACAGGAAACAATAACATTTATTTATTATTTGCACTTTTAATTATTAAATACCTTTTTTTCATTCAAAATATTTCAGCATAATTTGAATGAAAAGATTAGCTAACTTTAAAAAAAATGTTTGGCATGCCCCTTTTTTCAATGTCAAATTTTGACGCAATATGTAATATTCTCAATAAATTAAAGATGTTTTGGAAATGTATTGATCAAATGTATTATAATGTTAAAAAAAGGGATTATAATGCAAATTATTTATTATCTTGTCTATTTTGTAGGTTTCTTTTGTTATTATTTTCAGTTAAATAGATGAATACCAGATTTGTAAGGAAATCCGTCCCTCTGAGTGGAAAACTGTGGTCTGATTTATGGGGACAAACCAAGAGTGTGTGGCTCAAGTCAGGATTAATGGGACCACTGAGAGGCTTTAGCCCTGACATGTGGTTGTCTGTTATTCCCACCAACTCCTCCCCAGCAGAAATCTGAAGAGCCCTAAATAATAAATATTCCTACTGGTATAAACTTTCTGAAAACTGAAGTCATAAGAAGATGACCAATTCAGTGACAAATTAGTGTTACATTAAAAAAATGCTATGCTATTTTTCCAGTGTTTGCTGTTATACAAGAAAATTACTCAGTTGCAGATTAATGGATTTATATTCTATTTAATTTCTTTATTCTAGCGTGGCTACAGATGATAATTTGTTGTCATTAAGATTGAGCACAGATGTACACTCTCTCAGTGAACAGTAACCTTGTAATTTTGACACACATCTGTACAATTTTCTGTGCAATTACATTAATTCCATAGTAATCTTGACAAATGCCATTCTAAGATTATCCTCAAGTGCATGAAAAGGTGATCTGTGCAAGGCTATATTTCAGAAACTATAATTATGCCATAGTTCGCTTCGTGAAATGAAAACCGACTGTGCATAATTTGCTTAGAAATGAATCTAGGCAAGATAGAGGAACATTATAATTGAGTGCTGATTGTTGTACATTTGACTGATACCATTATAAATGCCCAAATAAGCAGTGTAATGCTCTGGATTTGAATTATTTAGAAACTTTAGCATTCAATTTTCAATTAGCCAGTAAACCAATAGTGTTGCCACCATAATAAAATGTGCACACATTGATAAAAGGATATGTAATAGTCTCTCTTGATATCTGCTTTGCAAAGCAGAACAATTCTGAGCTTAAATGAAGAAACATTGCATTTGACTAATGTGTTGTCTTATTCATAAAAATAAATACATTTCAAAGCTCATCTGAAGCACAAACACACAAAACAACTCTAAAAAAAATATTTTTAGCAAATATTACAATATTTTTTTTCCCTCTTGCATTCATACTGAATAGCCATGATGCATTATCACTATTTAAATGCTTTACTGTTTATAGCAGTGAAAAAAAAGAGAGGACCTCTGCTCTAAAAGATCTCAAGAGTGTCCTGTGATTACATTTATTTAAACTTAATGTCTTGCACAAATGGGCTCCTGTCAGTCCCTGAAAACAAATGAGTGCTATAATGGATGTGGTGCCTCTGTGAATAACCTCCATGAGCTTGTGCCGTCAACAGTTCAATCTTATTTCAAAGCAAAAGGGAGATCTGGGACAAAAACATTAATTCAAAGTCTTATATAAAAAACAATTACTGCATCTTAATAATTCCCACCTATAGTGAATATACACCACAATATGTAATACTTTGGGCTGTTCATGTTCATAGACAGTCTAAGAATGATCAAATTTCCTACAATAAACAAAGACATTGTTATTCAGCAGTTGATTGCTGCCACATTCTTCTTTGTATTTTGAGGATGGGTGGAGAAACTTGTGAGCACACCCAATAAATTGTTTGCTTTTTCATCAGACTTTGACTGCAGTTACTGTTTCTCATCTGGACATTTAACGCTAGCCATCTGAAAAACAAGGGCTTCCTACCTCATATCTGTTCAGTACAGAGTCTAATCTAATGTGTCAGTCCACCCAATGGGTTCTTTTCAAAAGTTTAATTGCCCACCTAAAATGGAATGAAGTAGTTTGTAGGAAGGTCTTCAACAACAACACAAAATAATTTTGAGCCCTCTTTATTTAATGAATAGTAGCAATTGACCAGCTAAAGGGCAACATTGAGAAGGAATAGTTCACGCTAAAATGAAAATTAGCTGGATATGTATTTACCCTGAGAACATCGAAGATGTAGATGAGTTGCTCACCAATGGATCCTCTGCAGTGAATGGGTGCCGTCAGAATAAGAGTCCAAACAGCTGATAAAAACATCACAATTATCCACAAGTAACACAGTCCATCAATTATGATCTCGTGAAGCGACAAGCTCTGTGTTTGTAAGAAACAAATCCATTGTTTAGACATTTTAACTTTAAACCGTCACTTCTGGTAAAAATACCACACAGAATGCATAATATATAATAAAATCTGTGTGAAGAGAATTAATAATGAAGCTTGTTTTTATGTTATATATCTAAATATAAAGATGGCAAAAGGCTATTGTGATAGAGTCAAAAGTGGTATAGAAAAATGTGTATAAAATTAAAACTCAAATTGTAAATGTCTTGTTTTATTAACGGGTCAGTTTTAAAGAACAGTGATACAGTAGGTGTTTATGAAATATCACAGCTATATTCACAACAGAATGCATTTTGATCTCTTTTCCTTGGTTTCCTCTATTCTCTCTTTTATTTCTGTTCCACTTTTCTCGATCTATCCATGATAATTGCATAGCTTTATTGCTACAATAAGAATTGGAAAGGGTGTCTAAACATGGGACTCAAGAGTAATTAAGTCAAGAAGAGGTGAATAGTTTATAATAATTTAACCTGAGAGCTGTAATCAACCGTAACAGAGCTGGAATCATTTGCAAAGAGCTGCACAGAAGCAGCAGAATGAGGTCTATGACACAAAAGAGTAGATTTAAATGTAAATGTGAGTTTTAAATTAAAAGTCTGGCAAATTTACATAATTGCACACCATTATTTTGTGCAGTGTTTATTCAATTTTACCGTGATTATGTTATTATGCCTTTGCCTGCTGATTATATTACAAGTTCGCTTAATTTTTGACCTGAATACTTCACTTCTTTTTATACTTTACAAACTAGAAATTAATTCCCAGAAATATAATGAGCTCTATTCCAACTGAAATGCTTTAAATATAAACGAATTTCATGATTCTTTCATCACTGCAATCATTTCTTCCTCATTCTAATTTTAAAACAGACATGTGTTGTTTTTTCATTGTCGTTTCATTCATTTTTGGATGAACTATCCCTTTAAGAACATTTATTCCTTTTATTTTATCAATATTATGATATATGCAAGTACTTTTACAAGGCAAAAAGAATGGTAGCAACACTTAATACACACTTTGTACAAATGTAAATTTCTATAGATTTTAAATCCATAGACATGTTGGGTGTACTATATCTGCACATGTTATACTCTGTGGAGGCTTTTAACAAAAATATTAGCCTAACGAGAGAAGGAAAATAGTTTTTTTATTCTCCCATGTTGCGAAAAGAAACTGTAATATGATGCCAGCCAGTTATATTTTACATTACCATACTTTGTGTGACCATGTGTGTGTGATTCCATGTTTTTTTTAGGAGTGGCAATATGGTTTGTAGGCTAAATCCTCAAGGCTGCAGCTTTGGAAGTCTTTACCCATCTGTGGAGAATGTGATGTCCTTTTAATCCCACTGTCAGGCACACGGGGTCCAGGCCAAGCTGGGAAAAGACTCACAAAACTCTAGTCTCCATAACACACCACATGACAAGCAAATCAGGAAGTATCCTCAAATATATCATCTCACTGGATGGTTTTTCGGATGAGCAAGGCAAGCCAGCAATTACCACTATCTGAGGAAGGTAAATGATGTCGAAATAATCATTTCATTTAATTTCATTTAAAACTTATGTTAGTGGTAGCCTACCTGGAGATTAATCTGCAGTGTGGTGTAAACTTACAAACTCATTCCAAATCATCTGGGACTCCCTTAATTTTAGATCACCTTTACATAAAAAAATAAATAAATTACTTTGGGCGAGAAAGGAATCCATTAAACTGCAAGTAATTTTAGAAACAAAGTTTGTTGAAATGTGAAATGTTTGTTCACATTTCAACAACATACTTCAAACCAGCAATAAAAATAACCAATGAAGGCAAAGAAGATTAAATTTTTTTAAAAACAAATGAGTAATGTTTAATAATAATAATACATGTTATATTAATCTTAATATTTAAAAGATTCACATTTAGCCTATTAGACTGAAGCTGGTTTACTTGATCATCCATGCATCAAAATTATGTTAAAATGCAAATATCAGACTTTGAGGAACGCTTATTTGTAGGTCTAACATATTGCATTGCATTGTTTTGCATCCCACAATTAAAGTTAAGAACTTTGATCATAAAATTAAGCATTGAAATACCAGTTAATGGGAGAAGCAGTGACATCTGATAATATGTGCGTTTTATAAAAGTAGTCTGATAGGCCTATAAGATCTCAATTATTTTTACATTACAAATCTAAATTTTGCCCATGTGAATGTCAAATGTGCATCCAATTCAATTTGGCTCAGTTTAGACCTCTGAATAAAATGTAGTTTTTTTTCCTTCTGTAAGTGCTCCACATTCTCATTATATTGTATGAGAAATGTAACAATATCAAATATGACAAAACATAAAACACCTATGCAAATGTTTTATTTTAGATTTTATGTTTTTACATTTCTTGTGTTTACTTTTGTAAGATACAAAAGATTTTTTGTGTATGGTTGCCACTTGATGTCTACAGTAAAATGTGGCTCCTGAAGTAAACCCATTGAGAAGCACTAATCTAAATGCTAACATACTGGCTGTGAAATAAATACACACTTCTGTTGTGAGCGGTGTGAAACTGGCCTGTGAACAAACACTTCCTCTGTCACAGTTCTGTTGTGCCACAGAGGATGATCAATACAGTCTGAAATTATATAAAAGAACTACTAAAAACCTTAATGACAGCATCTGAGCAGCAGTGCCAACACTAATGCCAATGTTTGTTTGTTTTTAGCATCACTGAGATATTTTACATATTTTTAAACAGTTAGTTTTTTTTTTTTTTTTTCATTTAGATTTTTTGTTAAAGTTTTAGTCAAATTGTTGTGTTTTTCACTTGTGTTAGAATACACACACACACACACACACACACACACACACACACACACACACATATATATATATATATATATATACACGTTATCTGAGACTCTTATATATTTCATGCAAGAAATTTGAATGCTCTGTATTTTAAGTTTTCATTAATTTTCCCCCTTTAGATTTAGTTATTTTAGTGCATCAATACATTATTTCAAGTAACAAAAATGTATCTATTTTTTTAAGGTTTTAGTTAACTATAACCCTGGCTCACATAAATATATTTCAGCCTTGGAGAGCTCTTATTACTCACTGTGCCTTCTGAAAGGATCATTTCCATCTGCCGTAATATGATGCATCATCATTTATATTTTTGAAATCAGCAGGATTTGTGTGTAAGATGGACTGCCCCTTAAAAGGGACCATTTGTCTTCTTCAGCTCGTTAAACAGATTTGTCTCTTGTGTGTGTGTGTGTGTTTTGTATGTGCAAAAAGATGACACATTCTACATTTAATGAGTCAGTGAATCACAAAATCAACCTTTGTGAACTCCAGCTGCAATTTCATGCTAATTAATGCAATTTGGGAAATTGAAAGAAATCCAAGGTTCCGGCAAAGAGACTGACTAAAAAGGAGATTTAATAAAAACATAAAGAGTCCGCAAAAGGTTTATTTGTTTTTGTCACGTGTTTGGCTGTAGTAAGGAATCACAGGACGAAGGAATAAATACAGCAATCAACTTTAATACACAGCTCAGGAGAAACACGTAGAGAAACAACCAAACATAAAATGTGAAGCTAGAGACTAGAAGGAGGATATTTAAACACTGGGAATAATAAGGTAATTAATTAAAACACAGGTGAACAGAATGGCATAATTAAGACATCTTTGTTTGTTTGCTCATGTTATTTATTTTGTAAAATGGTATTGTAAATGGGTTCAAAGGTTGAAAGGAAGAGGACGAGGGGTCGGCTTTACTGCTGACGATTTTTAATAAGAATATATAAAACAAAAACGGTGCCTCTCGCACCATAAACAGAAAGCTCTTTAGTAAGATCAGTCAAGGGGCTGGTGAGGACGCACCTGTCCATGCCCCAAGTGGAAGCCCAGATACATTACTTCCACACGCCCAACCGCACACTTCTTTCGGGTTGGCTGTGAGTCCGGCCCTCTCAGCGACTTCAAGACCGCCCTCAAATGCTGCATATGCCGCTGCCAATCATTACTAAATATAATGATGTCGTCCAGATAGACAGCAGCATAAGCAGCATGGGGTCGCAGGATCTTGTCCATGAGTCCCCGGAAGGTGGCTGGAGCCCCGAACAAGCCGAACGGAAGGGTAACGAATTGGTGTAAACCAAACGGCATTGTGAAAGCTGTCTTTTCTTTGGATAATGGATACAAGGGGATCTGCCAATATCCCTTTGTAAGGTCCAACGTTGAATGAAAGCGTCAATAAACTCGTCGAATAAAACTTGTCAACCCACGGTATTGGATATGCGACGAATTTCAACACAGCATTCACCTTGCGGTAGTCCACACAGAAACGGACCGAGCCATCCGGCTTTGGAACCAAAACTATTGGGCTCGCCCAGTTGCTATTGGACTCTTCTATTACCCCCATTTCAAGCATTGCGCCTAATTCAGCCTGAACTACTTTTTTTTATGCTCAGGCAAACGATACGGCCGGCTGCGAACTACCACGCCTGTCTCGATATGGTGCTGAATTAGGTTTGTACGGCTGGGTAGGGGCGAAAACACGTCGGCAAATTCAGCCTGCAACCTCGTGATGTCAGTGAGCAGGGACAATGAGAGGTGATCTCCCCCGGGGGCCAGGGTGAGGGATTGCGTTTTGACACTCGCCTCTGGCCCAAGATCGTCCTCTCCACTAATCACTGTCGCCAACATCACTGGCTCCACCTTTCTCCATTTTTTAAGGAGATTGAGGTGGTATATCTGACGTGCTCCATTCCTATCCGACCGTATAACCTCATAATCGAGCTCTCCGATTTGTTGTGCGACCTCAAGCGGCCCCTGCCACTTTCACATTAATTTGAAGCTTGACGTTGGGAGCAATACAAGTACTTTCTCTCCCGGTGCAAATTTGCAGAGTTTAGCGCCCCTGTTGTACAGGTGGCTCTGTCTGTCCTGGGCTTGTAACAAATTCTCCCTTGATAGCCGCCCCAGAGTGTGGAGTTTTGTTCTCAAGTCCAGGACATACTGAATTTCGTTTTTGCTTTTAGAGGATCCCTCCTTCCAAGTTCCCTAAGGACGTCCAGCATCCGAGGACGTCCGTAGAGAAGCTCGAAGGGGGAAACCCCTGTAGAGGCTTGGGGGACCTCTCACACGGCGAACAACAAGGGCTTTAACCACTTATCCCAATTTTTCGCATCTTCCCGGACGAACTTACGAATCATTGATTTAAGCGTGCGATTAAAGCGTTCGACCAGGCCGTCGGTCTGTGGGTGATTTAATGCCCAACAATTCGTAAAGTTTGCGTAACATACATGACATAAACGCCGTACCTTGATCGGTGAGGATTTCTTTCAGAACCCCCACTCGGGAGATTAAACGAAACAGGGCATCCGCAACACTCTTAGCCTAAATGTTTCGGAGGGCCACTGCTTCAGAATATCGTGTTACATAAACGACTATGACTAATGCAAATCGATGTCCCCGTGCAGATCGCTCTAATGGCCCGATGAGGTCCATGCCAATTCTCTCGAAGGGGACCTGCATTAACGGAAGAGGGCGCAATGGCAATTTTGGGGTGGCCAGTGGGTTTACCAACTGGCATTCACGACAAGATGCGCACCACCTGTGCACATTCTCGTGAATGCCCGGCCAAAAAAAAAGGGTCGTGAGGCGATTCAGTGTGGCAGCCTGCCCCAAGTGGCCCGCCATTGGATTAGAATGAGCCGCTTTCCCTGCGGCTCCTTGGAATTAACAATTGGGTTGCATCTTCTTTTGTCTGAGCGTCTTGGGTCACTCGATACAACCGGTCTTTTAAAATGGCAAAATATGGATAGATGAGCATTTGGGGAGGATGGAGAAGCTGGCCGTTGATGGTATGGACCTGTTGGAACGTATGTTTCAATGTCTCATCTCGAGACTGCTCCAGGGGAAAGTCATCGCGCTCTGAGAGACCCCACCTCTCGACTTCACGCGTTTCCCCTGAAGCAGGACTCGGCAGCCCGGCTCAGTTTTTCCCACCTGCACCCGCACGCCCCCGACCTGTGCCTTATTTCCCCAAGAGGCATCCGTGCATAGAGACCCCAATAGAGCACCGAAGGCAGGCCAATTCGTAGCCAAAATTTTTCGCGAAGGGTCGACCGGCTTCCCCCAAGTCCAGGGACCGGAAGCGTTGGCGATGTTGCTCGGGGGACCTGCCGACCCACTGGATGATGGCCCTTTTGAGGTCGTCGAAGACCAGCTGTTACGCGGCCACCTGGGCTTCGCCGAAGAGCAGGGGGATGAGGCGCGCTGGCCACTGGTCGTGGGGCCAGCCGCACGCCTCCGTCGATTTCTGGAACAGCTCCAGGAATGTTTCTGGATCATCTTGGGGCGCCATCTTGTGCATTGGCGTGAACATCCCAATCGATCCAGCTTCAGAACCTCTCGCGGTCCTCCTGCTGGGCCTGGATGATGGCCTGGAACCGCCTCTTCTGGTCTGTCCTTAAGTCCAGCAGAGCCTGGTGTTGTTCGCGGTGCAGGACCGTGAGGGAGGCGATGATGTCCGCAAGCAGCATGGAGGACGGGCTTTGCATGGCGGCGGTTCTTCTTCCTTCCCGGGTTTCGGCACCAGTGTAAATGGGTTCAAAGGTTGAAAGGAAGAGGACGAGGGGTCGGCTTTATTCCTGACAATTTTTAATAAGAATATATAAAAAACTAAAACGGTGCCTCTCGCACCATAAACAGAAAGCTCAGGCCTTTTTTCAGTTTTGCGGTTCACGCTCGTCAGCAGCGGGTCTCTCTCCTCTATTCCTGTTTCTCCTGGCGTTAAATACTCTCTCCACGCCAATTACTGAAACAAGAGACAGGTGTTGATTATTTCCGTTCAGCCTGCTCACTCACCGTTCGTCTCCTAATTCTGTCTCCGGCTGCAAACTTCGCTAAACCACGCCTCCGCCTCCACAGGTATCTTGTGTCATCATCCAAACATGCAAAGTTGGTCAGTAAAATGATTGCAATAAATTAATTGCCTAGAAACAATTTCTTGTTTACATATATAATGTGTTTTATATTATTTAGGTACATTTAGGCTATAGTTTGACAGAATGTTCTATAACATGCCATTGGAAGTCAATCTAACCTAACATTTTCTTATATTGATATTGTTTATTTCTTATTCCTTAGCAGCTCATCTGGCTCTTAATCTATGCCATGTCTTGGAATATCTGAAGGCCAGGTTTTTCACTCATCATTAGAACTCTGACTTTTATTTGCTATTATGACTGCATTTGTTATAAGGCTAGCCTATTAATTATCATCATTAATTTATCATCATCTTTTTAGCTGATGTGCCCTTAATAGATAATGTTTGGACTTTCTCCATGGTATTTTAAAGTTGCAATTTCTCAACCAAATTCAGATAGATCAATTGTGATCAAGTGTATTTGCTAGTTTGGGTTATTCTTCAGGAAACAGGCATTCAGAGATTAAATGTCAAAGTATAATCCTTCAACATAGTCTTGCAAACAGCAAAACATATCAAGCAATTTTTCAAGAAGAGAAAGCATAATAAAGTCAAACTAACTAAATAAATAAATATGTACATTGTGAATCAATGTGCAATGCATGTAAGAGGTTTTATGGCTGAATAAGACACAAGTTTTGTGTGAAGTACAGTAGGCCTATTGCAGTAGTATTTTATGTGTCTATCTGTCCTCTAGTGGTTGTGGTATGCAAGTGAAATAGAAGTTTCCTCCGTGCAAACAGGGGCAAACATCGGGCAGGATGATCAATTTTCATTTAGCTAAGCTGATGATGTATAATATACATATAATATTATATATTTGAAACAGAAAATGTTGCCCAAGTGCAATCAGGTCAATAATTAAACATTGCAAGCGTTAAAATGTGTTCAACCTCCATTAGGGACATTTATTTTGAAAGAAAGAAAGAAAGAAAGAAAGAAAGAAAGAAAGAAAGAAAGAAAGAAAGAAAGAAAGAAAGAAAGAAAGAAAAAGAGTAAATTCTGGGAATAATAAGTGCTGAAAATTACTGTCCAGTTCTAAATGTATAAATATTGCATTTATTTACTCATCAGTTATACAATATACATCAATTACACAAGTAATTAGCATATGTATGAAATGAAAGAACTCTAAACCTATAACTAAATGTTAAACACACGCTTTTATACGTAACGTGTTTCCTGTAATGTTCTGAGTCATTGTCGTTACGGGATATTTTGCGGTTTTACCTCCCTTTGGGTGGTAAGTAGAAAACACGGATGTGTTCGTGCAGGGGCTCTCGGAGGGAGGCCCAGGACACCGAATGCTCCATTGATCCACATTCAAATATCAGCTCGTGATTTACACACAAAAACTAATTTAAATCTGTAAATTTCAAAGATTGTAGCCTAACACAAAAGAATGAAAATTCACTTCAGTGGCATGTAGAAAATAATAATAGTGATAATAATACTAAACTTTACCTTGTAATCACAAACGAATGTGATTGGTTCGCCAAGAGAAGCGCTTAGAAAAGTATTAGCTACCACGTGGCAACGTCGTCGATGATCTGTTTCAGCAGCGGTATGGACAACAATTTACAACTACATAATAACACTGAGAAACAACACATTATCATATAATTCAAAAATCATCAGATAAATTTGTCAAATTACGAGAATTATTATTTTGATCCCTCGTGACGTCTCTAAGCCCCGCCCCTTTCGAAACTTTGTTCCATGAAATTGGCCATTCTACCAGCTTTGTTTTTCTGTATTTGCGTTTGTCCGGTTAAATGGAAACCCGGCCCACTTGGGCGGAACTCAAGTTTTTCTTTTGGGATATAATAGTTCGTCAGTTATGAACTATAACGTACAGTAAACATGCAGTGCCCTGCCTTCACAACTCATGTACTATGGTGTCTTTGTCTTTGGGGTATGTATGATATTCCTTTATGTAAAAATATGTTTTATTCCTTAATGCATGTAATTAGAAAGCATATTTGCGCTCAAAGATTAAACCGGTCGCTTTTGTCTATTTTATGAATTTATTCGTATGTATTTACATTCCTTCGAATAGTATACTCATAGAAGAATATATAGTGATGGAGGAACATTTCTATCCTTTAGTTAATTTTATAGAAAAATGTATTTATTAATATTTTTACCTTTTTATTGTATCCCTTTAATGACATTTACGTAGGCTATTGTTTTGCCTCATTTTAAATATGGAAAGATTTTAATATACAAGAATTTTCGTACATTGGACTTGTCCAAGTAGGTTTATCAATTGGAAGTATTTAAAAAGTAAAATAAGGCAAAGTATCATGCACTTTTTCAAGCATGTATAGAACATATGTTCAATTATTTTTTTATTATTTTTGTGCCGCAGAGAGTTCGAAGATCAGAAATGTTTTAAGGTAATTTAGGGCCAGTAAAGTTTACCCTAGTTAGGCTTATGCAACCTATTTATTTTTATAGAGTCCTGTTAACTTTTGTGCGTGGTGCATTTATGAAATTTAAAAATATCTTTTGATTCTTCATCAGGATGTGTGGCAGAGAGTTTGCTGACATTACCTCATGTAGAGCAATTTGATGTAGTGAGACCTAAAAGACAGAGCGTCAGAAAGGTACCTCCATTTGCAAGCTGGATCTTATTGTTACAACAACAAGATATAGTTGAATAAAACCTTTTTTAGTTTTAGTTTTAGGATAAAAGCAACCATAAGGTTTTGGTGTTTATGTGTTGATTAACACATCAATCCTCTGCAGGTACAATCTGATAAAAGTCCAAAAAGCCATGAGACATATCCTGATAGACTCACATATAAATTATTCTTTGGAGGGAAAGATCACCTGATTCATTTGGAAAAGAACTGGTGAGTGTTGCATTTGGGTGTGTTATATTTCAAAACTTCTTTTTGATGTTTAATCATGTGAGATACACCATTGTGCGCTAAGGAAGTTCTAAATAAATATTTACTGTGATTTAGGCAACTCATAGGACATAATTACTCTGAAATATATTATCAAGATGATGGACTGATTGTGAGCAGGAATCCAATTTTAAAGGTAATTTACATTTACTGTACTTTAATAATAACTATGATCAGAACAGCATACTAGCATATTCCTCATTTTATTCCTGCAGTATAGAGCATATCTATACAGTCAAACAAAAATGTGTTCAGACATCTCATTAATATTTCACACATTATTACAGCTTGTTAGCTATAGTTTAGAAAATGTCAGATAACACTTAAGCAAAACACGTTTACTTTATTTTGCTATCCTCACTGAAATAAATGAACTGTAGTGTCATGCACCCACTAGTAAAAAAAAAAAAAAAGAAAATTATATATATATATAAAATGATATCTGATGTCTGAATAATTTTTGGTTTGACTGTATATTGCATATTGTGCAGTTCCTGCTAGTATTCTATTCTGAATATTTAAGTCATGTCAGACTGACTGAAGTTCCCTTGTTTAAGATGGATATAATATAATCAGTTAAGCACAGAAAATAAAAATCAATCAATTTTGTATCATTTGTAGGACAACTGCTACTATCATGGCCATATTCAGGATTTGGAAGATTCTTCTTCGGTCAGTGTGGGAATCTGCTCTGGAATCAGGTTCGAGACAATTGCATGCTCCTTTCACATCAAGTTCATTACAAGATGCTTTTCATACATTTCCTAATGGAAATGCACAAGCATTAAACTCAGTTTTTGCATGTATGTTCTTGAGCAGCAGCATTATGTCTTCTGTCCATAGAGGTTTTGTTAGAGTGAAACAGCAGGTATACCTGATCGAGCCCCTGACCAACCACAGTGAAGGAGACCACGCACTTTATAAGCATGAACATCTGAGGTGGAAGAGAAGCACCACCATTTATGACCATGAACCACCAGTTGCTGTCCCCTTGAAGTCCAGCGGATGGGTAATAACATTTTCAATCACAGTTCTAGAATCACAAGTGTTCTGCACATGAAATAAATTATGCATGCATTTTAAATAATTCATATATCTTCTTAGAAAACAAAGCGATTTCACACTCCAAGATTTGTGGAGTTGTTTCTTGTGGTGGATAACACTGAGGTAAGAATTTAAGCTTTCAGAAGCTTGTCAACTGTTATGGTGATAACGATATCTAGAGATTAATAAATCGGTGATAAACCATAATACAATGTCAGTATTTAAATCTCTTTGACTTGACATTGTATTATGATCACTGATTTATTTATCTCTAGATATTGGTATCACCATAATAGTTTTTTTTTTGATTGACCAGGATGATACATTATATTGGTGAATCGCTAATATTTCTGTCTATTTTAACATTTTTATATTTTCAAATATAAAATGTTTGACCCATCTCAACATAGTGGGGCCAATACTATTGGTCAATACATAATGCCAAAAAGAACATTTTCCAAACAAACGATTGCTATATTTTTCTCTTATAGTACACAAAATATGGGTCTAACATGGACATAATCAGTGGCAGGATGCTGGAGGTTGCAAACCATGTTGACAAGGTATACATATATTTTGATTTAAGAGAGTTAAACCTGCAGGAAATGCAAGACGGTGAACACTTTATTCTTTGCTCAGTTGTATCGAGCCCTTAATATCCGGGTTATGCTGGTGGGGCTTGAGGTTTGGACGAAACAGGACCAGATTGTGGTCAGTTTGAGTTCTGACGAGACTCTCAGTCGGTTTATTGAGTGGAGAAAAAGCAATCTGCTTAAAAGAGTCAAGCATGACAACGCTCAGTTTGTGACGTGAGTATGACCTAGTTACCCATTTACTCTGCTGGATGACTAAGACCTTCACTTCGCTTCAGCATAGACGATGCTAGTGCACTGTAATACAAAGCTAAAACTTTTCATTAGTTAACTTTTAGTTTCAACATGTTGTGTCTTTAGTGTCTGTTAACATTAGTTCATGCACTGTGAACTAACTGGAGCGATGAATAATTCTATTTTTATAAACTAATATTAACAAAGAATAATTAATGTTGTAAAAATATTTTTCTTGTTGTTATTATTTAATGTTAACCAATGCAGTTACTAATGCAACCATATTGTAAAGTGTTAAAAATATATCTTTACGTCAGTATACTACTAAAGAACCTTTTATTTGTTTATTGATTGTTTTTCTTCCAGTGGAATTGATTTTTTGGGCGACACAGTTGGGTTGGCAAACAAACTTGCAATGTGTTCTGAAAGCTCAGCGGGAGTCAACCAGGTATTCATTATCTGAATCAATGATGATTATATACTAACAAATGGTCTTCTGTTGTGTAATAATAAAGATTCTTATCTTAAATGGTTATATGTTGTTATTTTTCAGGATCATAATCAGAACTCACTGGGCCTGGCAGCCACGATTGCTCATGAGATGGGTCATAACATGGGCATGTCCCATGATGAATATCCCTGCATGTGTGGCTCATCCAATTCCTTCTGTATCATGACAGAGCGTGTGGGGTAAGCAGTATTTGTGTAATGTTATACTGTGTTTTCAGTGTGCTGTTTATTTTTGCTTTGGTCAGAAATAAGATCTGTCTGTTTTTTACTCCCTGTGTAATGATCATCAATTATATTATAATATATTATAATTATATTATAATATCTGAAAGTGCATCTTTTAATATATATATATATATATATATATATATACTGTACTTTAAAGATTTGAAGTACCCTACAAATGCACATGCAATATACTCAAGCACACTACTTCACAAGCAAAGTAAGACAAGTGCATGAAACTCTTTAGACCTTTAAACTTCACTTTGGTAAAAACACAAACTGAGCCTTCTGTTGCAGTTAGATCTAGTAAAAAATGACAACATTGGAGTACACTACACAACTTTTAAAATCTGGGCAGAAGTCATGTAGTGTATTCCAGCCTTAAGTGAACTGCTCTGCCTAGTTTAAAGCCTGCACTGTCGGAAAAATGACAAATTCTTTGCCTGTCTAGCAATCAGTTCCCGGAGCAGTTTAGTGACTGTAGTCTGGAGCAGCTGAGTATGTTTCTAGACAACGCCAACCCCAGCTGCCTGCTGGACACCCCCATTTCATCCAGACTGTACAGTGGGTCTGTTTGTGGTAATGCCTTCCTGGACCCTGGAGAGCAGTGTGACTGTGGAACAGCTGAGGTACTGCACACATATCTGTCTGTAGTGACTCAGTCTAGCCCAGATGATCCTTTTTAATGACATCATTAATGCATTAATGTAGGTTCATCTTTGACTCAATATGATGTCTCACTGATGACTGTGTTTTTTTGTGTACTGTAAGGAATGTGAAAATCCATGCTGTGACCCCATGACCTGCAGGCTCACTGAAGGCTCACAATGTGCTCACGGAGACTGCTGTGAGAATTGCCAGGTAATGACCGTAAATGACTGTGTGTCTTTCGTTTCACTCTCAAGCATTGTGGGTCAAATTACTGTAAGTGGTGCAATACTCTGTGCTCCAACTAGAAAAATACTTCATGCCCACACACCTTTTTTTTTTTTTTTTTTTTTAAATGGCACTATGAACACATGTTTTAGAATATATCTTTATTTAAAGGAATAGTTCACCCAAAAATTGATTGCTGTCTTTGACTTGTCAGATAGTGTGGGTGGCATTACAAGAGTTTTCAAATGTCACCCAAACTTCTGTTTTAGGCATTTTCTGTTTTTTTGGATGGGAGGAAGGAGGTGCAGAATGCACTCACTAAATTGCAAGAAGTCACGACTTCTGGTGGGCATCCTTTCCTAGAGTGAGCCAAGAAAGTAATTGGCATAGGCACACTACCGGGATCAGACAGAGTCAAATAGTGTATTAAAGCTGACCCTTGTTTATTGTTATTTGTTTGTCCGTCCCATGGAAGAGCAAGATCCTCATATGGTTCCACTGAAATTTAAACCTAGAATCTTATGTTTATTAGACAAACACTTGAACCAACTGAGCCCCGATGCCAAAGGTTATTCATCTTGCATGGAAGGGTGACTCAGAAGAGCATAAAATCAAGGAAGGCTTTAAAAGGGTTGTTGAAGAGCTTATAAGAGTTCCCAAATGTCCCGCAAGACTCTTTTCTATATGTATTTTGTTGTTATTTACAGCTTCTCTTTTTTCATGCCAGATAAAAGATACTGAAAGCATGTGTCGAGCACCTGTAAATGAGTGTGACGTCCCAGAGTACTGCACAGGGCTCTCCGAGCAGTGCCCAGAGAATGATTTTAAGATGAATGGCATACCTTGCAGCTCTGGCCAGGGTTACTGCTATAATGGCCAATGCCCCACTCACCTCCAGCACTGCCAAAAACTTTGGGGAACAGGTAAGCGTGAGTTTATTGCCCAAAAGACCAAAATCTCTCCAACGTCTATGCAGCTGTGTTACAAGACAGTTCAGAAGCACAGTCAACATTCTTAAAGTTTGGAACGGCATGCAAATGAGTAGAGGATGACATAATTTACATTTTTAGGTGAAACTGGAATCTGAACTACCGTCATATTATTAAACTCTGTGATTCCCTACAGCCCAACTACTTTGCTAAAACAACAGTTCATTCATTTTCACCAGCTGGGTTGATTTGCTCTTCCTTGATATCTCAGTATCCTGCTCTGCATGATGTTTCATATAAACACAGGACTGACATCTGCTTCAATATTGTGTGATCGTTTCCCTAGGTGCCAAAATTGGTACTGATAGATGCTTTCATCTAAACACATATGGAAAAAATGATTCTCACTGTGGAAAGACCAAAAATGGATACAAAGCCTGTACAAAAGAGTATGTCATCTTTTTCATTTTCTAAGTCAAAACAGCTCACAAAATGACTTTTTCCAGCTTCAATATTTGTCATAGCACACTTTTTTAAATGTGCTTTTTTTCCTTATATAGAAACAAGATTTGTGGTAAGATATTTTGCGAAGGAGGAAACGAATACCCCATTACTGGTCAGAAAGCTGTTATAGGAACATTATGGGGACTTTGCAATGTAGCTGGGGACCAATCAGAAGAGGACGCCCTCAGCATGGTTCCCACTGGCACAAAATGTGGACACAATAAGGTGAGCATGTAAGAAGTGTATTTAGACTATGATGGTAGGACTTGTTGGCACAAATATCAATCCTCTGGCTTATGTTTCAATAGGTTTGCTTTGATTATATGTGCCAAAACCTGACGGTTTACGGTAATATTGAAGACTGTGCACTACAATGCAATGGTAGAGGGGTGAGATCAAAGCGCCATTTCACTGAAACCAATAAGAGAATGTATTATAATTCCAAACTTAAAAAGCTTTAAAAGGATTTAAACAAACAAAAATAGTGTGTTCTTTTGTCTTATTTTTTGCAGATTTGCAATCATAAAAAACAATGCCACTGTGAGCCTGGTTGGGCACCTCCTTACTGTGAAGTCAGATATTCTGAATGGTCATCTGGTAATCAAACGCACTCCTCTTTTCATGTTTCAATGTAGTATCTGTAGTAATTTTGACACATTTTACTCTTGTTTCCAATTTAGGACAAAGAAAGATCATCGGCATCTCAGTAGCAATCACTCTACTTGTACTTTTACTATGTGCAATCTTTCTTTATCATAAACTAAGAAAAGCCATCATCAGCTGCAAGACGTGAGTTGTTTCATTTACCCATACTAACTAAACATTTTCCAACTAGGAATATTTTTATTGGCCATAAAACCATTTTGCATATTTTTTATTTAAAAACTATTATGATACATTTTTTTTTACCAAATGGCTTTTTTTCTCTTTTTCTTTCAAAAAATCTCGGAGAATGAATGGATTTTTGACAGTGGGATAATTAGGTTTTTTTTCTTTGAATGTATGAAACAGTCAGCAAAGCTCATATATGAGTTCATCAGATGTGCTGGTGATAAAAAGGGGAAGACTCAGCATGATTTTGTTCCTCAAATGGTGTGTATGTGTGTGTTTTATTATTATTGTTAGTTTTTTGGAGGCTCAGAATAATGCTTCACTACATAGTTATGGGGAACTATGAATTTCTGAAGAAACAAAACCTTTTTTTTTTTTTTTCATCTTACAAAAATGGTAAATGATATTGATAGATCTTGAAATCTTCATCTAATTTTTTCAAAAGTCATATTTATTAGGGGTGTGATGAGATCTCGCAAGATCTGATTTGTGATGATATCCTCGCCCAGACCTTTCAAATATATTTGCATGACACTGGCCCTTTCACCAGTGGTGGTATGTAAGATATTTTATATTCACATCAGACAAGTGGATGCATGATAGGCAGGAAAATTACGCAGTGTAGTCTTTATCTAGTCATAAAAACAGAATTCACAATTTAACGCAGAATGTCATGGAATTTGTTGACACTGACATTGACAAAGTAAAATTAAATCAAATAACAATGTACATTATCTGTAAAAATAAAGCTGCAAAATGTTCTGCGTGTCTCTGTTACTGAATGGCCCAGACGCACAAGGCGGTCGCACACCGGACGAGACGCGCCGCGTCGCGTCGCGCCACATGTAGGACAACTCGAGGTATTGCACACTGGACGCGCACATTCTATATGCGTGAGCTCAATTTCGCAGCAAGATGGGAGAGTTTTAACTTCATCTATTATTTTAATTTTAAATATATGATTTTAATTGATAAAAGCTGAGTTTTGAACGTTAATTAATGAAAAGAATCTGTTATTATAATAAGTCTGTTATTGTTTTGTTGTATCTGTTGTCTAGGCAACTGTGCTGCTGAAAACGTAACCAAACACTTTGTAATGTTTTATTTGAATGAAACAAGTGTGCTGTACTTTAATTTCAGTTTCAGTTTATAACATCTGGGTTTTTTAATATAAAACTATGCGGATGGCGCTCTGTGGCGCGGCAGAAATTTGAACAGCGTTCTGAGTCGTAGCTGGGCACCGCGGACAGACGCCGAATGGCGCCGCCGGTGTGTGTACTCACATAGAGAATAATGTGTTCGAATTTTAAAGACGTGGCGCGACGCGACGCGGCGCTGCGCTTCTCGTCCGGTGTGCGACCCCCTACAGTTACATATACCAAAGACTGTCATTTACTAAAATGCGCCTGATGCTCGTGGTGATTTCAGTGTCTGCCGTCTCACTAAATGAGGACTACATGAACCACATCTCAAAATCTGCTCTGTGAATCACTTCATGAGCATTTTACCATTTGATTTGTGTAAAACTAGCATCATATCATATGCATAGAACTGTAAAGGTATTTATGGCAACCCGTCAAAATAAACGTCTGGTACTATTTTTCAGTAGAACGTACACAGTCTGCTACTACTACTAAAATAAACAAACATCTTTTTTTTTTAATTAATCACTTCTTCCATGTTTGAATTTTAATAGTAAATCCCCTTTGTTTGCCAAAAATTAAGTTTTCTTCATTTTAATTAAAATAATCAAATTATAAATGAAATTAACGTTTATGCCTTCATTTGATAACCTGATAAATGTAAATACACAACACAGAATTTTTAAGGGAAAAAAATTCATAAGGATACTTTAAGAAAAAATAAAATAAAAACAATTAAGTTGTTTATACATTCAAATAATTAGACATGCTAAAACACAGAAGGGTAACAATAAAAATAATATAGTGAGAAAAAATAAAACATTTCATAGGGCCCTAAACATAATTTTTTTGTTAAACGTTACAGAACAATTAAAATGGAAAAAATATATAGTGAAAAAAATAAATAAAATTTGGATTCGTAAATGAAGAAAAAAAAGTCTAAAAATCTTGGCTCGTTCTCGTGAACCCAGTCTCTTGTCTTTTCTTGTCTCGTCTCGTCTCGTGGGATAAGTGTCTCATCACACCCCTACTATTTATGCTTTGTGTGTAAAACATTTAATGAAGAAAAAATTTTGGTCAGAAGGTGTGGGTAGCTGTGAGTAATGTAATTATAGTAGTCTGTCCGTTCATGTCACATCTATCTGATTGTTTACAGAAAAACTCCGGCATCTTCAGGGCAGTTGAGTCTGCTTTTTGAGAACAACAGTGCCAAAAAGGACCGCCCTGAGATCAGCCAGCCCATATTCATGGGGACCACTGTGACTCGACCCTGCACCCCTCTAACAGCTAGATTGGGCCCGTCCCGTCCTGCTCCCCCAGTAAGTAAAACCTTTAATGTAAAGCAGCCTATTTATTATCATCTTAACGTTAATACATCTTTTAGGGTCAAATTTATATTGCATAGACATATAATGGATTTGTCCATAAAGTCTGGTCCACATTGCAGCATATTCTGGTTAGGAACACCCATCTAGATTAAAAGAGACATGTAATGCTCCCAGGTACAGTTTGAACATGCCATTTAGGGCTGGGAAAATCTAAGCTGATTCATACAATAATAATAGACTGGCGTGTGACCAAAAATGTGAGTGGACCTGGAATGGAATTTCTGTTTGTCTTAAAGTTTGAAGTACTATTTATTTCTTGAACAAGTTGAATATAAGTTCTGCTCATGGATATCTGGTCTATCACTATTCTGCTTACAGCCTCCAAAAAAGTTGCCATCACAATCACAGCAGACCGTTGTTAAACAGGTAAGATCAGCCATTGATACCAGAAATCCACCTTTTTTGATTTAAAAAATACATTTTATGATATTTAAAATATTTATATATATATATTATGCATATATATATATATTAGTGCTGTTGAATGATTAATCATGATCGAATCCAAAACAAATGTTTTTGATTACATTATATATATGTGTGTAATGTGTATATTTATTATTTATATATAAATACACAGATATGTATGTATATATTTTGGAAAAATATGTTATATTTTTATTTGAAATACATTTATATATAATATCAATGATATGGACATAAATTTATACATGTAAATACATGTAAATATTTTCGAAATGTATACTGTATGTGTGTGTGTTTATATACACATAATAAGTGTACACAGTACAGTACAAAATTTGTATTTTGGATGCGATTAATCGCGATATATATACAGTGCCCTCCATAAGTATTAGAACAGTAAAAGAATGCTTTCTCTGCTGTGGACTCAAGACATTTAAAAATATGATTAAAATATGAATATGCGACAAAACTACAGAATGTTACATTCTATTATTAAGTCTTTCGACACTCATTACCAAATAGAAAGGACAGCACTTTTAGAGTTCATCCCACTATTTGATGTGGCCGTAAGTATTGGAACAGTTTAATTTAAGGCAGATGTAAACAAAGCATTTCTTTGACCTGATAAAGATCAGTTAGATAAAGGTTAATCTTTGTCTCATCAGTCCATCAACTCAGTTCCAAAATTCTACTTGTGAAGAATCTTGCCTTTCTCTTTTTGGTGCTGATCAGAGGTTTGCATCTTGCTGTGTAGCTTCTGTAATTCTGTGTCAATTTCTCCAGCGGACTGTAGATTGACAGAGCCCCAGCTTTCTGGAGGTTGTTGGTGATTTTACAGACATGTATTTTAGGGTTCATTTTCACAGCTTTTATGATTTGTCTGTCATCAACTACTGTTGTTTCTCTCAGCCGATCAGGTCGTCGTTGGTTGCTGATGTCGCCAGTAGTTTCCAAACTCTTGATTTCTCCATGCCCTTTGTTTTTCCTATAGTTCTAATTGACTTCCTCTTTTCTTTTGGCATCCAAATTGCTTGTTTTGATTTCAGAGTCAGCTTCCTTTTCTTCATCCTGGTTTGTGTGTGTCATCCGCGAATGCATGACTTAGAATTGAGAAGCAACGGATATAACTGATAAAACACATTCCCTGCTTTTAATATCTGAAGAATGAATGCAACAGGACACAGCCGAACACTTACAAAGACCTGAGAGGCAACTGTTCCAATATGCTCACATCAGATAGGGAGATGAAACTGTAAAAGTACTGATCTTCTGGTAAAACATATTTGTGTTGAATCACCCAATAATAAAATTGGACATTCTGTAGTTTTGTCTCATATTTATCTTTTAATCATATTTACAGATTTCTTGACTCCAAAGCAAACAGAACAAATTTGTCTTTACTGTTCCAATACTAATGGAGGGCATTATAATTATTTTTTTGGCAAATAATTATTTTATTTTAAGACTGGAAATGTATTTTTTATATATTTCAGCTTTTTGAAAGTTATGCTAAAAACATGCATTATAAATGTATCATAAAAGTAATACAAAATAATAGTATATTTAAAAAAAAGAGTACAGTTAGATTAGTACTTATTAGAGAACTAATGAAATCTGGGCTGTAATACTTGAATGATTTTACATTAAGTATTATCGTAGGGAATTTGTACTTTACTCAAGTAATATTGAAACTGAATACTTGTACTCTTGTTCAGTTGACATTTTCAAAGAAAGAGAATGCTACTTTTTACCTTTTTTCATTTAGATGAAGTACAAAGCACTTATTTTGCAGGTCATCTGGGGTCAAGTTCATCCAGATCATTAGTTGAGTCATCTGTGGCTTCCTGTTGATTACCACTGAAAATGATTTCACTCATCCTCTAGTTTGTAAAAGCTTGTATTTTGGTTTGATACTGTGACTTGATAATACACAGTATCCAACCTATTTCAGTAGGATATCATTTTTGGAAAAGAGGCGATAGCCTGTAAGTAGTTTCATTGTGTTTATGCACTTGTTAATGCATTCTCTCAGCTCGAGTCTGTGTAATTGTAGGTAATCAAGCCAACTCCACCTCCTGTTCCTCCAGTCAAACCATCTTTAGCAGCAGGATCCTGGAGCACAGATCAAGTTGGTTACTTACATTTACTCTTACAGTGATTGTATTATTATGCATGCTTACATATAACACCGTTTATCTTGTAATGTTAATGTGCTGCTTCACATGTGAGCAGCCTAAATGCTTCAATGTCAATAAAGCTACACTATTAGAAATCTTGCGTTCAGCTTTTTGGTAAACTGTAGACTTTTCACATTGCAGGTCACAGGAGATAAAGTGAAGGTTGTGTTGAGACCACCCACCATTCCAAGAAAATGACCACATGTGAAATCATCATGTGACTCATTTAAACAAATTACAGACCCTCTTCGTCACTTGTACAGGGAGGAAGTGGCTGAATCACAAAGTGCTTTTTAAACAATGCTTTAACACACACACACACACACAAACACACAAACACACACACACACACACACACACACACACAAACACACACACAGTTGTGCTTGGCATCACATAAGAGCTGGTTTTTATTTTTTAAAGTTGTGTATATATAATATATTGTATATGTAAGACATTTGAATGTGTGGTTGCAATATAATCAACAGACCAAAATGCTTTATACTCTAATTAATTTAATTTAACAGTATTTTGGTGATGTGAATGTATTTCATTGGAAATAAAAGTTGTTGTTTAAACATTTTACATTTTCTGTCTTGCCTTCATTTTTAAATGACAAATGGGATCATTTGCAATCTAATGTCATATACAGAATATTAGTAATAAATTAATCTTATAAAACAAAAATGTCAATTATATTTCAGCATCATTTATGAATAATTCAAATTTGCTGAATTGTAAGTGTGACTAAACAAAGTTTTACAGCCTTTCTGTTTCAAATGTTCATTTTTAATTCAAAGTGAAACTTGCAGTTTTAGTTATTTGTGAAGTTTACTAGCAATTTCATATCAGGCATTACTGTCGAATATTAATCAGTAAATGGCAATTTAGTTATAAGTTAAAAAGGAAAATTTTAAGCAGTTCTTTAAAAGTATTTTATTTAAATATTAGGTAACACTTTAGTATAGGGTCCAATTCACACTAATAACTACTTGCTTATTAGCATGTCTATTATTAACATATTGGCTGTTTATTAGTGCTTATAAAGTACATATAATGCATGACATCCATAATCCTACCCAATACCCTAAACTTAACAACTTCCTTATAAACTATTAATAAGCAGCAAATAAGGGGTTAATTGAGGCAAAAGTCTGGTTATTTAATAGTGAGAATTGGACCCTAAAATAAAATGTCACCAAATATTATTATAAAGACGATAACTACATCTAATTAAGATTTACTAACAAATTATTTTTAATAAACGATGAATATTATGATTTGAGGAGAGAGAAAAACAGGCTACACTGTATGGTTAAACTCAACAAAGCCAGAAGTGTTCGACTGGTTTGCACTCATAATGACCTCATTCCCTGCTCCACAACTCCTGAGCAGCCCAGATTAAACCGTTCTTGTCTGATCTTGTAGTTAGTTCTACATTTTCCCAGACCTTTATGACAGGTCATATGCTGACTTACCTTTTTTTTTTTTTTTTTTTTTTGATGTGTGCCTCAATGACTCATTGTGATTCACAGTTACAGCTGTTTAATTATCCTGTGGGTGAGGATGGAAATACAACCTGGGCTCTTGTGAGAGGATAAAGTGATACACTGGTCTATGCTTGTCTTGATTGTGTGGTTAGATACCTGACATCCGAGAAAAAGAAAACATTTTTGAAGTTCTTAAAACAGAAGTGTACAATATTCTCAGAAAAAAGTGGTGTGAACAAGCAACACTTGGTGATGTCAACATCCTTGTCCTCATACATGTAAGAAGTCATGTGATTCAGCTCTTGTCTAATTCAAGATTTCATTATGGATAGTGACTCAATTTTTTTTTTCTTAAATATTTGTTCTGCTTCTACGAATTTATTTGTATCCTGAAAAAAGTGTCCTGGATTCCACAAAAATATTAAGCATTCCTTTTTTTTTTTTGTTATTGCTAATAATAAGAAATGTTCCATGAGCAGCAGATTTCTTAAAGACAATTTGACACTTAAAGCTGCAGTAGGTAACTTTTGTAAAAATATAGTTTTTACACATTTGTTAAACCTGTCATTATGTCCTGACAGTAGAATATGAGACAGATAATCTGTGAAAAAATCAAGCTCCTCTGGCTCCTCCCAGTGGTCCTATTGCCATTTGCAGAAAGTCATCCGCTCCCGGTAAGAAACAACCAGTCAGAGCTGCGGTCCGTAACTTTGTTTGTGTTCAAAATGTAGAAAAATGTATATAATAAGCGAGTACACCATGAATCCGTTTTCCAAACCATGTTTTTAGCTTGTCTTGAATCACTAGGGTGCACCTATAATAAGTGTTTATATTCGGACTATTTTAGATTGCTTCGAGGATACCGCGGCGGAGTAACCCAGTACCTTTGTGATTCTTCATAGACATAAACAGAGAGAAGTAGTTCCGGCTACGATGTTCTTCCGCAAGACGCAAGCAGTTCTGTTTATTAACCGCTAGAGCGTCAAAAGTTACCGACTGCAGCTTTAAGACTGGAGTAATGATGTTGAAAATTCATCAACAGCATTCATAGGACTGAATTACATTTAAAATATATTTAAATAGAAAATAGTTATTTTAATTGTAATAATATTTCAAAGTATTACTGTTTTTCAAAAAGAAAAGCGGTTGCAAACTGATTATGAAAACAAGACAAAACAGGTCAGTTAAATATGTTGCTTCTAAAGACAAGTTACACATAAAAGCAAACGCACAACGTTCATCTCGTTGTTTCCTGTAAGTTAGGTCATCGCCTCTTGTTGTTTTGAAGCAGAGAGGAAACCGCTTGTCAATGCTTGGTAACAACTGTTTATCAGTTTGCCAACTGAACAGTGTTTTGTAATCTGTGTAATTTGTAAGTTAATTCCTCTTACATGTTATCAAACAGTTGATGTTATGGCGTAAATATTTCTTTTATTACATTTTTCATGAGCAATGTCCAAGTGCAAGACATTACACTTTACGATTTGAGGTTATTCTTACAAATCATTTGTATAAATGAACTTATCATAAACGTGTGTAAAGCATTTTTACAATATCACACTTTTTTCTGAGTCTTTTATAGTGTCTCAGGTACCATAAAATTCAGATCCTGGTCCAGTAGTGAGATAAATCTTGAAGCACAGTTGGGAAATATTTAACAGGACAGCACTGAAGTCTGTTTTGTTGGATTCAAAGTACTAGAGATCACAAGGTCTGTCCCTTTTCCTTAGTTGCAGTTTTCTGCTGACAGTAGTATATGTATGTCCTGCTGGAAGCACGATTCTCCCTGTCTAACACAGAGTAATAGACATGTACGACAGCAGCAGCAGCGGTCTCAAGATTCCCACAAGTCCCCAAGAAGAGGACAAAGGAGAAGGAAAGGTGTATGGGAAAGTTTTCGCAGAACTGGAGTCAGTAGACCTGCCCCTAGGAACGACCTTAAGGTAGAATGACTGTTACGTGTTCTAAAACAGCAGTGTTTTTGATGGATGCTTGAATCATATGTGTTATTTCCCCACGATTATATGTATACAGTAGGCCTATTTCTTATGCACATAGCAAAAAGATCAACGTAGGAATTATTTTCATTGTCACAATCTGTGAATATACTGTATACAATTAAAAAAAAAGTACAGTATGAGTAATAAAAATGATTCCATGTTTACTGGTAGTGTATATCAGGGGCTCCAGTCAGGGGGTAATAGTGGAACTGAGTAACAGGAGCCCATGGTGAGAGCGGGACCAATCTTAATTTCAGAGCACAGGGCCCAGAATTCCTAGCGACGACGAGTATATACAGGCATATTTCAATAGCCCATATATTAATTGAAGATACGTCATAATAGCAGTACTGTGAATTAAAATTGAATTTTTTCACTCAATTAAACTATAGGTTTTAATGAATACTGAAGATGTCTAAAATGCACATCTGACTTATGGAATTACAACCATATAACCCCATCAATTACAGCAAGCATTAAATAAAAATAATAACACTAGAAACAACACATCACTCCGGGCCTCTGTGTCAATTCTTTTTATCTACAAAACAAATACATTTGTGCAAAATTTACAAAAAATAAGTTTTATGCAATATTTGTATTACTTAAAAATATTTTTAATAATTTAACATTTTTTTTTACTATATGACTATATTAAAATAAAGTATTAAAGGTACATCTAAATGTTTTATCTCAATCTAAATCTAAATCTTCATTATAAATCTAAATGTTAAATCTAAATGTAAATGTTAATGTTATATTTTTTTTTCATGTTCTCTCTGTATATAAAAATGTGTGTAACATTTAAAATAATGTGTGCATTTTATGTGTGTAACTTTACATTTTAAATATTAAATCTAAATGTTGAGCTATATATTATTTAGATATAACATTTAGATATAAGATTAAACATTTATGATTTGGACTTAACATTTACATTTAGATTTAACATTTACATTTAAAATGAAGATTTAGATTTAGATAAAACATTTACATTTACCTTTAATACTTTATTGTAATATAGTCATATAGTAAAAAATAAAAAATAAATTAAATTATTACAAATATTTTTTAAGTAATACAAATAATGCATAAAGCTTATTCTTAGTAAATCTTGCACAAATGTATTTGTTGTGTAGTTAAATCTGACCCTGCCCCAAGAATTTTTCTTACACATTTTATTTTACAAACGTCGCCCCATACACCTGGCCAGCAAACCCTGCGAGCTGCTGGACTGCTGCAGCGACATCTATCGATGGACCAGAGTTACTGCATCTCCGTCGGCGTTGTCACAAATGAACACTGTGACGATTAGAGCCAACATGGCGGAGAGCGAGAGCTTGGAGACTATCACCGAACATGAGCGAATATTACAGGAGATCGAGAGCACGGACACGGCGTGCGTGGGGCCGACGCTACGGTGAGAGAGGAGCATCATCTGCTCTTATTTAGCCTTCAGATGGCGATGTGATATTCCTCCTGTCCGATGGATGGAAAGCAGGCCTTTGTTTGCTAAAGATGCAGCTCATTGCTGACAAGACTGTCAAATAAAGTGCTGCTCGAGTCGATGTGAATTGGTGTTTTCCCATATGAATTCTTTGAATGATTGCTGCTTGCTGATCTTAATAATAACACAGGCTGCTGATCGCTGTTTTGCTTGTCATTCATCGAGTACGACTGGGGGATGTTACGTGGGGATTATTTGTATTAATTAGCTGAGCATCTGCCTGCCTGTCTTGATCAAATAAGTTGTAAACATCTGATGTGAAGCAACACAGGCCCAGTGACGGTCTCACTGCGTTATGGATATGATGGAGATATTACAGGTGGAAAGCTTCGAGATAAAAATAGCTTTAGTTTTGCCAAATTGACGTCTCTGTCATGCACGGTTCTTCTGAATTCAGTTCATTTCCCTTTCCAGACACATTTCTGCTGCGGTAGACAGATAGCTGTCCAGATATGAGTGGGTGTGGCGTTAGTAAATGAGTCTGGGTTGAGCCTGACATTAATATTCCGCTCCGAGTTATTTCGGTAGAAATCATGATTGGCTTCATGACTTCTGATCGGTTCATGATTTCCCATCCTGATGTCTTTGAGTTTGTGATTTCTGATCAAGTCATTTCAGTTGTGCTCAGCTGCATCCCATCATGATTTCTTTGGCTTGATTTTAATTAGAATTAGAATTTTGTGAATCAAGGTCTCAGTTGAGCTCAGCTGCATTAATTGTAAGGTTTTTGGCTTGATTATTACAGTAGAAATCATGATTTCAGCAGAACTCAACTGACCTTCTGCATTATGAGGTGATGTGTCATCTGAATCTTAATATAAATGTAAATAATGGAACCAATAGTGAGAAATTAATTCATTTGGACATGAACCAGACCAGTTGTTGATAAAGCCCCTGAAAAAAGGTTTTCGGGATATGCAAATTTCAACATTCCAGCTCAAGCAACATGTCCTGAGGCCACACGTTCTGTGCTGACAGTCACGCTGATTGTTACTGATATGACAGCTTTTCACATTTCACAGATATCAGGTATGTTATATAGCACACATTACATGTTGTTTACATACAGTAATTACAGCAAGTCTTTGAAGGAAAGGCTTGCATGCTTTTTTACAGTTCTATCTTGTAAGCTCAAAGGTGTCTGCTTTTCCATTTAAGTTGCAGTATTAAGGGATTTTGATGCAATGCAACCTTTGGTAATTTTCTCAGGACACTTTAGATTTAGCTGACTGAATCAGAATCATCTTAGATTTAAATTAAACCTTCATTATTTTTAATTTCATGACTCAAAAAAAAAGTGTGTACATCAAGTAAGAAGTAATATAAAAACATTTTATAAAATAGTATAACCATTACTTAAACATTATTTGTTCATTTTAACCATAAGCATCATTTAATAAAATAATTAAAACAATATATAAAAGTTTTCAAATCAAATTTCTGTGCCAGAAAGCGTTTTGTGGCTATATTTACGCAACAATGATGTAGTCAAAAATGGAAACCTTTTGTATGTTTGTATGTATACACGACAGAATTTTTAAAACAATTTGCATTTACACGTATCCATGAAAATGGCCCAAAATGCTGTATTATGTACACCAGGCAAGTAGTTGACGCTGTCACCTTGTAAGTAAACAGTTCCTTTAGGGAAGTGACGATTATATGTTGTATATGATGTGTCTTGGCTGTTGGTTGTAATATTGGTGAAGTAAATCCACACTTTGCTGAAGAAGCATTAGCAAACTATTGAGCAGCAACAACAGTACCATGTACTCCGCCTTTGTTGTGTATGTTTGTTTGCTCTTGTCTTTAAAACCGAAATGCACTGCACATGTTTACATATTTAATATGTACTATGCACATGCATGATGTCACCATTTTCAAATATTTCTGTATTGGGTGTTTCAGCTCTCTATGAACACCTTGGCAACTGAACCGCCATTGGGTAGAAAATTCTTTAGTTTACTCGCCAGACTGATACATATTTATATTTTTAGGGGTGCACTGATCGAGATCGGCCGATCATTAATGCACATCTCGTCAGTAAAGCCAGTTCTCTAATCAGCGGTAAATTCCATCAGGTGCATGATTTTACATAGAGCAATAGCTGCGCAAATAAACACTGATAATGAATGTGAATTTGCTTCTCAGTTAACAACGGCTCTGTGTAGTAACAGCTGCTCTATGTGAAATAATGCACCTGATGGAATTTACCGCTGATTAGAGAACCGGCTTTACTGACGAGATGCGCAGTAATGTTCGGCCGATCTTGATTGGTGCACCCCTATATATTTTAGGGCTGTGCAATTAATTAAAAAAATATTTCAATTTCGATTTTGGCCTCCAACGATCATGAAAATACAATAATTGAGATAAAACGATTATTGTGCCCCATTCTGCCCCTTTTTTGCAGCGCTGCGCTTTCGTTCCTCCATAAAAGCCCAATTTCCCATGCAAATCAGTAAAATCTTATTACATTACATTAAAGTCATCATTTAGCTCAAGGTGTGCGCTTAAATGCTCAAATACACGCAAAAATGCTGCGCTTAGTGATTATTCATGTATACCTTCGTCTGTCATGTAAAAAATGAACGTAAAGAGTTGAATGAAAATACGTGTGTTATAGGAAAATTGTATCCGTGCAGCTCTTAAAGTGACAGCAGGTCACTGTGTGCTTATTAATCAAACAACAAAAGACAAATTTCTAATAAAATATTATAATTTTGTAGCTTTAAAGGTCCCCTTCTTCGTGATCCCATGTTTTAAACTTTAGTTAGTGTGTAATGTTGTTGTTAGAGTATAAATAATATCTGAATAATACAATTTATGTTTAACTTGGTTCCCGAAAATAATAAACCACATGTAAAACTATGTGCAGCAGATTTTGCTGAGGACAGCGAGCTTCCTCAGTCTCAATCAGTTTAATGCTGGATTCGCACAAAGATTATTCTTGTTTATAGACCACAACCGGTAAGTGTATTTTATTATTTAAGTTGGTGCGTTTAACAGTTTCTGTAACTTATTACACAAAGGGCAATGCTGTTTAACTTTGTTAACTAGATGTTAGGGCGATTTTCATGCGTCAGTAAAAATGCTCCTGTGATTATAAGTACATCTCCAACACATGCTCCTGCCCACTTGCTTCTCAAAACTAGCCAACAATCGCGTTTCCAGGACGGCAGCCTGCGCTCAGCTGCTGTCGAATCACAACACAGGAACCGCTGGCCCAATCAGAACTCGTTACGTATTTCTGAAGGAGAGGCTTCATAGAACAAGGAAGTCATCAGCCCGTTTTTATGACAGTGAAAACCGCAGTTTACAGATAGGTGAATTGTGTGAGAAATACTGTGTTTTTTTTTACACGCGAAACATGAACACGTTATATTGCACACTGTAAACACAATCAAAAATTCAAAAAAGCGCGTAAAACGGGACCTTTAAGAAACAAAAAAAGTTTAGTTCTTACAGTGAAGACTGCTGTTTTATTTTACATTTGATTATTAATTTCTGTAGTAGGCTGTAAACTGCTTGAGACTTGCATAAAATAAACATTAAAGCACAGTTTGTTTCATTTGTATCTTTTTAGTCTATTGTATTTGTCCTTTGCTTTTTTATTAATTAGTTTAATTATTTTATATATATATATATATATATATATATATATATATATATATATATATATATATATATATATATAATATATGTGTGTGTGTGTGTGTGTATCTAATAAATGGCACAGTTTTTTTAAATATCTGAAAGTACACTCTTAACATCTGTCAGTCAAGCATTATAATATGTTAATAAAGTATTATTTAATGATAGAACTTTAGTAATTAGAATTTAAAATTAATAACCATGTTTGAATGCATATTAGTCATCTGAACATTTTAACTGGACGGGTGGTGGTACTTTTTTGTTCATTCAGTATTTCTGTAAAAAAAAAAAAATACTGATAAGATAATAATGATATTAATTCTACTAATAAGAACGATATAAAACAAGAATTAATGAGCTGCTGGATGCATGAATATTAATCAGATTGTGTCAATTCGCTTGAACTGATTTGCTGAAATCAAAATAAGGACTATAATAGCCAATGAGATTATTTTGACAGGAAAATACAACAAAGAATATCGTTTACATGCAGCATGTAAATTCTCTCTCTCGCTCTCTCTCTCTCTCCTTGTATGTGTGACAAAGCGACAGCAAGTCGTGTGTCTTCACACTAGAGTTTATGGTACATTAAACACAGGTGGCTGCACATCCATTTCAGATGAACTGAAAAATATTACAGATCACTTAACAGAGAGTGAAACTCTCAAGTGCTCAGTCCGAGTCAGAGCATTCGGCGAGTGAAAATATATCTGTGCTAAACTTTTACTTAGCCTCCAACTCTCACACTGGTGAATATTGGCTAATATTAGACTTCATTTAGTCGCTCAGAGTTAAGATTTAGTCGCATATCCAAGTGATTTACTCACAATGTAGAGGGTAGTGTTTACACGGAAACTATAACAGTGGTGTTTTCAAAAAAGTGTACTTTGAAACTTGTTTAAAAAAAATATGCCTTTTCATTCCCCAAAACACTGTTGTTGTGTAGACGAACAAGCAAGAAGCATTATGATTACATGTGCTGTTCATACGTTTTCTTAACCCAAATATACAAGCAACTTTCTCTATATCTTTAGGTTACTTTAGCTATGTTACTTACACATTATCTTCAAAAACCTGTAAAATGTTACTTATGGCGTTTGCATGATCACATGCACTGTTTTCTGTGTGGTAAATCATTTTCTCTTAGAGAAGATATTTTGAAGAATGTTGTGACCAAACAATTGGTGGTAGCCATTAGGGCTGCACAATTAATCAAGTTTCTAATCGCGATTAAATTTATGGATACCATAATTACGTAATTGTTCAATGCAGCAATGAATCGTTCAAAGACACTTATGTTATTCTGCATGCTTATGATGCGTTTTTCTTTCTTTTTCTACATTGTTACTTTTTTCCCCATTATATTAATTTTAGTATAAAATAATAATACCATTCATATTTTAACTTTTTTATAATTTAGAGAAGAAACCAATCCTTAATACTATAGAAAAGCACTAAAAGGTTTCCAGCCAGTGCTTTCAGCTTGTTTATTTTCATATAAAAATACGGCATGCAGTTGCATCAAACAATGGTATAAACATAATTTCATGTAAATTGTGAATGTGATAATCGTAATTAATAATAGCAATTACAATTTCAAGGGTATAATTTACAACTTTGATTTTTGTCATAATCATGCAGCCTTAGTAGCCATTGACTTCCATGGTATCTTCTTTTGTGTTCAACAGAATGAAATGACTGCATTTTTTTTTCTAGACTGAATCTCTTTCCTTAAACGGCTTTAAAGGAACATTTCACATTTACATATTGTTTCAGAACACTTCTGCAAAAACCCAAGAATAAACCTTATTTCCTAAGCCTATGTCCTAAAATATATGTAAACACAGTGGTTAAGCTCATGTTACAGTAAGGTGTAGTTTGGTGTCATTTACCACACTCTGGTGGTAGTTATAGATGTATAATGATCTGTGTTTTGTGTTTGAGCTGTAAGAGGAGAGGCTTGACTTTTACTTGCTCCGTTTCCTTCAGTACCTCCTGGCGGTTGTCCGGAACTTGCTGCTCTCTGGTCTGTTGAATTCAATAACAGGAAGGAGGAAACTCATTGTGAACATGGCCCTGCTGATAGTAGTTCTGTGTGCATGTGTGCAGATTCGGGGAAAGGATATCCCATTATGGGGCGTAATGTGACCTTCTGAAAGGCAGTGGAAGTGGGTACTGATTCTAGAAAGCTTTGTGTGTTTTCAGTAGAAATTGGCCCTCAGCGTTTTCCATCGGGGTGACAGGAAAGGGCCTGTTGATCTGACAGCCTATCACACCACAGAAATAAACATGACATCAGTCTGTCAGTGAATGTTTTTTGTAAATTGTCACATTCATATTTATTACAGTTTAAAATATTAAGTTATTAAAGTTATATTAATTAATTTCATTAATATATATTATATATTATATATTTTTTTAAACCAAATTTTAATTAGGGAAATATACATTTTCATTTTAAAGTATGTTACTGGAGTTCCAATGTGAACACACAAGTTATGTTTACTTTGATTCTCAAGGGCTGACAAACATGTGGTAATCATTTCCTTCCCCATTAAAGGTACTAATGAATTTCGTGATAAATATAGCTAGCACCAACTCTGTGAAAAAAAAAAAGTGAATTGTTCGTTAAAATTTTTTTTTCTTTTCTATTTCATCACTGATAATGAAGACTTGATGAAAAGGGCACTATTACATTTTAAAACAATTGTACTTGAAACATGCTGCTGAGACACACTGTAACAGTTGGTTTCCAGAAGTAAAAACTCATAAATTTGTTCTCATAGGGAAATTGATTTTAACAATAACTAATAAAACTTTAATGAAAGACCTACTGTGAGCTATGAAGTTGTTTATTGGTTATATATGCTATTTATTTTTATAGGTCAACCGATATGGGTTTTTCATTGGCCGATACCAATGACGATGGTCGATATATGATGCCGATTTAAAAAAAAAAAGCATTTAGTGAATTTCAAGTTTAGTGTTCCAGCCCTGCTAGCTATCACTCAGAACATCACAACTGGCGTATCACAATGTGGTCAAAATTACTCCGAACTAGCATCAGCATCATTCACAGTCTAGACGTTGAGGCTGTGTTGCCAATGGCAACCTGGATTTGATCTGAACCTTCTGCTCGGCCTCTGAAAGAGAGAGAGCCAGCTGGCAGTTTCACTCGCAGTGAGCCATCCAAGTCTTTGCTCCTTTGCTATTATGAATTTCTTTATTTGTATGCTGGTTGAGATCGTTTAATGCAGATTGTTTAGTATGAATTCCATGCTAACAGCTGTGACTGTTCAGAAGTAGTTTAACAGCAACTTCTGCCTTTGACACAAACACGGCTGTGAACAGAGAAAGGAGCTGCATGCTCATGTCAGAGACGTGGGGATACACATTTATCCGGTCTGAATGAATCTGTGAGTTTGAACAAAAGTTACAAATAAAT
Organism: Carassius gibelio; assembly: GCF_023724105.1. Lineage (NCBI taxonomy): Eukaryota > Metazoa > Chordata > Actinopteri > Cypriniformes > Cyprinidae > Carassius > Carassius gibelio. The sequence continues at coordinate 5,683,545 of NC_068382.1, forward strand.
CTCTGGTTTATTATTTTCATCATGATTCATTCATAATGCTTTATAATGAGTTACTTATTTTTTTCAGGTCATTCAGACACCTCTATAAAACACGGAAGCAGAACTTTGCTAGGCCAACAGCATGTCACCATGCATGCACTTGCAGTTTTACATTATTTATCAAATTACATGCATTTCTAAAAACATTCCTGCGATCCGTGTCGCTCTATTTCTTTATGTATGGCAATCATTATGGGTTCATTATGTATTATGTTGGGTAACCACTTCATGTTCTGTGTAATCCACATGAGACCCACTGATCGATGGCTGCTGGTTTGTTTAAAAAATATGCATCTATGTGCATCAGTGATCCCACGTGCTCTGTTTCCTTGTTGCCCACAGGGTGGTGCACTTGGAGAACTATTCATGCATCTCTTCAGCAGCAGCATATTCTGCACTCTAGTGGTTCTCACTCACATTGTGTAGTATATTTTTTCATAGTCACTTAATTTTAACCCAATGTTTATAGATTGCAGCCAAAAAAAAGGCATTTCTCAATCCAGTCAAACACTAATAGATGAAAAGTCCCCAGAATTATTATTAACATATTTGAAATACTTTATGGAAGTAGAATGGCCAGTTCACTGTTTCATGTTGATTGTGAATGAGAAGTAATGCAGTACGGTGTCAGCTGGTGCAGTTCCCTTCCCACTTCCTCTGGATCTGTGTCAGGAAGTGAGTGAAGAGCCCGAATCATCTCGGACTGTTCTTCTTCACTGCGAGAGCCATCTGGAGCAGTGAGGAGGGCAGCACACTCTGTGATCTCACAGCACATTGTAGAAGCAGCCCGTCTGTTGGCCTCACCTCGCCAGCTCTCAGCTACAGTTACAGCTACTGTAACACACATGCTCTTAGATTGATAACACCTGCAGAGTACTGAAGTGTGTGTGTGTGTGTGTGTGTGTGTGTTATCTGAAAGCAATCACAAAGTGTTACACAAAAATAATGCTTTTTGCCATTAAAATATAGAACTCTAAAATGCTGTGTGGTATATGTAAAAAAAAAAAAAAAAAAAGGTGTGTCACTGTTAATGTAAATGAAGATGAGATGATATTCATGGGACACTTTTCTGCAGTATCTCTGTTTGTTGGAACTAGTTTAATGTATTACTTGGATGTTTGTTCTGTAGATCCGTTTACGATGATCAGCCCAACGCACACAAAAGGTTTATGGAGAAACTTGATGCCAGAATTCGCAACCATGACCGAGAGATTGAGAAAATGTGCAACTTCCATCATCAGGGATTCGTGGACGCCATCACAGAACTGCTGAAAGTCCGAGCAGATGCTGAGAAGCTGATGGTACGTGGAAATCATAATTGCAATTATTTTAGGGATTAGAAGCATATTATGCATTCTTGTTATTGAGATAAATATTTAAAAGTTTTCCTGTTAAATATTGCGGTAAAATAGTATCAGAAATATAAACCATTATACTAAACAATGCTGGTTTATATATTGAAAATTCACAACATATTTACATATGTCTTTTGCCTATTTTTGTAATGGGGGTAGTTAATTTCAAATGCATGTTTTTCTAGTGTCTTATTTTCTATACCTTATTAGACTTTAAAAATATTTTTTTTATCTCCCCCTGAATATTAAGAGCGCGGTATATGCTTCAAGCGAAATTGAAAAAACACAGAAACTGATGTGATGCAATTTTGTACAAAATTGGGCCAAAATTAAATTCATTTAGAGTTCAGTTCAGGAGTTTGAAACAGTTTGCCAAGAGAGCTTTCTATTACAAATTCATCTTAACTTTGGATGAATAGAGGTTCTGTGTAACACACTTCCATCTTTTGGTAAATATAGAGCTAAACATGGAGCTGTTTTGCTCAAGATGCCTCCAAAAGTGATACCAATGATGAGCATAACCGGTGTCCATTACATATGTAATTTAATATCAAACTTTTCTCGGTCATCCCCAATAAAATGTATACGTTCTTTTACAATGGAGTATATGGTAGACAATTATATTGCCTTGAAATTGCATTAAGAAATATTAAGCACCATTCTCCTGAAAAACGTTTGTATGCCCATGACATGCCCATGGTGTCTAGTTTTTATCTGCGATGGTTGGGTCATTGTGCGTTCACGGGGTTCAGGTTTTGCTCTGGAATCATATGCCAGTTCTCTTTAGCTCCCTTTCCACTTCCCAGAGTGAAAGATGGTGACCAAACGGCACAGGAGTGGCTCACCAATCCTCGTAATTAGACGCAAATTATATGAAGCATATTCAGATAACAAGAGAGCACATACGGCATCAATGAGGTCACTGGGCCCTCTTTGTTCACGAATAAATGAGATTTTTAATAAACTCGAAAATTACGATGACCTAATGAGACTTAATATGTGGGAAAGTCTGTGGCCGTGCGGTCCCTGCACCTGCAGCACTATACTGGCCCTGTGGTGTGGAGGTTTTCACATTTGATGTTAATCAGCCACCCAGTGTTTGTGTTCAGCTGAAAAAAAAAAGAAGAAAAAAACCCAATGTTTAATTACCAGAAAATGCAATCCGCATTTTACCCCAGACAATGAATGGCACATAGAGCTCATTGAAGTTACCAACAAGGGACCAATGGTCAATTGGGTCATTGATTTGAATTGTTTGACAGAGCCAGAGGAACAACCAAAGTTCAAAAATCCCAAGTAAAATTGAGAAGTTTGTCACAGAATCTGTTAGAAAGGGCTGTCAGAAGCGATTACCGGCCATAAAAGCTCCCCGCCGACCAAAAGTTCAAGTTCCCGCTGCACATTTAATTTGAATTTGCATGGCTTTGTTTTTGACTCCTCATGAAGTATGATCTGATTACAAGGGTGAGCAGTTACAACGGGGAATTGTGGGCTTATTTGTCTAACAAAAGTGATATTATGTTTTAAGGGCCAAGTGAGCGACACCAATCGAAGACTTCAAGACGCCGGACGGGAGGTATGGCACAGTCTGGCTTTGTTAGTATGTCTGCCGTTAGATGGGCAGAGGCACAGAATGTTGATTATCGAACAATAGCACAGAGAGGACTGTCTCGTTAATTGAGAGGGCTTCACACTCTTTGACCTTCCCTTATGTAAGGTGAAGGCCCAAACGGAGGAAGTCATCCGCTGCCGAATTCAACAGAGGAACATGGCCACCACGGTGGAGAAGCTGCAGCTCTGCATTCCTGGTGAGATGACGCGTTCACGTAAAAATATGAAGTGAAACTTTTTATAGTGGTTTAATAAAGAAACCTATTGGATAATTCTGTAGAAAAATGCACTTTGGTTGTGGTTTCTTTGCTCTGCTTCTTTTAAAAAGGGACATTCGAAGTTTACTTCTGAATGGTGAAAATGTTTCAGTTTTTACTTGAAATCCTGCTGTCTTTTGTTTACATTTCTGCAGTCCTGGAAATGTACAGCAAATTGAAGGAGCAGCTTGAATCGAAAAGGTAACTTACTGCTTATCTGGGCAGGTTTTATCTTTTTTGCAAATCAGTCATATTCATTCATGTTGACAAAATAGGTTAGAAATAGAATCTCTTTAAAAAGGTACAAAAAAAAAATCAGCTCACAATTTCAGTAACATCATGATAGGTTTAAAGGGTTAGTTCACCCAAAAAGGAAAATTATGTCATTAATAACTCACCCTCATGTCGTTCCAAACCCGTGAGACCTCCATTCATCTTCAGAACACAGTTTAAGATATTTTAGATTTAGTCCGAGAGCTCTCAGTCCCTCCATTGAAGCTGTGTGTACGGTATACTGTCCATGTCCAGAAAGGTAAGAAAAACATCATCAAAGTAGTCCATGTGACATCAGAGGGTCAGTTAGAATTTTTTGAAGCATCGAAAATACATTTTGGTCCAAAAATAACAAAAACTGCAACTTTATTCAGCATTGTCTTCTCTTCCGCGTCTGTTGTGAGCGAGTTCACTGCAGTGTAGTGATGTCCGGTTCGCGAACAAATCACTCGATGTACAGTATTTTCCGCACTATAAGTTGCACTTAAAAGCCTTTAATTTTCTCAAAAAACGAAAGTGCACCTTATAATCCGGAGCACCTTATATATGGATCAAGTCGCGCTGTCAAAATGTTGACATCCCCTATAGCACAGCTCCATCTAGTGGATGCATAACGCAAACACAGTCAAACGTTTGACTGCAGTATCTTCTATTCTATGTGCCTTATAATCCGGTGCGCCGTATATATGAAAACAGTTCTAAAATAGGCCATTCATTGAATGTGCGCCTTATAGTGTGTAAAATATGGTAACCAGATCTCCACCAAATCGAACTGAATCGTTTAAAATGGTTCATGTTTCCAATAAGCATTAATCCACAAATGACTTAAATTGTTAACTCTTTTAATGTGGCTGACACTCCCTCTGAGTTAAAAAAAACAATATCCCGGAGTAATTAGTTTACTCAAACCGTACACTGACTGAACTGCTGTGAAGAGAGAACTGAAGATGAACACCGAGCCGAGCCAGATAACGAACAAAAGATTGACTCGTTCTCCTAATTTTCCTTTTTGGGTGAACTAACCCTTTAAAGTGTGCACTTTGCGGTCCAAATACAATTTAAAACTTTTATTTTGGTGATTGAAATGTTCCAGTAATAAAAATTTAAAATTTGAAAATAAGAGTAATGAGATGATACATTGTGCAATTTGAGCCCGAGGTTGCATATATACCAACGGACATATTTAAATTATTTTGAATAATTATGTTTTTTTTTGAAGATTCGGATAATCAAAAACAATCTCAGAAAAGTTTTTGATCAAAAATACAGTAAAAATTATAACTAAAAAATATTATCAGCTTTGAAAAAAGTTGTGCTGCTGTTTTTGTAGAAACTGATCGTTTTGGGGGGGATTCTTAGATAAACAAAAAACAAAACAGCATTTATTTGAAACTGAATATTTTGTATCCTTATAATTGTCTTTACTTTTACTGTGGATCAATGCAATGCATCCTTGCTGAATAAAAGTATTTGTGTCTTTATTTATTTATTTTTAATCTTACTTAATTTTTTAGTGGTACTCCACAGTTCACAAAATATTAACCAGCAAAAACAGTTTTGAGCATTGATAATAATAACAAATGTTTCTTGAGCGGCAAATCAGCATATTAGAATGATTTCTGATGGATCATTTAATATGGAGCCAAAAGAGTATCAATAAAGATAAATCCACACACTACATTCACATATGCACACATAGGATTCATACATGCACATATATAATTCATAAATACACACACAGGATACACAAATGCGCACAAAATTCACAAATGCACACACAAAATGTAAAAAGCACAGAAGATTCACAAATGCTTACAAAATTCAAAAATGCACACAAAATTTGGAAAGGCACACACAATTGCACTCAAGATTCACAAATGCACATGACAAGATTCAGAAATGTATTTCTGATGCACACACGCATATATCTTGATTTACAAACTGCTTGCGGTCTGTGAACTTCACTGCATTTGTGTGTGAATTACTCTGACAGTTACAGTAATATTCTGAGTTCAGTAAGTCAAGCTAAATCAACAGCAGTTATGGCAACAGAAAGTGAATCGTGTCTTGTTTTCTTTAAAAAAAAAGTTACAATGAGACATTTGCAACAAAAGTGAATACGGCAACTTTTTGTAGAATAATATCTCGTATGTCAAGAATATAATTTTAGAGCTGTAAAGTTGTATTTTTACAGTTATGTTAGGGTTTTATGGCAACGGACTTGTAAAATTGAATATGACATTACACTGAAAAGGTTAGTAAGCTGTTTTCTATACACTAAAATCAGGTTAATGCACATATGGTTTACATCTTGTGGCTGTACTGTTAAAACAGTGAGTACAGATTGGCTCCATTCACTATCATCATGATACAATCTGACACTGATTCTCTTTTTACAGATTTTTACAGCTACATCAAAACATGCCGCAATCACAATTTGTTAAGATTTATTACAAAATTATGTGCTTATTTTACAATTACATTTTTATTAACTAACAATGGCAACCAAAATAAACTTTTAATTGGTCTTGAAAGTTGCCAATACTATATCCCAGTTGGTTGTTATAACTTCTCAAATATTTCATGTCACCTCTGTGAAATGCATAGAACAGTCGATGGAATGTGAGTGTCAAAATAAAGGTGCATCGAATTGTTTGTGTGTGTTGTGGCAGTACATGATATTATTAGTCATTTGATCGATGCCGCAGTCCATTTCAATGTACAGTTTTAACCCTAGTGTCTCAAGTGTCTCACTGTAACCCAGATGTTTTTATAAAGAATTTCAAAACCAAGTTACTCTTTATTATCATCTCATTTCTGTCATCTTATTGATATTTCAGTGATTATAAGGGGGTTTAAGAGACATTTAAACTGATGACTGACATGAATCATTTCCTTTTCAGATACTACTCTGCATTGAAAACCATGGAGCAGCTAGAAAACATTTATATTCCCAGAGTGAGCCAGTACAGGTTCTGCCAAATCATGGCTGAGACACTCCCAAAACTCAGAGAGGAGATTAAAGAGATCTCCATGTCCGACCTGAAAGACTTCTTAGAGAGTATCCGAAAGCACTCGGATAAAATTGGTGAAACTGCAATGAGACAGGTATGATTTGATTTGATTAAATAGGCAGTTGTAAATGTTGCTGCTTCAAAACCTAGTCTATGGTTGCTTCCTAACTGAATAGATGCTCGTAAGTGAATGATTTGGAGTGCTGTACATAGGTGTCTACATATCATTCAAAGTGCATGAGAGAATAGACTGATTTCAGAGCTTGTTGTATGCATGTTAATGCTGGCTTACTTTTGGAACAGCCGGAGCAAAAACGCGATGCTTTAAATTGATCTATGTAGACACCTGAGTAGGTTTTGAAATGGAAATGATATGTACAAAATATGTTGCACACATCACAAATAGAAATCTAAGGTTGCAGAGACTTGCATTGTAAACTATTGAGTTTGTTTTTGGTTTTCTCTCAGGCTCAGCAGCACCGTACGTTTAACAGTGCGGTGCAGAAGCAGGTGACTCTGAGCTGTGCCAAACCTCTGTACGGTCTGAACAGTCGAACACCGCTTCATCACAATGGCCTGATCACAGAGGCAGCGGATGAAGAGGAGATGGATGAGGAGGTAGCGTCATCAAGCCCAAAATAACATCCTTTTTTGAAGCACCATACTGTGGCACTGCTCGATGTCTGGCATTAACATCCAGGACGTCTAGAAAACATCCAGATTTCATCCCAAAATTATATTTGACAAAGAAAATTCATTTAGAATCATTCAGTTTATTTATTTTTAGAACTGCAAACATTTCCCTCTGATTATTGGTAATAATATTTAACTCATTACAATAAAAAAGGATTTGAACATGATGTTTACTATTAAAAGCAGCATAAATTGGTGTTACAACAATGTAAGGCCAGTACAACAAATCCCATGATGCATAAATAATTGAATTAAACTTAATATAATGCTCAATTGCCTAATACTTAAATAATTATTAATAATTACATAAATTATAATAATATATATTTTTATAATTCTATTTTATTACTTATATTTTTATACCATGTTGTATAGAAACTTTAATTATACTTAAAGTATAATTTAAATATATTACCATTACTGTAATGAAAATATGTGAATTTACAGTATTTATACAATATATAAAAATTTATTATTTTTCTTGTTTACCATATTATAAACCAATAATATATTTAAATGCTTAAAACAGCCTTTGTTTGAAGGAATGTTTTGTTGAATCTTTGTGCTCTTTGATCACTTTTCAATTCAAAGATATATTTTCAAAACATCATAAACATAGTTGAAGCATCATTGTTTAATCCATTGCTTCAGGAAATGTTCCTTTAACCTTGTCGGTTTTCTTTTTAAGGTCTTGACGGCACAGGATCTGGTGGATTTTTCGCCAGTCTACCGTTGTCTTCACATCTACACTGTTTTGGTAATTCCCAGTGTCTCTTTCACTCCAGATGTACCGGGGACACAGTGAACAATTGATATATCAAAAGCTTAACCTGTTATGAAAGCCGGTTTGGGTTCTGCAGTAGAACACAATATGTGTTTTATCGAGAAACATTCCTGTTGATCTGTTTCTAATAGGTCCCCAGCCTCTGAGTTGACAGTACGTTTTCATTGAAGTACTTTTCTCCCAAGTGGCATCTCAAACATTAATGGCTTATAAAAGCAATGGGATTTCCAGAGTTTTGACTGTCGAGCCATCAATATTATTTTTGCTTTAAACCAAACGCAAACTGTGGAGAGGTGAGATTGAGTTTGTTAGCGCTTGGTGCCATCGCTCATCTGGTCAGAACTAATCCCGAGTCCTTCAACACGCCAACAAAAGGGGTCAGAATGCAGCATCTAATGGGACTGACCGAGCAGTAACCCCCTTTTCGCCGTAAAAACAAAGCAGTGAAAATGTTCCTCGCTTCGGCATTCAGATTGTGCACAAACTGCGGTGCATTCACTGGCCGTAGGATGAGTCGAGGGCTTTCCCCTCAGTGGTTCAGTTAATGAGAACATGAGCGCTTTTGACCGTTGTGCTACCCGAGCGCTCACAGGTGCTGGCAAGGGCCGAGGGCCACTCTTCAGCCACACACAGAGAGAGAGAAAGAGAGGGGGTGTAGGTGCTTTATACAGTATTCACAGAAATTGCATGTTTCAATCAACAAATGATCACTGTAAACACATGACTGCCTACATTTCAGCCAAACCACACAAATGTACTTGTACATACACTTCACTGCAGTTTCCAGCAGAAATTATCTCTATGCAACAAAATGGCAACCAGCTTTATTCCGTTTGACACAAAATTTGAGAACGGGGCAAATAATCCATAAATCGAGACAGTTCCATGCACAATACTATGTTTTGACCTCAAAATCACATAACAGGCCCATAACAGCATAAGGTGCAATATGTAATATTTACAATGATCTATTTACATTAATGCAATATAATATACATAACTATGTTTTCAGAGGTGTATAAATACCTTACTTAATGGACCGTTATGTTTTTATTACCTTAGATTGGGCAGTTTATATCTACGTACACCGCGGGTCCCCTTACATGGAAGTTTCCTCGCGTTTTGTCACTTTGTTATTCTTGCGAATAACACACTGTCACAATGATAAACAAGTACATTAAAATTAGCAATAACAGCGATTTATTGAAAAATTAAGTACATCTAATTCTTTGATTTACCTTTGTAAAAAAATCTCATTGCTCTCTGCTGTCTTTACTGACGACGATCTTTACCTGTGTCGACCATCTTAGCTTCTCTAAAAGGAGGGGGGAGTGGGGGACTGAGCCGTTGGTTGCAATTCGATACAATTTACACATTGCACCTTTAAATAGCAAATGCATTTGCGCCCATGGGTATGCTGGTCTAAAAAGGAGGTGTGTTCAGGCGCATTGTTGGCGCTTTACTATTTTGAGGTACTGTAAATAGACTGCTCCATAGACCAACTTAAACCTGGTCTAAAGTCAATGGCGCAACATTTTTTTTTTTTATTTAAAAAGCGTGTTAGTAGAAAATGCGCAGCAGTACACAAACATGCCAAATATTAAAAATGAAAGGATTACAGTGTAAAATAATGGGAGATAAACCCTGATTGGTTTATTGCACGTTATGCCCAAAAACACACCCATCACTCATTAAGAGAATAGGGACAACCCTTTTAGATCACGTGCCGGGAGCACCGACCATTTTGTACTTGCAAAAGTGGATTCGGAAATGCCCTCAGTGCACCTGCACCGTGCACTTTAGACCATGCACTTAGATCATTAAAATACGGCCCAACCTTGTTGATATGTATGGCTTTTCAGATGTAGTGAACTTGCTTGGTAGCCCACCTGATACAGCATTGCACTTGTGATGTGGAGTCCTGGAGTATGACTCCCATGAAACTCGAGGCACAAGACAGCACAAAAGAGCTTAGTAGAAAGCACCGTTCAACAACAACATCAAGTGAAATTGCTAATAAATGGCTGAAGTCAATCAGTGATGTTACAGTTGACTGGTTTGCGATCCGTGTCTTGTGTGCCTTAATCTGGTAAATCTCCACTGCAGTTTGCTATGGGGTAAAATGCATACCGTATTTTCCGGACTATAAGTCGCACTTTTTTTCATAGTTTGGTAGGTCCTGCGACTTATAGTCAGGTGTGACTTATTTATCAAAATTAATTTGACATGAACCGAGAGAAATGAACCAAGAGAAATGAACCAATAGAAAACATTACCATCTACAGCTGCGAGAGGGCGCTCTATGCTGCTCAGTATTCCTGTAGTCTACACTGAAGACATAGAGCGCCCTCTCGCGGCTGTAGACGGTAATGTTTTCTATTGGTTCTAAATAAATGCGACTTATATTCCAGTTCGACTTATATATGTTTTTTTCCTCATCATGACGTATTTTTGGACTGATGCTACTTATACTCAGGTGCGATTTATAGTTCGAAAAATATGGTAATTGTATGCCGTGCAAGGTGAATGCTCTGGTATAAATCAGATTAAATGGATATTAATTTTTTATCTGTTTCTTTATAGGGAGACAGAGAGACATTTGAAAATTACTATAGGAAGCAAAGAAAAAAACAAGCGAGATTAGTACTGCAGCCTCAGTCTAACATGGTTAGTATTCTTTGATCTTTGAACAATCCTGTCTGTTTTATTTGTTTTGATGTTTTTTAATTATATGTGCTTCACTCCAGCACGAGACAGTGGAGGGCTACAGGAAGTACTTTAATCAGATTGTCGGGTAAGTTAAATCTGGATTTATTCGTGAAGTTATTTATGTGCAGGGCTGTAAGTCTATTTTCTAATCTACAGAGTCGATGTACTTCAAGTAATGCCGTCTCCCATCATGCTTTGCAGGTTCTTTGTGGTGGAGGATCACATATTACATGCCACCCAAGGCCTGGTGACCAGAGCCTTCACAGACGAGCTGTGGAACATGGCCCTGTCCAAAATCATTGCAGTGCTCCGCACACACTCCGTGAGTCCCGTGCACACACACTTGTCCCAACTGAGTCCAAGCACTGCGGGGGATGCATATGGGGTCGCATGCAAGGATTTGACATCCCCCTCTCTTTCTGTCTCCATTTTGCTCTGGACCAAGTCTCTTTTTTGTGATTAAAAGTTAGTTAGCAGTGGGAGAGAGCTGGCTTGACCCCTTTGTTCGAGCCCCAGGACTCAGGCTGTGAGCCTCAGCCACAGGGTATTTGCATAATCCCTCACTGATTTACAACTGACTGGCCCTCCAAACACACTCTCGGAATCTTAGAATATTCACAGTTAATCTGCTGTTATTGTTGCAATCTGTCCTCATTAAGCCAAACTGACCTCTCCATTAGATCAGATTGAATGGATCGCCATTGAAAGGGCTCACCAGGAAATGCTTCCAATTATCATTCCAAATGCCTTGTTTTGAAAATAATCACTTCATGATGCTACTAAAGCCCTCGTAGCTCCTGAACTATCTGCGCTGAAAAATAATTAGTGTAGGATTAACTTTGAAACGATTTTTCATTCAAAAACTTTCATTTTGCAAATAACTGCAGAGAAACAGCAAGTAATAAACTGACCTTTTTAAGTAGAAATACAGATTTTTTCTTGTAAAATGTTCTTCAGTAATCTTTGTTCTATTAACAGCTTCGGGAAAAAAAATACAATGGGAAAGAAAAAGATAAGATAGCTTTTGTCTTATGGGAGTCGTTTAAATGTATTATTTCCAAAAATTTATACCTGACACCAGAAATCTCTATAACAATGTTTTGAATTCTTAATAGTCATAGTTAAAGAAGGAAAAGTCATGGCGATTCACTGGTCAAAATGTGTGGGAACCTTAAGTGTGTAACTCATTTAACTCAAATTTAAATACATACTTTTCAGGCTGCAATTATACACTCGCACAGGCAAATTTCTTGATTTGTGTTATTTTTTATTAAACCAACCAAAAATGACTAATCCGATGTTATATGAAAATATGACAGAATATTTCAGTTAAAAAAAAATCATGTTTTTGTGTCATGAGGAACAGCTTGAATATATTTGTTTTTCTTGAAGCAACTACTATAATATTGCAGTTGTTGTGTTATTTTAAAAAATATATTTATTTTAATGTGTAATATTAACGATTCTGTTTTTTATGTTTTATATGTTAATTTAATTTGAATTGTTAACAATTGTTATCTTCCTTGTTTATTTACTTATGTTAAACAAGTTCCAATTGTAATAATTATTGCGTAACTATATTATTTAAATAAAATTCAATAAATAATACAACTAAATATGAATTATGAATATTATAAATAATAATAATTGATAGATCATTTAAAATAATGATACTTTTTAAATAATATCATTATTAAAATGTATTTAAACAATTGCATCGTAGCATATATAACATCATCAATCAATTAGTAAGGACTTGAATAGTATCCCATGAAAATATTCAAAGGTCTTTGTTTTGTTCCTGTTTCAGGGGTTAGATATCCACGTGTGTGTGCGTTCTCGTCCATGTGTTTGTCAGTGAAGTACATCATGTCCTGTAGTGTGGAGTGACGGCGTGTGTTGCAGCCTGACCAGTGCTTATTTAAGCGTGTGATTTACGCACTCACTTCCCTCGTCTGAGAGACAGGCCACTGCGCCCTATCTAAATGTTTAACAAGAGAATCACACTAGTGCAAGGGGCTGTAAATCAAACCTGCAGCTCCTGTACAACCAACCTCACTATCAAACCCCAGTAACCTGGAAGAGACTCACTCGTCTGGCTCTTGGTTAAAAGCTCTGATCTTTGCGAATGCTATAGTTGCTGCCAGCTGTATGTTAATGTTGATATTGGTTTCTCTCATAGTGTTAGGATAAACTCACATCTGCAGTTCATCATCGTAAATCATTAACTAGTTAAACACTCATCTGTAATTGATTGGGAACTGCATTAGGTTGGCAAAAAATGGGGCAGCAGTTCCAGCTCGAGTTACTATAACTAAAAACTACACACACACAGACACACACACACACACACACTCATATATATATATATATATATATATATATATATATATATATATATATATATATATATATATATATATATATATATATATATATATATGGTGATACTTAGTTTACACAGCGCATAACATTAATAATAATAGAAATTGTATTATTTAAATAAAAAGTAAATAAATAATAATGTACAATTTTATATAAATACAAATATAATTAATATTATATTATTAAATATAGATTTTATGCATTTGGCGTATACACACACTGACACAAACATCAAATAATATGTAATGTACTTCTTTTTATTTGTATTTTTTATTATATTTACATTATAATTATATATATATATATATATATATATATATATATATATATATATATATATATATATATATATATATATATATATATATATATATATATATATGTATGTATGTGTATATATATATATATATATATATGATTTTACTTTACTTTTATGGTATTTATTGTTCTTATCTCTATTACTGTTATTACTATTTTATCCTATCAGTGTTCAGAGCTTTAAATATGTATTATTATTAAGTTATATATATATATATATATATATATATATATATATATATATATATATATATATATATATATATATATATATATATATATATATATATATATATAAATTTAATTAATATTGAGATTTACTATTATTTATTGACCTTTTATTTAAATAGTAGAATTTTCCAAAATCTAATTAACCTTTTATTTATTTTAAACAAGCTACAGTTTAAGTAAACAAGAAAGGTAATAAAAATGTAATTAACATTAAAAAACAAGTAAACATTCAAATATTATTAAAAGAATATAGCATGATAACTGTATATTATAGTGGGTATTATATTCTTTATGGTTTTAATTAGTAGTGCGTATTGACACAGGGTGATAACAAAAATCAAGACATTAACTTGGAGTTAGTCAGGAATTTTGTATTTATTTATTTGATTAAATGACGAAGTGAAGTGCGTTTGAGTTTGAACACTTCACATCACAGATCCTCAGGGGCCGTGGGGTTTCATGTAGCAGTGGGTGGGCAGACATCGACTAATCCTGTCAATCATCACTCCCCTGCCTGGGTCAAGCACTGCTCTCTCCTGTTTAACCTCAAGGCCAGGCCTCCTCTATCAGCGGCGGCGGAGGGCCGGACAGCCTCATTTAGATGCTAATGTAACCTAAAGACTCATTAAGACACATGTGTATTTGATCAATGCTGTGAGTTTACCATTTAGAGGGAAATGCTGAACCTAAACTAATCTGGTCCACAGAAATGTGATTCAGTGAATCTCGAATCTTCTGTTTGAACCAATGGATAACACAAGGTTTTATATTGCAGTTGCAGGGGTGAACTGAATGAAAAAATGTCTGGCTCATATTTCTAGACTTTTTTTATGAAGAGTGCAAATGTGTTGTCCTTCTTATCATTATTATTTTTTTATCCCACTAGTCTTACTGCGATGATCCCGACCTGGTCCTAGAACTGAAGAACCTGATAGTTATATTTGCAGACACTTTACAGGTATTCTTCAACCATGTTTTGTTTAAAGCATAACTATGTTGCTTTCCAATGATGTTTTGTTCTGTTAATAATTACACTAAACATTAATGTCAAGATCTTATATGTTTTACATTATAGTTTATGCTGCTTACTCACTGTAATTGCATTGGTTTTGTAGGGTTATGGCTTCCCTGTGAACAGACTTTTTGACCTTTTGTTTGAGGTTAGAGATCAGTACAATGAAACACTGCTCAAGAAATGGGCCCTGGTGTTCAGGTGAGCTGAACTACAACTGCATTGCTGCTGATTTACCGTAAGTGAATTAATGTGGGTAGTTTCTGCGTCATACAGTAACATCTGTGCTTCCTTTGCTGAAACAGGGATATTTTCGAGCAGGACAACTACAGCCCCATTCCAGTGGAAAATGAAGAGGAGTATAAGGCTGTGGTCAGTCGCTTCCCCTTCCATGATGCAGAGATTGAAAAGGTTGGTCAGAGTCTCAGTGGTGCTCAAATTTTTATAATTTTGAATAACAATAATAATTCAATAATTTTTATGTCTTTGAAAGGTGTCTTTTATGCTAATGTTGTGAAACATTATTACAATTTAAACCAACTGTTTATTATTTTAATATATGTTAAAATGTAATTAATGTGATGGCAAAGCTGAACTCTCAGCAGCCATTAACCCAGTTTTTCAGAAATCAGTCTAAAGTGCTGATGGATATTCTGACAGATTGTTTCCAAGAAAGCCATTTTGTTTAACGCGGAACGTCACGGAATTTGTCAAAGTTTGGGTGAATTAATCGAAAGTAGGTCATGATACTTAAATCAAAGCTCGATACAGACTAGTATGTGTAAATATTAAGCAACAAAAAGACTATTTAAATATGACTCCTGCTTGTTCTGTGTGACTCCGTGTCAATGAAAGGCGCAGACACGCCATTTCAAAGCGCGCATGACGCTTGCGGTGATTTCAGCATCTTCAGCCTCAATATAGGAGTACATGAACATAAACAATCTCTAGAACTCCTCAGTCACTTCATGAGCATATGACCATTTAATTTGAGAGAAACTATTGTACTATCATATGCACACAGAAAGTTAAGGGTATTAATAGCAACCCGTCATAATAAAAGTTTGGTTTAACTTGAAGAAATTATTGCGCCTGAAATATATTACTGTTGTTCAGTAGAACGTACGTAATACTACAACTACTACTACTACTACTGTTACTGAAATTATTAAAACTAACTTTTTTAAGGAATTATTACACAATATTTCTTACATGTTTTAATGTTAATAGCAAATAATAAAAAAAGCTTGTTTAATTTTTATTTGGTTAAAGGATGAATTGTATTAATGTTTTATGCCTTCATTTGATGGCCAGAATTGTTTTTTAATAAAAAACACAGATTGTCTGAGGGGGAAAACTATATTTCATAAATTAATTTAATAAATTAAATAGTTTTTATACATTTAAGAATTTCGTATTGGTCTTTGTTCATATGGCCCCAAACATGTCATTTTTGTAAAACTTTTAATACATTTATGTAAAATTGTTTCATGATTTTAATTAATTAGACATTACATATAAATAGAAAATAAGTAAACATTTTTGACTGATAAAATGTAATTTAACCGTTAAAACAAGAGTCCAGAAAAATTAAAACGGAAACAAAAAATGGAATCCAGAAAATTTTAATTGAAAAAAATGAATTTGGAAAACAATACAACTGATTTCATAGGGCCCTATATATATATATATATATATATATATATATATATATATATATATACACATACATACACACACACACACACACACACACACACACACACACACACACACATGTTTGTTTTTGTGAAAAGTGGGGACATCCCATAGACGTAATGGTTTTTATAATGTAGAAACTGTATATTCTATCGCCCTTCACCAACCCTAACCCTAACCCTCACAGGAAACTTTGTGCATTTTTACTTTCTCAAAAAAACTCATTCTGTATGATTTATAAGCGTTTTGAAAAATGGGGACATGGGTTATGTCCTCATAAGTCACCCTCTCCTTGTAATACCTGTGTCATACCCATGTTATTATACAAAGTTGTGTCCTGATATGTCACAAAAACATGCACACACACACACCAGTATATATATACACCAGTGTGATTCACAAGTGAACAACATGATTCACAAAAGCATGTTGAGTATTTCTCTGAAAATGGGTTGTGATTGTCTCTTCCTGTTGACTATTGACCCTTTATTGACTTTCTTGTTTATTAAACAGCAACAATTTCCAAAGAAGCTGCCCATGTCCCAGTCAGTGCCTCAAATCTACGCTCAAGTGAAGGAGTTTATTTACGCCAGCTTGAAGTTCTCAGAGTCGCTCCATCGCAGGTGAACAGAATCCACAGCACACATGAATCTACATCAGCAGACAGTCTGCAATTTTCAGTCCCATCTATCCAGTGATTCTCCTCGGTCAGAACAAAGTGCAAATATTAACCGAAAATCAGATTTGGATGCAGAATCACTCATTAGCAAAGCAACCACATCTAGAAGAGCAGATCTAGAAACCGAATTTGTCACTCATCTCTTGTCAGTATGGGCTTGTGGAGCTGTTATCGTGACATGACCTTCTCCATGGGAAGCACTCATTTACGGATCTGGACTGTCTTTTAAACCACCACCCTCCCCTCCACCTCCAGCCATCTCTTCTGCCAATATTTGTTCTCTTTAAGCTCTGTGGCATTCGGCTGGTGGTTGTGAGGGGTCTGTGTTGTGCTTGCCACTGGCAATCCAAATTCTTTCCCAGAGGGTTAGAAGTGCACATAGCCTGGAGGATTTTACCTCCCACTGTCCCTTTGAGGTCAGTAGTAGTGGATATATATACTACTATATATATATATATATATATATATATACACATAAGTGTGGTGTTGTTTTTTTTAATGATTGCATTGGCTGATTTTTTTTATTTTTATTTTTTATTTGTGCAATATGTGTCGAAAGTAAGACTTATTTTGGCAGTGCTGAGAATTTCAGCGCCTGAGCTCCCGTATTCCATATATTCAATAATATTTCAGAAATCAGTCTAATATGCTGATGGATATTCTGACAGATTCTTTCCCTGAAATCAAATTAATTGAAATAATTGAAATTGAAACTTGAAATGCCTTGTATGGTGTCAGAATAGTCCAAATGTGATTAATAAGTGATGATAACACCATGATTCACAAATGCAACTGTAAGTGTTTATTAGACAATATTATGTAAAATTAGTTTAATTGCAGCATTTGTTATTGTTTAAATTGAACGGAGTTGTTTATATTGGCCGTCAAAAAATGCATATTGCTTCACTATCTTTTCATTGCTTCATTTCCGCCGTAGTGGAATATGCTTTTGCTTTGAGCAGAGAGAAGAGTGTGAGGAGACCCACATGAGGCTTTCAGAGCACCTATGATCTAACATAGTCTTCTCCCCTCCTGACCCTCCGCTAATCAATGCAAACGACTGCAGATTTCACACTCCTCTGTAATGGTTTCTTTCTTATTTAAGCAAGCGATAATGAGTGACCTCTGCACCTCTTCACTCCCTCCTAATCAACACCTCACACTGAGACACACAGTCCCCTACAGCAAAATCAACACCACCCAGCAGTGTCCTGTAAACACTCACACCTTACAAGCGTGCTTGGCAGCAGTAGGGCTAGCTGTGGACCCGGTCAGTACTAATGGGTGCAGACAGCAAGCATGCTATGCTTTATTAAAGAGATGGCACACGCAAAAAAAATGATATTCTGTCATGATTTACTTTATTTTACTCCCCATACAACAAAGTGTTGTTTTGACATTCTTTCAAATAAATTATTTTTCATTCAAGAAAATAAAGATAATTTTGTGTGAGCATAATGTACCAAAAGTAGAGATGCAAATAATTATTTTAACATTTCCTTGTGGCTCAGTTGTTTTCAAAACAATGGAGCTTTCCGCTAACAAGCTAATTTTCTAGCAAACAGCAGTGTAGCACAATAACAGCTACCGTATTTTTCGGACTATAAGTCGCACCTGAGTATAAGTCGCATCAGTCCAAAAATACGTCATGACAAGGAAAAAAACATATATAAGTCGCACTGGAATATAAGTCGTATTTATTTAGAACCAAGAACCAAAAGAAAACATTACCATCTACAGCCACGAGAGGGCGCTCTATGTCTTCAGTGGTAGACTATAGGAGCACTGAGCAGCATAGAGCGCCCTCTCGCGGCTGTAGACGGTAATGGTGTTTTTTCTTGGTTCATTTCTCTTGGTTCATGTCAAATTAATTTTGACTTAATAAATAAGTCGCACCTGACTATAAGTCGCAGAACCAGCCAAACTATGAAAAAAAGTGCAACTTATAGTCCGGAAAATACAGTACACTGTTTTTGAATTTTCTCACTCTTGCTCAAGTAGTCACGTCATGTGTCTTTTTGGCAAATAAATAAATGGACATGAAATATTGTTCTGAATTGAAAAGATTTGTGTCAGAAGTGTTTTGGTTGGCTTAAAAACCAGCATAGCATAGGAAATAGGTGACCTGGTGCAATTTATTTTCATTATTCAATAGAAGAATGCAACCGACCAATCAGAATAATATATTCAACCTATCTGCAATAAATTAAAAGAAGAATTTTATAATTTAAAAGGTAAATTTCATTGATGGTATTTTTTCTTCCAACAATTTGCTAATTTAACCGAGGGAAAGCATATTATAATCTCACAAAGTATTTTGTGCATAATATGTTTCAGTCATGATTCCCCATAAATGACATGTCATTGAATGAAAATTTTTTTTTTTTTAAAGCTACAGTGAACAATATCCACATTAAATTTATTTTTAAAGTCTAAATACTCATTAATAATAATAATAATAAAAAAGTTTTGAAAAATTCAGTTAATTCATTCCGTTCTTTAAAAAGCTAAATTTTTTATGATTGCATTTCAAATATATAATCAGATTTGAGGTTGACCTGGTCAGGAAAATAATGTGGTTGTCCAGACAAAGTATTTTTTATAATTATTTAACTTTCTGTGTATCCGAGGAAATTTTAGTACGTATGTGCATGAGCTAACAACCCGTGCAATTTGTCCTTTCAACTTTGTTACTTGTATTTATTATAAAATATATAATCTGATTCTGAAACAAGTTTTTAAAAAAAAGTATTTTATTGAGAAAGCATATTGTTTTTCTACTTATTTTTTTGTTGATATGAAATGTACTTTAGATGATAAAAATATAGATTGAACATATTTCATGGTTAACATGTATTTCAGCTCAACAGAGATTGACGACATGCTCCGTAAATCCACCAACCTGCTGCTGACGAGGACGCTGAGCAGCTGCTTACAAAATCTCATCAAAAAGCCACACATAGGATTAACCGAGGTGACGTTAACGTGACAAATCGCCTCATTCTGAATGTGTAGCTCAGTTTGATAATAACATACACCTTCCTTTCTGTTATATTTTTCAGCTAGTTCAAATTATAATCAACACCACCCATTTAGAGCACGCATGTAAATACCTAGAGGATTTTATCACAAACATCACTAATGTTTCGCCGGAAACGGTTCATACTACAAGACTCTACGGGCTTTCCACCTTCAAGGTAAAAGTCATTCACAGACATGTTCTTTAATTACATATTTCACTCAGTTGTATAACTGCCATGGGCACACACTGTGATCAGAGATCAGCCGTCTGGAGCGGTTCCCTTAGAGTAAAGCTGCCGCCTCGGGCTTCACAAACTCCATACAGAGCTTGTTCTGATGCCACTGTGTTAAATGTATCTAAACAGAGGTGTTATCAGGTGACCTTTTTCTGAGTCATTACACATGCAGCAGCATGTTAGCATTGCTCAAGTTTGATTACAATGCATCATCCCCCACCTCTTTCCACATTTAGTTGTTTTACAATGTGAAATTGCATTTGATAACCATTAAAGAACCACTAAATGTTTACCATTTGATATGCATGAAAAAAAATGATTTGGTTATCAGGTGACTAGGGGTGTAACGGTTCACAAAATTCACGGTTCGGTTCGATACGATACACTGATGTCACGGTTCGGTTCGGTTCGGTTCGATACGTTTTAGATACAGCAAAATGTAAAAACATCTCAACTTTTCAGAATGCCGCAAGCGCACCGCGGGTCATGTGACAAGAACCAACCAATCAGCTTCATCCTTTCCCGTAACAACGTTGAGAGCTCAGCCAAGATGAAGGATCAGCTGATCATAGTTGTATATGGATTGCAATTTTGAAATAAATTTAGTAGCAGAGCTACTGCAAGCGATTTTTAGAGCTGCAAATCCATTTATCCTTCGCTGAAATTTCCGCGTCTCATGGAGAGAGCACGTCATTGTTGCTTAGCAAAGACAGACGCCTCATGAGCGTTTCTGCCCGAGCGCTTTGGAAAGGAAACCACTCTCTTGCCATCACCATTATAGCTTAAAGGGAATCCAAAGTGCACCCAAACACCAGACCTGTTGGTTATTGGAGGATCTTCTCATTTCTAGTCTGTTAAACGCATTGGCTATTTTGCAACGAGCCTTCAGCGCGTACTGAGTGAGCGAGCGCCTGCTGAGTAGCCTAACATAAACATATAAGATGGTGTTTTTTTCTTCTTCGGGAGTGTCAGGGGCGTTGCCTGTTACGTTGTTTGGGTTATTGGGCTACCTTGTTGAACGCATATCATTATATTTCTCTCTCTCTCTTTTTTTTTTTTTTTTTCAAATATAATTAAATACTCCAACGAACCGTTCGGTATACATAATGCGTACCGCGTACCGAACCGAAAGCGTCGTACCGAACGGTTCAATACGAATACGCGTATCGTTACACCCCTACAGGTGACCTATTTTGCAGTCATTAAACACTGGTCAAGTTTGATTATGATGCATTATTTCGCTCTTTGTTGTTTTGCGACTTGGAATCGCATTGATAGGTAATTATTACCATTTGAGATCCAAAAATTGTTAACCATCTGACGTCCATACAAATAATGTTTGATTGTTGCAAGAAGATTTAGTGGTTGCAACATTTATTGCTTCAATTGGCAATTGATTACTTGTGCAATTTTCCAAATTTTGCTGTATTTGAATCTTGAGTTGCATTTGATATGACATTTTTTCAGTGCTCTTTAAATGCATCCCAGGATTCAGTTGGCAATTGGTGTTTGTCCACTTCCGGCGGAAGGAATTTTCCAAATGTTAGAATTGCATTTGATAGGGATTTTTACATGTACTTTTTTTATGGTTGCATGAGAAGTTAAACTAAAAAGCAGACATTTATTTGTTGCAACATTACTTTTTTTTTTGATACTGTTAAAAAGCATCTCAGGAACCATTTAGCAGTTGGTTATACCGGAGTTTGTACAACTCTGGAAAAATTTTAATGCATGGTTTCCCATTTTTAGGATGCCAGACATGCAGCTGAAGGAGAAATATACACCAAACTCAACCAGAAGATTGATGAATTCATTCAGCTGGCTGATTATGAATGGGGCATGGCAGAGTCGGACGGCAGGGCCAGCGGCTACCTCATGGACCTCATTAACTTCCTGCGTAGCACCTTCCAGGTCTTCACACACCTTCCGGTAAGTTCCACACCATCCTATTGAAATGCAGTCTCGCCATGATTTTGTGATCATTCTTCACCCGTGGGTTCATGCAATGTGTGTTATTGCATGTGTGGCATCAATCTGTGTTGCATTTATAGATGTTAAGTTGGTCACACCTGGATCGGAAGTTCTAGGAGCCCTCCAGAATAACACATTTTCTATATTATGCCCCACTTTTGACTTTACACTAAATCAATACTGAGGTCGCGTTTGGTGTTATAAGTGTAATTACACAAACATAAGACGTCCGTTCCCAAAACCAATCAAATCTCTGTCTCTTCCTGGACATAATCAACACAGATAACTTCCAAGCCATCCATTCACTGAGAATGATACAGCTTGCTTTCGTTTCTCTTCAGCTGCCCTGTCCTCTTAAATAAATTACTTTAACCTCCAGTTTAAGTTGGTTATGCTTTGGTTTCTCAACAGTATAACATCTTTCCTGTCAGTGAATGTATTCTTCAGTTTATTTTCTGCCAGGCACGCTTGGTTTTCTGATTTTCCTTTGTCTGTCCATTTATTATCGCTATACTTTCTTTCCCTGTCCGTGTTTTATTTTCTTGGTGTTTCCACTCAGAATAACAACAATGATCATGCTGCAATGTCGGTAAGTAGACTCTCTTCGAACCCTAGAGGAGGAAGAGAAAATTAATTTACAAGCAAAAAAAAACCTTCAACTGCATGTTCATGTCAGCTCTGTGGACTTGCTGCCAGCCTTGTTTTGCTTCCCTTTTCATGTGTAATGCAGAATGTAAACCAGATCGATTGGCATGCTGCCCATGATTGTCTGACCATGCAGAACACACATGCCATTCTTATTTGAGATTCACAAGCACCAGTCACAACCAGTTAAAGGGAAAATTCACCCAAAAATAAAAATCTGTCTCCTCATGTCATTCCAAACCTGTATGACTGACTGACTGACTGACTGACTTGAGAACACAAAACATTTTTGCCCTTAAAATTAATGTGAATGGAGTCCAAAACCTCATTGACTTTGATTGCATGGACAAATCTTTCTAAATATTTTATTTTGTATGTTTCACATTGTTTCATTGATTTTTTTGGGTGATCTATCTCATAAATAGTCTCAATAATGAGTGTCTCTCAATTCAGAATGCTGCTTTATTAATGCTGCATAATGACACATTCTTTCTAACCTACATGTACTTCCTAGTTACAGCAGTTTGTCAAGTATACTCCGACCTTACATAATCTGTATGTTAGCGCAGCTAACTCACTTCACACCAGTTCATTTTATATAAGCTGACTTCATATAAACAGGATATAAAACAAATTGTGATTGAAAGAGATGTGAGGACACAAAAGGGTTTTAAGACATCATAGCCATTCAGCTTAAGTTTTAATGAAACCTGCCAATGGGATGAGACAAAGGCAAGCCAATTTTATGAATCACTATTGTTGTGATGTGTCCCGCCCATAGTCAAAACTCATTGGTCCAATAGTCCACTTCACATCAGTGCTATTTTTAGTATCATGGAGAAACTGTTATAGTTGATATTAATATTTTTAATTAATTTATTTTTTTATTTTATTTTTTTTTTAGTTAAAGTTTTAGTTATTTAGTAATCAAATTACACTAACTGAAACAGAGAAAATGTTCCTTGGCAGCCAGATGGTGAAAATATATAAAAATATTTTTTATATATATATATTTTTTATATATTTCATTCCCATTAACAATCATTTTATTTCAAATAAACAATTGTATTTATTTATATTTATTTATTTATTTGTTTATTTTTATAAAAAGCTAAGTAGTTACATTTATATAGAAGCATCTTTTTAAGTGTGGAATAGAAATTCTTGAAATTTTAGGTCTCGGAGAGTATCTCACCGATTTTTAATTGTGAGCAGTTTTTTTAGGGGGCTGCTTTTATAGTCCTGTTTTTTTTTAAATACATATATATTTTTATTTCTAGAAATAAAATGTCCATGCATTGTGAATTTATTGGCTTTGGGGTTTATTTTATTATGCAATTGCTTCTTAAGTATTGTTTTTTTGCAGTGTGGTGCTGGAGTGTTTTATGTAGCTTACAGATGAAATAAGTGAAAAATATAGTCTTGTTTATAGAAAACTGTAATGTGTCTAATGGATATCAACACTTTGTGCAGAGGTATTTTGTATTTTTTTACTTTGTATAGAATAACCAAATAAAATAGTTTATTCATTTCTTTTCTAGTTGTCAGCATGTACTGGTGGAGCAGCTGTTGCATGAGTTTTGTGTGTTTTTGAGTGTTTGGCGTCTGGTATTGCCAGGTTTAAATGTTCTTTTACCTTTTCCTATTATTATTCCTCTTTACAACCCTGTTCCTCATGAGCGTGTTGGCTTGCATGAATGTCTGCTGTAGCTATGAGACTAAATGTTACCATGTGTTTGTGTCTTCTTTAAATCCATCAGATGGTGGATTTTCAAGAGCTAGAAAACCTTTGTTATCTTCATTTTGCGGAATTCCACCGATTTAGATTTTAGGTGTTAAGGATGGTTTTATGAGTTATTAGGGCTGGGATAAACAATTATTTTTTAAACGATTAATCTAGCGATTATTTTTTGATGCATCGATTAATATAACAATTCATTTTTTCAGACCAATTCGATTTCAATTATCTCCCCATTAATTGACTACTAACAATTTATACATGTTGATTTACATATCTGAATGAAAAAAAAACATGAATTCCTTAACATTGCAATATATGTTTATTGCTCTTAAAATTACAAAATAAAAGACTGACTAAGAATGCATTACTTTGCACTTGTATAGAGATAGCATTCAATAAAACCTTGAAGCCTTGAAAACACATAGCTTACTGAAACAAGCTTACTGAACACATAGGGCCTAGCTTACTGAAAAAAGTTCTTCTTTCAGATGAAAATAACAACAACTTGACGTCTAGCATTCAATAAAAAAGGTCACCCAAAATGCTTGTTTAGAGCAATTGAAAGAATACAGTAACCAATGTAAACTTGAGGGCTTTAAGCTAATACAGAGAGTGCTTTTCCAAAAAAAAAAAAAAAAATTAACAGTGGGAGCCAGCAGCCTGTCATGGAGAAAAAAAAAATCTCAGAATGCTCCACGTGAAACTTTAGCGTTCCGCCCTTTTTCTATAGTGTCTAATGATTTTGGTTAATATGCACGAGGGAGAGAGAGAGAGCGAGCAAGACAGCGCTCGTGTAGTTTGAAGACTTTGAGTGAATGAACGCGTGTGAAACTTTGGTGTTTCGCCCTTTTTCTATCGTGTTTAATGATTTTGATTAATATGCACAAGGGAGAGAGAGAACAAGTGTTGTTTGAAGACTGTGAGTGCGCTCGCGTAGCCGGGGCTCTCTCTCGTATGCGCCCTGTCAGACGCAGCAGTCATTCTATTCTACATCACTCACCAATCAAATAAGGCTTTGACAGCGTATATTCAGTGCATATAAGGTAAACGTTTTGCAAACGTTTTTTAGAGAAATAAAAACAGGTCGACGAATCGATGCGCATATTTTGCGTCAACGTCATCGATGACCTCAACGCATTGTCCCAGCCCTATGAGTTATGGTTACATATTTGGAAATGAATCAATGTACACTTCCAAAATGTTCTCTGTGCTTATTAGTTTCATACATTCACCCAAAAGTAGTTCACATATAACGTCATTATTTGCTCACCCTCATGTTGCTCCAAACCTATATGTTTTTCTGGCCTCTTTGGAACAAAAAAGGAATTTTTTAAAGGATAACCAGGCTGATCTTTTTTTAACACAAAAAGCAACAGAAGTATCAAGAATGATAACTAGAATTTCAGTCTGTTCATCGTGCACAGCTAAATTATTATATAAGACTACCAGAAGACATCAAATATAGAGTATGAATCATATGGACCACTTATATTCTCTTTTACTTTTTGGTCTTTTAGTTCTTGACAGACCCATTAACATTCACTTTAAATATATGGAAACGAGCAGTCAATATGCTACAACAATTCATTTATTCAGTAATTCAACTCAAATTGTGAAACTTGTGTATTAAAGGTGGGGTGAAATGCTTGTTTTCACTCAATATCCTGTTAATCTTGAGTACCTATAGAGTAGTACTGCATCCTTCATAACTCCAAAAAGTCTTTAGTTTTATTATATTCATAAGAGAAAGATAGTCTGTACAGATTTTTCCCGGAAAAACACGACCGACTGGAGGCGTGACGTGTGGGCGGAGCTAAAGAATCACGAGCGCCAGTAGGCTTTTGCGTTGAGAGCGTTTGGAAGCTGTGACACCGTGAGGAAAAAACCAACCAAAACAAACCATGGCTAACAGTCAGATTCAGCGTATATTTATGATCCAGAATCAGATCCCGAGGCTGAAACTGAACGAGAGCAGCAGCAGCAACGACTCGCTCCGAGCGGGGCTCGAACCCGGGTCTCAGGCATGGGAGGGGACGCACTAACAAGGAGGTAGAGATATTTGAAGCAGTTTTACTCACCGCCTGCGGTTCCAACACACGATCGTGGCCCTTTTTCGTTGGGATTGCATCATCCTTAAGAAATAAACGATGTGCAAATCCGTCGTCAAACTGGGCCATGTTTGTAAAACAAGCATCTTCGAAATGCAGGGAACAAACACTTGCACAACTCTGTTGATGCTCTTTAAAAATAAACTCCATCCACTGGTCCCTTAATGCAGGTTTTTTTTGGTAATCTGTGCAGGGTTGTCTTGCCCTGGCAACCAAAAATAGACTTCTTTTGTGACATTTCGCGACGCTCTCGCTCTGATCAGTGAATGTCTGTTGTGCTCTCAGTGCTCTGCTATACGGGAGCGCGCGCTCTTCCGGGAGAAGTGCCTTAAGACCCATATAAGGAAATTCCACTCCATCTAACGTCACACAGAGCCATACTCGAAAAAAACTTTCCGAAACTTGTGACAAACCGGAACGTACAACTTAATTTTTGAAACTTTGTCCATGTTTAGCATGGGAATCCAACTCTTTAACAGTGTAAAAAACTCAGTATGCATGAAATAGCATTTCACCCCCCCTTTAAATAAATTCAATGCACACAGACTGAAGTAGTTTAAGTCTTTGGTTCTTTTAATTGTGATGATTTTGTCTCACATTTAACAAAAACCAACTAACTAGAATATGGTGACATGCCACTCAGCTAATCAACTCAAAACACCTGCAAAGGTTTCCTGAGCCTTCAAAATCGTCTTTCAGTTTGGTCAAATTAATAGTCCCGCATCTAACACATCGGCCAAGCAGGAAAACTTATCGGCCAATTCCAATATATTTAAAAAAAATGCAAAATATCGGCCGATAAATGGGCCTCGACAATATATCGGCCTTGACATTATATTGGTCGACCACTAATTGTTGGTGTTGGTTCCCGTAAGATTACAATAGCCTGTTAGTACTTTTATGCATAATTACTGAAATTATGGTTGTGGTTTCACATGTGCAAAGCAGTGGTGACAGCAACATATAAATAAATACTCATTCTGCTTTGCTGAAAATAACATACACTTTGTCACTGTCTCACAGAATCATTATATAATATGCATTTAAAATTTGATACATTTATATCTCATGTTTTCATAATTGAACAATTATATTGTCTGATTTGTATTGTCTGAACTATTTAAAAAGTGCGTATTCTGTCAAATAATTTATTTAAACTTATTTAAAATCTATTCTAGGTTACTGGTGAAATCAGGCATTATGCAGACAATAAATATTGATTCAATAGTTTAGACTCTGAATTATTTTTTATAAGAATAATACATACCATAAAAATTCATATGGGCTTGGAGTAACATTTTAGGGTGAAACTGCTTTTCAGGGACACTTCTAAACTAGCCATCGCTTTATGTTCATAGAGTGGCACAGACCCTGATACTAACTTTGCTTTACTTTGAATTCATTATGATATTGAGACAGAAAAGCACTGATGGCGTGTGCAGCTGAGGACACCTGTAGTAACGGTTTGTTGGTGTGTTTGTGTGCCGTTCCTCAGGGTAAGGTGGCACAGACGGCGTGTATGTCTGCTTGTAAACACCTGGCCACGTCACTGATGCAGATGCTGCTGGATCCTGAGCTCAAACAGATCAGTATGGGAGCCATTCAGCAGTTTAACCTGGACGTTATGCAGTGTGAACGTGAGTACAGCTTCTTAATTGCATTTTTACAATGGCACCTCCACGTTCATTTCAATAGTCAAAACTTTACCATAAAAGATACAGTAGCAACATTTCAGGTTTTAGGGATTAACCTTAAATTATAAAGTAGTACAAATATTTCATTGCCTGATAAAATGTTAATATACCAACCCACTTAAATACTAAAACCTGTTTTGTACCTTTTATAATAAACTTTAAAACACACACAAAACAGGAATAAAAGAGAAAGCCAAAGCTCATCAGCAAGCAGTTTTTCCACAAGCTGAAGTAAATATTAATATGCACACAGTGTAATACACACAATTACAAAACACCATCATGTTACACACGACACAAAAAACACAGTAAACATTAATTTGACAACATAAGATGCGACACAAAAACTTTTTATAAATTAAAGTTTTTTCACCATAATTTATAAGATGATTTGTTAGTTTTCTGTTCAAAAAACAAAATATTTAATATGTCTCTTCTCCTCGTCTGTTCAAAAAAATAAGTAATTAACTAGACCTTTTAGAAAAGATGTCCATTCTGAAAGTTTGAGCATTACCATAAACCATTTTTGAAGTGCAGTATAGCTAAAGCACTAAGAGACAGGCATGTCAGTGTTATGCTCTGTGAAGCGCAGCATGACGATACATGCATTCAAGCAGCAGGTTTTATTGATTTTATCTGCTGTTCTCAGAAGCAGTTATCTGAGTTACACTCTTTCAAGGAACATTCCAGATTACCCGCACTCCACCTGCTCTTGGATATCCACACCTGCTCTGATATGAGCTGATATGGAACAGTTTGGAGAAACATTAATCGCTGATCCATTTGAACCTTCATTCATCTTACGAGTGCTTCATTTGTATGCATTACCCACCCGTATGAGGATATTGTTTATAGTTCTACCAACAAATTAAAAAGCTGTTTGGAAGCCATATGACAAAACTGAAGACTGGAGTAATGGCTGCTAAAAATTCAACCTTGTGGATCACAGGAATAAATTACATTTTAAAATATATTGGAATAGGCACAAGAGACTTCTTTTGAAAAAGCTACATTTACATCATATTTACATTTTTGGGTCCATTTCTATCCCTGATCATCTTCAATGTTTCAGTTTTTCAAAGCACATCAAATGTGTACAGCTGGGTGTCACAACAGACAGGTTTATTGGTAGGTTTAAAAAAATGGTATGTTGTAATTATAGCAGGTGCTCATAAGTATTGTGTGTTTTGTTTTTGTAGTTATTCTGTTTTTGTGAAATGTAGAACCTGGGGAAGCCCATGAGCCCCTTTGGTTCTGAATGGCACAATAGAGAATCGCACAGTGTTCATCAATAAAGTTCAAATGTGGACAGCTCTTTGGTTCTAGCATCGCATCTTCTGCTCCTCGGCCATTTAAGGTTTCAGTCACGCTACATCACTGTCAGCAGAAGTGAAAAGGCTGTGTGTGTGTGTGTGTGTGTGTGTGTGCATGCTTGTATCTGTGGCCTCAGGTCACAGATGTCTAGAGTTTGTGAGGGTTCAACCGGACCGGTACGCCAGGGAATATCTGACCCTTCTCTAAGGTCTGAATGGTGTCCGTCCCATTAGTGGCAGTTCATCTTACGCTAGTCAAAACACAGACAGTTAAAACCCATACACCCATACCAATACTTATGTTCTGAGTTCACAGTCTGATTTGTCTGAATTTCACTTGTAATTTATAGTGGGTCAGTGTTTCACTGACAGGGAAGTGAAGTAAAATACAAGTCACGTGTGTTTGGGATGTGATCAAGGTCGTACATGCACTTTCATTCAGACTTAAACGGTAATCTGTCTTTAAAATGTTTCAAAACTTACTCCAACTGAAATCTTAGCAGTATTGTTTCTGTAGTTTGGCCTCATCCAGCATACATACGCATTAATGGAACCACAAATGGCCTTGGTGCACTTGATCTGAAGGACAGAGGGATGTTCAACATGAATTTAGTCCTTAAAATATTTCATTTTGTCTCTTGTATACTTGAAGGCTGCAGCTAGACTATACTGTAGATTCATTGTAAGTGCACATGAACACATACTGGCTGACTGTTGCTTAATCTCATGGCTCATGGTAGGTGTGTTATCATTAATGACATCTCTCTGAGAAAAAATGTCTTTGCTGGCTGCACAAACTTGAAACCAGCACAAATGCTGTTCTCATAAACTGTTACACTTTACTACAAAGTTCTCTGGAATACTTGATTCTTATGGTTGATCCAGCATTCAACAGTCAGATATTTGTACAAAATAATTCCAAATCTGAATAACTGACAGATTTTCGGCATAGCTGAGCTAGTTTTGTCTCTCAAATCAGGGGATGGATGGATGGAGAGATAGGTTAGTTAGTTAGTTGAGTTTGTTAAATAAATAGTTTTGATAATCTGGGTTTATAATTGAGTGAATTTAGATCGTCTAGTTTTAGGAAACCATAGTTAGTTATGATCATCTGGTTTCAGAAAACCATAGAGTGAGTGAGTGATCAATCGATAGAACCATAGAGTGAGTAATGAGTTCTGGAGGCTGGTGTCCTGCAGAGTTTAGCTACACCTTGCCTCAATACCCTTGACTGGAATTTTCTACTATGCCTAGTTAGACTGATTAGCTGGTTCAGGTTAGTTTAATTAGGGTTGGAGGTAAACTCTGCAGAAAACTGGCCCTCCACGACCAAGTTTGGAAACCCCTGGTTATTCTCATGTGGTCTTAGAAACCCATAGATGCAAAGTCTGGATCATCTCAATTTTGTAAACTGTAGGTCTAGATCAGATAGTTAAATAGTTAGTTTTGATCATCTGGTTTTGGAAAATAGTGAGTCAAGTAATAATAAAGAGCAGATCTGTATATTGGCTTTCTCAAGCAACATGGTACATGGTTAATGTTAACAAAAAATGCTTTGGAAAGATTCTTCAATAGTTTTAACAATAATTCAACTAATTGTTTTTAATAGTATTTTCCTGTTATTTTTATTTTATTTTTTCCGCAGTGTTTGCCAGTTCAGAGCCCGTGCCAGGATTCCAGGGGGACACGCTGCAGTTGGCCTTCATTGACCTCCGACAGGTACAGGCCTCTCTGCAGACATGACTATTCTTGATCCACAGTCTCTGTGAGTGGAGCTGAGGGGAAGGGTGGAGAACATACAGCATTAACAGGCACTAATGGATTATCCCAACCTGAAGACGGTTCCCTTCAGGAGGGGAAATCACTTAGTCGCAGTGGGGTTCATTATGCTATCAGGATTTTCTTCTTCGTTTGGTCCTGTTTTTTGTGCTGCTTGAAGTTTGAACTTATAATCTGGGCCTGAGGTGTTTAAGGTGTGAAACCGAGGTCATGTCAAGGTTTCTTCTATAAAGGTATTTCATATAAGGAAGTATTATTAGGGTGTGGAGTTAATAAGGGTCTGTGGTTTCTAAATACCTCTTTTTATGTTCAGGAAAAAGCTGAAAGTCTTCAAATCACACATGCTGCAGTATTACTTAAAAATAATCGGCATGCTGTTGCATTTCTGTCATCATTTACTCCCCCTCTTGTCCTGACGTTATTTGTGCAGAACACAAGCTGTGTTTTTCAAGATGTTCTGGCTGATCTCATACAAGTACTGGATAGTTCACCCATAAAAGTAAACCATTATGTCTTGATTAAATGCCATTAACCTCAAGTTTTCAAGGATGTTTGATTGCATGGTACCCAAATTTTGATTCCCATTTAAAGGGATAGTTCTCCCAAAAATGAATATTACCCCATGATTTGCTCACTTTTTAATACAATTAGAGTTATATAAATAAATGTCCAAGCTTTATGATGGCAGTGAATGAGGGTCGAGATTTTGAAGCCCAATAAAGTGCATCCATCCATCATAAAAAGTGCTCCACACGGCTCCGTGGGTTATTAAATTCCTTCTTAAATGAATTAATGCGTTTGTATAAGAAAAAGATCCATATTTAAGCCTTTAGAAACTCTAATCTTTATCATACGCTCATTTACGAGAGAGTGGCATTCCAGCGGATGACTTCCTTCAAAATCTCATGCTTCAAAGACTCGATCACCATTCACTGCCATTATAAATCAGGAAAATTTTTATATATAACT
The DNA here is from genome assembly GCF_023724105.1 of Carassius gibelio. NCBI lineage: Eukaryota > Metazoa > Chordata > Actinopteri > Cypriniformes > Cyprinidae > Carassius > Carassius gibelio. Next base: position 5,716,080 of record NC_068382.1, read on the forward strand.
CTGATTGCAGGGATTTATTAACATGTACACCTAACCCTATCCCTAAACCTACCCTTATTGGATAAATACAGTGTTGGTAGCATAATTTGATAGGTCCCTCCACGGCTGCATCTTCTCACTTACGCCGCTCACATCATTCACAGTCGGTTTATAAGCAGAGAACAGAGCAGGCTTTGAATTTCGGTGTGGGATTGCGGCTATTAATACCAATTCAACTCATTCCTGCAGATTCCGCGCTTATAACACGATGACAGATGATAGAACATATCATTTGCACATGCTTTTGAGTCTTGAGAACTCACTTGCGCGCTTTCATTTCTTTGCGCCCACAGATTGCGATAAGGAGAGTGATGCCTTTTAGTTATTAAGGGAGATGGCAAATGTGATATTGATTTAATACAACAGTTCAATAAACAAGTACTGGCTCCAATTCAGGCAGAGCGAGCTCAGACAAGGTCAGAGATAAGGAGAGCGGAGTGCTGGCCATCAGAATTTACCTATTCACCCCAACCCCTCGTATAGATAACCTCCCCATCATGCATTACAGCGCAGAGCTCTTATCGCATATAAGAGCTCTTATCTTAGCTCTTATAGTCTTATTTCTTTTTTCTTTTTTGGAGCATGTAGGAACACCCAATAGAGAGGTCCCAGTCTCCCTGCCAATCACGCAGCGGCTAATGGAGAGGCTCCTGTTTACTCGGTTGTGTTTTAAATGTTTTAAGTTCTTGTTGTCTGTAAGGTGACGCTGTGCAGGGCTGCAGAGGCTTGTACTAATACTGCTAAAAATGCACTTGTTCACATCACTTAAGAGAACCTTAAATGTCTGAAGGCACATTTCTGAACTTTCAGAACCATTGCAAGAAATTATCTAAAAGTAGCGATGCTGTTAACCTGACTCCTTTTTTCAGTGTAAAAATAGATCAGTTGTTCATGGTAGTACAGCTTTTCCTGTAGTTATTTTTTTGCAACTTTTTAGCAATTAAAACAATATTTAAAACATGAAAAAGTCGCAAACATAGGCAATAATCAAAAATGCCCTTATTATTTCTTATATAGCAATAATTTTGGTATTCAGTTCTTTCTTTAATTTTACTTTTACTTACATTACTGCTTTATCTTTATCTTTAACACTACTATTCAAAACTTATGGGTCGGTGAAATTTTTTAAAATTTTTTGAAAGAAGTCTCTTATGCTCACCAAGTCTGCATTTATTTAATAAAAAATACAGGGGAAAAACTAATGTTTTGACATTATTACAGTTAAAAAAATCAGTTAAAATTTTCAGTTTTTACATATTGAAAAATGTAATTTATTCCTTTGATTTCAAAGCGGAATTTCGGATCATTAATCATTCTAATATGCTGATTTGGGGCTCAAGAAACAGCTGTTATGCTTAATGTTTTTGTTCATACAATGACACTGTTATACATTTTATGAGATTCTTTAAATAGGAAATCATTTTCAATTTCTTTCTTTGATCAATTTAATGCCTCCTTGCTGAAAAAAAAACTATTACCGATCCCAAACTTTTGAATAGCAGGATATATATATATATATATATATATATAGGGAGTATTATTGTATATATTAGAGTGTATTGAGAATGTCAAGAGTAATGTTGTCATCATGAAATTTAAAATCATTGTTTTGTACCAGACAAAATGCAGCTCTGAATAAATGCTCATTGCTATGGATATATATCTCCCCTTCAACTCATCTTCCACTAAAACATTCAGAGGTGGACTATTTACTTTATTACTCACTGTAAACTTTTTTTAGGTCTTGTTGGGCTTGTGAGTCTGTAGCCGTGAGATCTCTAAAAGGTCTGCACTTAAGGCCCAATATACTTCAAACAAAATCGAAGAACAAACCAATATGACGTCATTTTGAACAAAATCAGACCGAAACAAAGTTTGTTTTGAGTTTGTTTCAGCAGTTGGAAACAGCTCACCAAAGCGAACTTTCTGGAGGAGTTTGTTTTAACTCCTTAACACCTTTGAGCTTCCATTGGTCTGTTTCAGTTGTGCAATTGGTGGGTGTGTTCTGGTTCTGAGTTATGTTAATTTAATTTGTCTCTTGTTATTGCTTTTATTGCTAAACCCAGAGTTATGCAAAAAGTGACATAAACATCCGAGATAAGTTTTCCAAACGCATGGTTGTTGGTTCGATTCCCCGGGAACACATGATGGGTAACAATTGATAGCCTGAATGCACTGTAAGTCGCTTTGGAAAAAAGCGTCTGCTTAATGCATACATTTAATTTTAATTTAATTTAAAAAGGTGTTACAATTTATCCAGTTTAATAGAATAAATGAACATTAATAAAATAAAGTAACAAACTGACTCCAATATTTTTTTTCCACATCATGCTAAAGTTTTCAGACTGTGAGCCATTCACACTTCGCATAAAGGGCTGATTATGGAAATGGCAAGGTGCTTTTGTATTGCAAACATGATACTTGACTCTAAACTGCTGCTAATCATTATTCTTTTGTCTATAATATTCTGACAATTGGTTCCCATCTCACACCTAGATTCATTTCATCATTGTTTTGTTTAGGGTATTCGCGCAAGCGTCGCGACACACGTTTACCCCGCCTCCAGCAGCGCGGGGGTGTTGGAATGGTCGTAAACAGTATACCATCGCTCAGCCTTTTCGAACTTCTTTTTGCCCCTAAATGAAGAATTAAAACAAACTTTGTTTGAAGTATATCGGGGCTTTTAGACTGGAGCTGCCCTGTGGGAGAAATGCACTTTACTTGGTTTGTAATAATCATAATTAAGGGCACACAAATAATCTTATAATGTCTGATTAGTGAATTAAAAAAAAAAACATGATTTATAAGTATCTTAGATATTGCTTTAATATTTTTTGTAATGCTATTTGATTCTTTTAAATATTTATGTGGTTATTTTTGAAATTCTACAACGTTTTTCATCTTCAAATTAGATTTGTGTGGTCTGGGACTTTTGGGTCCAATTGGGTCCCATTTAAACTAATTCATAACAGTCCAAACTAGTCTTTGTTTGGGTATGCAGGGAATGCATGACCTTATATCATGTATACCTTAAATGACAGTTAAATCTGATTTGGATAATTGATTTAACTGTATCGCCCAGCCCAAGGTCTGCAAATATTGACATTTACGAGCACAGTCTTGTTGGCCATGATGCTCCGCAGGGTCTTGTTTTGTTTAGCAGCAATATTGTCACATCCCAGCAGGAGCAGCAAACAGAACTAAATAATGGTCTGAAAAACAGGCCTCCTCAATATGGACCACATAGTAGGTGTAAAGTGCTATTAGCCCCCCGAACCCTCCTCTCCAGGCCCTCCATAATGAACGAGCCATCAAGGAATAGTCCCCCATTGATTGATATTGATTTGCATACATAGAGGTGAGTGATCTGGCCCTTCTCCAGCAAATTAAGTTCAATGTGTCCAGAGCTTTTCTTTGAATCAGAGTTGCCAAGTGGCAGGGAGTCCACTGACCAGAGCACTGTGGAGCCAGGATTAGCTCCTCTGTGGGTTATCTGGAGGTCACGGAGGGATTTCTCTTCCTTTTGCATTTAAGTGCTCCCAGATCCCCATCAAGTGCCCTAGTACTAACCCCCACCATTAGTGTATGACCTCACACACTTCTCTTTGGGCAACTTAGGAATTATTTAGTTAGTTATGATCAATAGTTAGTTATTTATTAAAATATCTGGGAGTTTCCAGGAGATATATATATATATATATATATATATATATATATATATCCAGGAAACTCCCAGATATGTTTAATATATATATACTAGTCATGCCCAAAAATATGGACACCCTTGGTAAATATGATCAAAGAAGGCTGTGAAAATCAATCTGCATTGTTAATCCTTTTGATCTTTTTTTTTTTTTTTTTATTAAAATGGGTGGGAAATATCATTATGAAATAAATGTTTTTTATTAAGGACACCCCAAAAAATTCTTATGAGTAAAATAACTCTGAAGTAAATTCCCATTCATATTCACAATTTTGGGCACTCCAGCATGATTGTAAACATGAAATTATCCAGCTCTGGCTTCCTGTTTCTCAGAAATATAAAAAGGAGGGAAAATAAAGCTCAAATTCCCTTAATCATCCATCACACTGAAAAAAACCAAAGAACATATTTCTGATGTGCAGCAAAAGAAAATTGAGCTTCACAAATTGGTGAAGTGGCTATAGGAAAAAAAGAGCTAGAGCAGTGACAATTCCCATTTCCACCATCAGGGCAATAATTGAGAATTTCCAATCAACAGAAAATGTTACGAATCTGCCTGGAAGAGGACGTGTGTCTGTATCATCCTAATGCACGGTGAGAAGGACAGTTTGAGTGGCTAAAGACTCTCCAAGGACCTCGGAGAGTCTCAGGCTCAGAAAACCTTAAAAAAAATTGTCAAACAGCAACTACATCACCACATGTTGTTTAGGAGGGTTTCAAGAAAAATTCTCCTAGCTCATTCAAAAACAAACTCCAGCATATTCAGTTATCAGACACGACTGGAACTTCAAATGGGACGGGCTTCTTTGGTCAGATGAAACTATAAAATGAACTGTTTAGCACTAAACAGTCAAGATGGGTTTGGTGAACACAGAGATAAACGTTTGGGACGCTGTGAGCACGGAGACTGTAGCGTATACCGTAAGTTTGAAAGCGTTTAGCTTAAATTATTAATATGAAGTAAAAACAGTGCTCATAAACGGCTGCTGAAGTCGTATTCTCAAGTGAAGCAAGTTGAGGCTTGGAACCGCAAACAGCGCTTCTTACGTCATCACTTAACAACCGAATAGAAAATGAGAGGAGTGAACTGAAGAGAAGAAGCACTAACATGGAGCTGGGAATCTGACGGGTCTGGAGTGATTCTGGATGAAGGAATGGTCTCTGATCTCTTGTCAGGTGTTCTCTAACCTCATCAGGCATTATAGGAGAACATTTAGAGCTGTTAAACTGGAAAATGGAGGATTAAAAAATTATTCAATAAAAGGGTTTCCTTAATTGTGGCCAATGTGTATTAGAGAAAAACATTTATTTCATAATGATACTTCCCCCCCATTTTAAATTCTTATTATTCAATAAAGGGGTTAGAATTTTTTTGCATTTTTAAATAAAAGATCAATAGGATTAACAATGCAGATTAATTTTAATGATCTTTGATCATATTTACCAAAGGTGTCCATATTTTTGGGCATGACTGTGTGTGTGTATCCTGGAAACTCACAGATAGTATTTATTAATACTATAGTATGTATTAAGTGACATGACATACATACAGCCAAGTATGGTGACCCGTAGTTCGATGCCTTGCTCAAGGGCACCTCAGTCATGGTATTGAGGGTGGAGAGAGAGCTGTACTGGTATGTACATGCACTCCCCCCACCCACAATTCCTACCAGCCTGAGACTTGAACTCACAACCTTTCGATTGGGAGTCCGACTCTCCAACCATTAGGCCACGATTTCCCTCTGATAGTATACATTAATTTTCTTTTTTGTTTAAAGTTTAAGTACTTTTGTTGTGTTGTTTGTCATTTTAAAATATAAAAATTATGTAACTATAAAAAATTGTTTTAATCTTTATCAGCATTTTAGTTATTTTAGTTTCAAATTTAACTCAATTAAAATTAGAAATGTTGCTTATGCAAATAACTGTTTATAAGCTGTTTATTATTTAATCATTGTTATACATATTTTTTTAGTTGTATAAAATACAATACACTTTGCATTACATTTATGCACTTTGCATAAATTTGTATGCTTAATTTAAACAAATGCAAAATACACATGTTATTCTTCAGATTTGTATTGCTACCTGCACTATTGGTTCTGGTGAAATTTAAGAACTTGATTTAAACTTTATAAATTTCTGGTTTTGAAAGTATGGTTTATGGTTATCTTTTTCCTGTGTTTCAGCTTCTAGATCTTTTCATGGTGTGGGACTGGTCCACGTACCTGGCAGACTATGGACAACCCACCTCAAAATACCTGCGGGTGAACCCCTCCACTGCGCTGGCACTTTTGGAGAAGTATGTATTGTCTTTACTCTTTCCTTCAGCTCAATGCTAATATCAAACTCCGCTGAAATCATTATGAATATGATGGTAATAATGTTGCCTTAGAAGGCAGCTGGAGGCTCACTAGTTTCAGAACAGAACCTCAAACATCAGTGAACAAACGTTAGAGTGATTTGATCAGTGGAGCTCTGTTTTGTCCTTTAAACCTGATATATAATCTTCATCCTCTTTTTTTTTTTTTTTTTTTCTTACTTACCAATGCCAGAGTCAACAGAGGGTACGTAGATCCAACATGGATTTCTCTTTTTCCATAGTATTGTGATATGCTGCATGAATAGAATCTTACATACATGTGAAATATCATTTATTTCATCATCATTTATTCATCCCACACCCACTGCAGCATGCATACTGTACAGAGTGGCTGAATGATATCATTTGAATAACTCATATATCATGATACATATGTTATGTATCACTATATTATTACTAATTCTTACTGCACTGAAAAATGTCTGTTTGAAATTCATATTAAAGTTTGTTTAGAATCAGCATCTGATATTATGAAATCATGAATCACATGATTATGAATTACAAATTGATGTAATATATATATATATGTGTGTGTGTGTGTGCGTGTGTGCGTGTGTGTGTGTGTGTGTGTGTGTGTGTGTGTGTGTGTGGAAAAAATATTAGTTAAACATTAATAAAAATTTTATTTCAGGTAAATACATCCAAAGCAGCACTTCTGTTTTTCATTTAAAGTTAAAATACAAAAATAACTAAAACTAAATAAACTTAAACTTGATGGAAACTATATAGACATTAAAAACTACTAAAAATTATTAAACACAGTGCAAAATTGCTAAAACAAGTGAAAATTGAAAAAATACAAAATATTTACAAAAACATGATTACTTGTTAAATGATTCTTAAATAACCCTGCAGTCTGTGTATAAAACTATTTAGATTTGTTTAATATATTGGTCATTAATTGTATTATTTGTAGTTTTAATGACTTTACGCCTAATTTATTATTCTAAAATGTTGAAAACTATAATAATAGTTTTCTGGACTGTGAATCTGTCTGCCATACATTTATTTGCCTATAATTTTATGTCCTAATTTTGCTTTCCCAGGATGAAAGACACAAGTAAAAAGAACAACATCTTCTCCCAGTTCAGGAAGAACGACCGTGACAAGCAGAAACTGATCGAGACGGTGGTGAAGCAGCTCAGAAGTCTGGTGAATGGAATGTCCCAGCATTCCTAGAGTCGTCCAAACACTGGGCTGGGTTTGAAAATGTAACTTACAAACCATGTTAAACTTCTTTCTTTGGCCCCCTTTTTTTCAAAATCCAATTACTTGCTGTAAGGTAACTACTCTTAAAGTACTGTGGTATATTTTGACTGCATCCTCCATGTGTTCTGCCAAAATGTTCAGCACTGTAGGGTTAATAATGTAAATATACGGCAAACATGAAGAGTAAAAAAAAATGTGAGCATAAAAAGTTATGCAGTAATTTTTTGTAACGTATTTTTAAAGGTTGAGAATTATGTTTTGTACGTTGTGAAAGTGCAATGACTCCTAACACTACACTTGAGAGAGCGGAGGTGTGGATGTGACTGCTGATGCTGATGGTCATATTGCAACCTGTATGAAATTCTCCCTAGTGTAACATGGATGAAGATTTTATTGTAAATAATTTTAAATATATTTAAAACTGCTATGGAATCATGCTTCCCATCGGTCTGCCTTGAGTTGAAGTTGAACTTATAAATGCTAAACATTTGCATGAGAATGCGTCGTTTTTTTCTTTTACGTTGGCAGACTTCTGTGGACAAACAGCACTTCTATATTGAAAAGAATCTCAAATGTTCAGCTGCATTTCACTGAATAAAGCACCACAGAATTATATTTCATTTTTATTTTCTCAGGGTGAAATGTAAGCTTTGGGTTCAGACGCTTCAGAATCTCATTTTTAGTTGAAAATAAATAAGCAATAATTGGCCCTGCTACAGACTCCGGCATACAAAATTCTAGATTCATTTCTTTATTTTGTTTCTTAAAATGTATTTTGACCAGGCATTTTGCACTGAGAATTATTTAAGTTTGCCTTTTAACAAGCAACTGTATGCTGCTTATATATTTAAAGTACCACTGTATATACCATAATATTTTATTAAAATGGGGGGAAAAAATGAATGTAAAGATAAAGCATTTGTCATCTGTTTTCATATTTCAGTTTCCGGTTGATGGCTGTAACGACACTAATATCGGTTTCACTTTAAAATAGCACTCATAACTTAAAGACTTGCTTAACAAATCACTAGTTCCTTAACATTCAGATATGTTTATCAATGTTTCAACACATAACAGGTATTTGATTGTACGTTAACTAATGATCTGTTAAGCATTATGGAGTGTGTGTTAATATTAATAGGCACCATGACATTCAACATTTCAACGAGGCAAACAGAATCACAATCTTTAAAAATATGTAACTGGCATTACCTGGAGTTACACAAACCCAAGTGACTACAGTCGTTTCCAAAGTCCACCCATTTTTATTTGTGTGCTTTAATAAAATATCACCACAAAAATACATTTGATTCATTGTTTTTTTGCTTGTAATATCTTAACTACTGTACATACAGATCAGATTTTAAAGATTGCTTAAGAAAATCAATATTTATTTTTTGGGGTATCTACTTTGCAAGTTTCTTTCACCCATTAATGTGCCTTTTTGAATGTTATATCAGACAACTTGAGAGTAAATAAGGGGCCAATTAGCCAAACTCAATGGTCAACTCCTCGAGGGACCTTCACAAGAAGAAACACAAAGTAAGACATTACACTAATTTAAAAAAAAATCTCAATCATAAGATTTTTAGATTTAAGAGTCTCAGGCTGAACCAATCCTGATCTAATGCTTTCAGTCACACAGGTTTGGGGAGCTACATTCATGCAAAAACTAAATCTAAAGGTTCTTTATTGGCATCTGTGGTTCCATGAAAAACCTTTTTCCATTCAATTTCTCTGTAGTAGTAAACCAAGATTCTTTCGATTTTTTTTTTTTTATGTTCTTCACACCAAGAGTTAACCAGAGTGCACTTAGAGACATATAACTTGAATACTCTAAATAATTGTGAAGAATTATTGTAATATTCAAATAAAATGCAGCTTTATTGTTATATTGGATACTCTAAATTTTTTAGCATTTGGAGTTTGTAGACATTTTAGGCATTACAGTTACAGTGCCTAGATGTCACTAATGGATGAAAAGAGTTTATATTCCAGTATAATTCCAGTTCTGAAGTAGCTTTTGGATTCTTCAAAATATATATATATATAAAAATACCGCCACCATATATACACACATACATTAGTGGAAACTAGATTTATAAGAAGGCAGTTATATATATATAATATTTTTTTTTTTTTTGGGGGGGGGGGGGGGGGGGTATTTATATATATATATATATATATATATATATATATATATATATATATATATATATATATATATATATATATATATATATTGAAGAATCCAAAAGCTACTTCAGAACTGGAATTATACTGGAATATAAACTCTTTTCATCCATTAGTGACACAGTTAGGAACATTTTATATATTCCGCTATCTAATCGTTTTGTTTAGTTTGGCAAGGAAGGAGCCTTTAATAGCAGCAGTCTTTTTAAAGCAAATAAAAAGCAGAACGAGGCTCCTGAGGCTGGAGGTTTTGTAGCTTACAGTCAGTCTTCAGTCTGACCCTTCAGTGAACTGTTTGGCTGTGCTCTCGTGACCCCCTCCCGCGGTGCTCACGGTTCAAACTGCGTTCGCGGGTCTATATGTCATGTAAACTCATAAATCAAAGACAAATTCACTACCTATAGTTGTGCCACGTGTCAGTTGTGCGAGTTAACGACAACGTCAACAGAGCAGGGCTGCGTACACGTCATCCACGGGAAAGACGCGCGGGTTATCATCTGTAGTATATATTCTGAAATAGCTGATAATGGATAATTTTATATGATCACAGGGTATATAAAGTGATTTCCCCAGAGACATTTTTAACCATGGTAATCGAAAACGATTTCTTTTCATCATGGGTGCGAATTATGGGGGGGGGGGGGGATCTGACGCCCCTAATTAAGACTTGGTTCCTCAAGTCCTTTTCCGTATAATTGTATATAGCCTACAATTCCAAACATAAAAAGTTAATTACAATTAAGGGCGCACTAAATAGAGGCTTGCGAACGAGTCACGTTCTCCTGAGGTAACCATACGCTTTTCTCTTTATTAAACATTGACATGTTTATCACAAAAAGTGTTTTTAAACCACTCATATGGTTGTCCTTTAACTGTGTCCAACAATAGACAATTTGGGTAGCGCGAAACTTATCCGCCTTTTGCGTCCTGACAAAATTATTTAAAAAGTCGAACCCTTCTTGAAGTCACTTTCCACGACCAATTTAAAGCTGTATATTTAATCATAGGAAGAACTCTGTGATGAAACTGTAATAAAAGTGACGCTCTACATCCAAGGCTCCAATTAAAACTCTCTCTCTCGCGCGCAGCAGTGAAAGGCTGTTTATCTCTCGACCCAGTTAGAACATTACTGTAAGTGGCTTTAATGATGCCCTTGATTTGATTTCTGTGATGGACAGCGCAGAAGACATGGTAGTGTGGATAATTACTGCTGCTCCGGCTGTGAATCTCGTTATTTGATGGACAGTGAACTTGGCGAGCTTTGCGCTCAGAGTTCACAGAGATGTCAGGGTCCGCGCTGCAGGGTCACCAGCGGGTCATCAGCGCCCGAGAACGAGCACTGAGAGCAACACACACTCAGCGCTGGGTATTACAGCTCATACGTGTCGTGTATGGTCAGTGATGACTCAGAATATTACTCTCCAAAATCGCTAAATAAACATGGAATTAAGAAATAAATGGCGAACAGCATGGATGCATTGCGTTCGGGAAACTCCCTCTGGAGTGCTAGCTTTAGTAATGGAAACTCTTACTGCATGATTTAGCTCAATTTTGTTGGGAAAATAATAATCAGTGCAAAGAATATTTAGACTGAAATGTTAAAGAATAGAATAGGAACCCTTGATTCAATTCAGTTTTATTGTCAGGCCTATTAATTTGAATTCCACAGTATTCCCATTTTTGGATCCATGGACATGTACATGGCATGCAACCATGTATATATATATATATATATATATATATATATATATATATATATATATATATGCGTGTGTGTGTGTGTGTGTGTGTGTGTGTGTGTGTGTGTGTATGTATATGTGTATATACTATAGGAAAATATAAAAAATCTGGAATCTGAGGGTGCAAAAAAAATCTAAATATTGAGAAAATCACCTTTAAGTTGTCCAAATAAAGTTCTTAGCAATATTACTAATCAAAAATTAATACATTTACAGTAGGAAATGTACAAAATATCTTCAAGGAACATGCTCCAGATTTTTGGCATAAAAGAAAAATCAATTATTGTGACCCATAAAGTGTATTTTTGGCTATTGCTACAAATATACCCCAGTGACTTAAGACTGGTTTTGTGGTCCAGGGTCACATATATATTGGTATATTGGTATGTTTTATGATTTAATTTATGGATCTATGACATAGCTTGTATTACATCTTTCAGATGGTAATGAAATTTAACAGCTTTATATGTTGATGTGAAATCAATTTTGTTTACAGTTGACAGTTATTTCTAAAATATATAAATGACACAAACTCAACAGAAAAGTTTGGTCACAAATATTGCCAGTGGATTAAATGGGTTAAAGTACCACACCACACTGGATAGTATCACAGTTTACATACAGGATATAAAAAAAAGAAAAGAAAAACAAAACAAAACATACCAATAATAAAACACTATTTGAGAGCTATAAATAGAAAAAAAAAGAAAAAAAAAACTCTTCTGTGACCTATCCTTGAACTTCAGGTTGCATTGCTCTTGGCTCAGGTGAAAGAGTTTATTAGGCATTTCACAACTGCTATGACTCTTAGGAGGAAAACAAGTCTCATAATTGGACAAATTCACAAATAAGGCCAAGTTTGAAGATTCACATTTTGCACGGTCAGGTCATGCTGAAGAATAAATATGTCTATGGCCATGTAATGGGTCAACATGTGAACGTGTTGCTAACATAGGCAACATGACTAAAATCCCCTCAAAGATGTGTCATGCATGAGTTTTCCTCATCCCATCACACAGGACGAAAGGTGAAATGCAGGGCAAACACACATCAAAGAATGAAGAGAGTCTCTTTAACTTACTGACTTCCCAGGTTGTTTTTTTCCACGTTATGGCTGTCGTAAAAACAGTAATTCAGACTGTGGGTGTTTGCTCTTCATGTACTGGTAACCTTGCTCTGCTCCGTCACTTTTTAAGCTGACCCGAGTTTGAACCTGCAGCGAGACAATAATCATATTTATGATATTACTGCACACTCTGCTCCACATGAAAACAGGGCATAACAGCTATGGCATGCTTCCAGGTTAAAGTCTAATATGAGATCAGATCCTGCAACACAGCACTGACAACACACAGAACTGTCAGAACTTATTTTAATCACTTAAATATGTGATATACACATACAGATTGCACAGTGTTCACATATTTTCACTATATGTATATTGATATTATAATCAGATTTAGTTCAATTTAAAGTTTATTTGTATAGCGCTTTTTACGATGCAAATCATTGCAAAGCAACTTTACACAAAATTAAGTTCATGATAAGTTCTGATTATGACCCAAATGTATTTTATTTTTATAGCAAATAATCTGTACAGGTCTACATTAATAGAAACACACAATCTACAGAGAACACAATGCAAGTTAAAAATATTACTAAATAATAAGGAAATCATCTTACATATATTTTTTAATTTTTCCATATAGTCACACAAACACACATTTTTTTTATTTATATATATATATATATATATATATATATGTATATTTATATATATATATATATATATATATATATATATATATATATATATATATATATATATATATAAACTGTACATTTGTAGATAAGCTTTCTAAACCTGTGTAATGGCCTTTAAAGGACCCCCATGCCAAAGAAGGACAAAAGAGGAGCATTTAAGGGATTTAAAATGTAAAAGTAGAGCGTCACAGTTTAAGCTCCTCAATTAAATCCTCCACGGCATTTCTGATGCCACACAAGCCCAGAGTAATGAGTGTAAACGACGGGAATATTGGTAACAAAAGAGCCTCGGATGCTTCCTTTTGTGCTCGGGGAATTAACACCTTTTCAAAGTGAAATCTCAGGATTGTCTGCTTTCTACAGGAGGTGGTATTAAAATGCGCCTATAACAAATGGTTCAGAGTTTGGAGCAGCTTCTGCCCTGTGGGCGGGGCGAGATGACACCACAATTAAAGATGAACTTTGTGTGAACTAATTTATCTGAGGAAGGTAACAGGAGGAGACCTGCGCGCGATGGATATATAAGGACGCACCAGCGAGGACGCTTTCAGTCAGTGCGTAAAGACGCGTCTCCTCTCCAGAAACTATTTTGCGATCTTTGCGCGCTTCAACATGGGGCTGTACACGCTCATAGTCACCTTTCTCTGCACTATCGTGCTGCCAGTTTTGCTCTTTCTCGCCGCGGTTAAGTTGTGGGAGATGTTATTGATTCGCCGGGTCGATCCGAACTGTGGAAGTCCCCTGCCGCCAGGAACCATGGGCTTTCCCTTCATAGGAGAAACGCTCCAGCTGATCCTCCAGGTACGCGTGCGCTTTTAGTGCCATTTGCAAGTTCAGCTGAATTTACCTAAATGCGATGCATACTAATTTTTTGTTGTGTTATGGACACATGTGGAGTAAAATGTGTGTTTGGAATATTTGTGCCAATAACGCGTTGTCCTTACACACAGAGAAGGAAGTTCCTCCGGATGAAGCGCCAGAAATACGGATGCATCTACAAGACGCACCTCTTTGGGAACCCGACTGTCAGGGTGATGGGGGCTGATAACGTGAGGCAGATTCTGCTGGGCGAACACAAGCTGGTTTCTGTCCAGTGGCCAGCATCAGTGAGAACTATCCTGGGCTCTGACACGCTCTCCAATGTTCATGGCATTCAACACAAAAACAAGAAAAAGGTAAGGATGCGAATCAGTACTTTAGGGGTGTTGTATATTAAACTACATTGATATTTGAAGTAATTTACAAAATAACTTTTACTACATTACAATGTTCTCTGAGGAACGCTAAAGTATGTCAGCGGTTCCTCCTATAAAGCTGTAACATACCAGAGGATTTCAAGCACTTGAGATGTTTCTAGATTAAACCATAGATTAGAGTGAGGAGTTGCAGGAACTTTCTCATTCTCCCACAAGCATCTTCTCATTTCACAATGTTAGGACTGTAAACCTTATCTTCAGTTTTTGCATTGAAAGGAAAACATGTTTTAAAAAGATGCACTGTTTTTTTTAATGTTTTGTTTAGGCCATTATGAGAGCATTCTCAAAAGATGCTCTTGAGCACTACATCCCAGTTATCCAGGAGGAGGTGAAGAGTGCCATTCAAGACTGGCTGCAAAGAGATCCATGTGTGCTGGTTTACCCAGAGATGAAACGACTCATGTTTCGGATAGCCATGAGAATCCTGCTTGGTTTCGATCCTGAGCAAATCAAGACCGATGAGCAGGAACTGGTTGAAGCTTTTGAGGAAATGATCAAAAACTTGTTCTCGCTGCCTATTGATGTTCCCTTCAGTGGCTTGTACAGGGTAAGTTATTCTAGAATGATGCATTTTCGACATGTGAATTAAACTTCGGAAAATAACAACCTGTATTTTTGTCTGGCAGGGTCTGAGAGCGCGCAATTTAATTCATTCCAAAATCGAGGAGAACATCAGGAAGAAAATTCAAGATGATGACAATGAAAATGAGCAAAAACACAAAGATGCTCTTCAGCTGTTGATTGAGAACAGCAGGAGAAGTGAAGAGCCCTTTAGTTTGCAGGTAACTAATTCTCATTAGACTTCTCGGATATTGTTTTATTCCCAAAAGCGAGTGACATCCAGTCAGAGAACTTTATTAATAAAGTGTTTGTCTCCCTCTCAGGCAATGAAAGAAGCAGCTACTGAGCTTCTGTTTGGAGGTCATGAGACCACCGCCAGCACTGCAACCTCACTGGTGATGTTCTTGGGTCTGAATTCAGAAGTGGTACAGAAAGTTAGAGAGGAGATTCAGGAGAAGGTATGATCCAAAGCATTTCACTTTGAGTTCTTCTCAATTCAATGGCACATCTAAACCAATATGTGCGTTAATATGCACATTTTTATTCACAGCTTGAAATGGGCATCTATTCACCTGGAAAGACCTTAAGTATGGAGCTGCTGGAACAACTGAAGTACACTGGATGTGTGATTAAAGAAACTCTCAGAATCAACCCTCCTGTACCTGGAGGCTTCAGAGTGGCACTCAAAACCTTTGAACTCAATGTAAGTTCAACTTTAAGGCTTGATCGTTAATAATATAGACCGCTTCTAAATTATTTCACACTAAATGTTCTTTTATTTCCCTTCAGGGTTACCAGATACCGAAAGGATGGAACGTCATCTACAGCATTTGCGACACGCATGATGTTGCTGAGGTGTTTCCTAACAAAGATGAGTTCCAGCCAGAGAGGTTCATGAGCAAAGGCCTGGAGGACGGCTCCAGGTTTAACTACATCCCCTTCGGAGGCGGTTCCAGGATGTGTGTGGGCAAGGAATTTGCCAAAGTGTTACTAAAGATCTTTTTAGTTGAGCTAACACAGCAGTGCAACTGGATTCTTTTGAATGGACCCCCGACAATGAAAACGGGCCCAACCGTTTACCCAGTGGACAATCTGCCTACCAAGTTCAGTAGTTATATCAGCAATGAGTCCTGAACTAACGTGAGCTTTGTACATATGTTTGTTTTTTAGATGAGCTGTGATGTATTGGAGTTTATATTTTGTTTATATAAAAGATGTGTATATAGGTCTATACAACAAACGAGGGCACTACTTTTTCACGGATCGCTGCAATTCTACAAAGTGTCTGTGATGTATATTTATAATGTAGCTGTGTTATATGTATATATAGCTTTTGTACTGTATGCAACTTATTTAACTTGCTCTTTATTGTATGGGTTTTATTTAATAAAACAAGTTTTTAAATCTCAAGCTGTTTTTCATTGCTGGCAATAAGTTGATGCTAATAATAGCATGTGATTTACATGCAAAGCACATGTTAATGCAAATTAAGATTGCACACAAAAAAAAAAAAAACCTGTTGTACACAATCTTCTACATGCTTTCTGTTGTCTAAGTAAAACTGCAAAAATTTCCATCTTCCAGTCGTTTACTTTAGTCAACTTTTACTCGTTTTTATTAAGTTAACATAAGAACTATTATTTCATTAATGTTTCAAAATGTACATTTACTGGACTGAAGCATCTTAAGTTTATTTGATGACATTAGTTTTAGAATTTTTTTTATAAAAATGTATTAAAGTGGTAAATATGATCAGGCTTTTGAGGAACGTTTATTTGTCCATCTCTCAATCATTATTGTATTGCATTGCTTTATATGTTTTAAACACTACACAATAAGAGCTTTGATCATAAAACCAAACATTTAAATACAATTTTACTGAGATTACTGGGAGAAATAGAGTGACCACTGATATATATATATGCAGGAATTGATGTCTCTGTTTTTATTTATTTTAATTGAATTAATTGAATTGAGTTTAATAATTACTGGTAGCTACTGTGTTTCTCTGCTTCTTTTGAGTTCTAATGTTTTGTAAAAAAATGTTTGCAAACAGTTGTCCTAGCCTGTCTCAAAAGCTCATTACACTGTTGTATGGTTGTTCTACGACCCCCATAGGCGTCCCACCTAAGCTGTTGCAGCTTTGCACAAATGCATTACCCCCCATGGGGGCACGTCTCCCAGCGCACAGGGGTCATGTGGAAGGGACTTGTCCTTGTGTGACACGGCATTAGAGACAGAGAAGGCGGTGAGATGCTGGCAGATGCCTCTCTCGGCCGTTTCTCTGCTTTTCTCTGCTGCTGATTTACATGTGTCCCGCCGCAAGGCTGACACCTTTATGTTCAGCCACCCTATCGCTGCAGGTCCAGGCCTTGGGAGAGATGCAGCTGAACTTTTCCTCCTATCACCTTGTAAAGAACGTCTGTCCGGCCTATTGTTTGACATCTAGGGGCGACAACAAAACGTTTTATTCCCAGAGCCATTTTTTCTCTAAATTTGTGAGTATATACAGAATTTATAGCACGCAAATGAAAGAGGCCTGTTTTATTCACTAACTGAACACAGTGTAAATCAGTGGAATTGCAGGGTGTTTTCCCTCAGACACTGAACTGCTTGTTGTTTAGCGTAAGGGAAGAGGACAAAAGAAGCATTTTCAGAGTCCTTTTTTACATTTTCTGCACAAAATGTAAGCTATGCCTGTACAAAAGTCAAAGTACTGTGCTGTTGTAGTTGCTAAGGTGTTCATAATGGTTTTTAGTGTTGCTATGTGATTGATAGCTAGGATGTTTCAGATGGATTCTAAAGCATTTTTGGTTTGCTGGTTTTTCTGATATACAAAAATGGCTCAAGTCAATGGATATGGAGGACCAAACCTGCAGAAATTAAAAATAAATAAATAAATATATATATATATAGATAATTAAATAAATGTAAAAATATATAAATAAATAAATAAATAAATAATATTAGTTTTTATCACAACATTTATTTTTTTATTTTCCTTTTATTACATGTATTTATTTATCTCTATATTAATTTATTTATTTTTTATTTCTGCAGGTTTAGTCCTCCATAGGAGTCCCCTTTTCAATGCAAATCTAAGTGATTTGTTCACCTGTTTTATCATCCACCAGGCAAATACTGAACATTTGATCACTTAGAAAAGTAATAGGGATCAAAAAGTATTAATATTATTGATTTAACTGCACTATTTTTAATGAAGCTGCTTTAAAACAATCTGTATTGGATAAAGCACTCTATAAATAAATGTGACTTTGTTACATAAATTGTTTTATAGGTTATTGGTTCATTTAAAAAACATGTAATTTCAGCTAAACTCACTCCACAGGGGAAGTGTTAAAGAAGTCTGAGCTGACTGATATGGTTCTCCAACACTGAAGTGAAAATGGCTTTTTCATTACCACGAGGGTCAATGAGAAAGCCTCTAAAAGCATTTACACGTCTGCTGCCCTCTTGCCCTCCTGCCGAATCATATCAGACTTTTCCAGCTTTCAATCGGATTAACTATTAGCAGCCCATTGCTATTATTTATAATCAAGAGGGGGTTTTTCACAGGTCCCCAGGGTCAGGAAAAGTTCAGTTGTTTACAAAAAAGTCATGACCTCACAGAGACATTAATTTATCCGTTTCTTGTGGAAGTTTTGCAGGTCTCTGTTTTAGTACTATTAATGTAAAAAAAAAAACAAAAAAAAAAAAAACGCTTGACCTAGCATGTGAAGGCCAAGTAAAAGAAGTATGTGACCTCCTGCATGTATATTTTTTAAAAATCATAAAAGATTTACACATTTATTTTTAATGGTGTAAAAATCTGTAACACGCACCATTTTTACTTTTGCTCATACTTGGGTTTTTTGAACTTCTGACAATAAATGTTCAACTTTAGTTAAGTCACATTAATTTATATGTTGTTCTATACAGTACAGATTGTTTCAAAGCAGATTGATTCATGAATCATGAAACAAATTCAATTTCATCTGTAGTGCAGCTCCTCAGAAGATGATATCATTATTCAGCTCAGTTTAGTTCAGTTCAATAACTGTCCAGCTTCATTTAGTTCTCACTCAATAGTGTCAGTGCAGATAAAACAATAATATTACTGAATATTAATATCAAATTAATTAAAACCCCAACTGAGCAAGCCAAAAGCGACAGTGACAATAAAAAACGGGAAACCCTTCAGTGTGTAGCAACAAAACTGTGCAGCTTGAATGTACTGAAAATTTCTTCTAATATATAAAAGCATCAGCAAAATATATTTGAATAAACATGTAGAAATCAGAAGGTTGTGCAGACTGGGATTGGCTGTTTTAAAGGAATAATTCACCATAAAATGATAATTTGCTGAATATGTTTTTACCTTCGGGCCCTCCAAAATGTAGATGAGCAACAGTTTGAAGATAAAAACGTCTTGGTGGATTTGTTTCTTACAAACATGCTGCTTTTCACTTCACAAGATGGTTAGTGATGGACTGCTTGTGGATTATTGTGAGGTTTTTATCAGCTGTTTGGACTCTCATTCTGACGGCACCCATTCACTGCAGAGGATCCGATGGTGAGCACATTTCTTGTGATGAAGAACATCTAGTATGTCCTACGGGAGACTAGATTATCATCAGATTTTTATTTTTGGGTGAACTTAACTTGGGATGGTAAACAAGTTATACCCAGGTAAACCCTATTTACATTTTCTTCCAGAAAATATCCAAACTTCAAATATAGTCATTGAAAGTTTTACACCACAGAAAAACAAAGAGATGAAAAACATTCTCTTTGATGAGATTCTATGTGTGAGCTTTTGTCAAAGTGAGTATCTGTGCTCAAAGCTCATGATGAATGATTTCTCTGTACATCCACACCGACACAGTTCAGGAGGCAGCTTTACTCTGGTCAAGTAGCCGCGGCTCAGGTTTCTGACTCGACCAGCAGCGTAAACAGTTAGCATGCACCATTTAGTCTTCAGAATATCACTATCAATGCTAGCAAGTGAAAACAAATTCCCTAAATCTCCTGGAAAGAAGACCTCATTCCAATAGGCAGCTAAATATCTGGAGCTTATTGAAAGTGAAGATGATTTATTGCTTTTACTTGTGGCTTTCACGTGAAGCTGCATGACTGTAACCATTAGGTGGTTTTGGCTTTACTTCCAGTTGGGGAAGCTGGTCCGAAATTGCAACTTCCCAAGACACAAGCTCATAAATTGAAGTAGTATACGATAGCTTTCAGAGAAGTAGTTACCAAGTAAAGAAAAGGAAGCTAAGTGTATTTAAGGGACAGTATTTCAGGCCATAACGTTCGGATGACAATTTGCAATCAGTACAGAATTGATTTAAATTACAGATGCATTACACATAAACAAATGCATGTGCACTAAATGAATGAAATAAAATTAGTTAGCAGCCTAACTTATAGAACTGTTAAAAATAGCAGTGATTAACTCAAATATAAAGAGTATTTGACTGGAAAATTACTTAATTTTCCTTTAAAATAATACCACAATAACAGTGTACTGTAATCTAATTAATGGCTCACTAATTGGGTTTTGGGAATCAAAGTAAAGGTTTATATCCCTGAGCTCAGCTCTGATGAATAACAGCAATAAATCTTTAGGGTTGTTTGAGTTTTGTAGATGTTTAGCCCAGTGCACTTGACATTCAGTGGCAAATCATGGGCTGATAACCTGTGAGATCATTGTGAGACCTGAGCCCAAATCCACTACTGCATCTTATTGCTTCATGTCTAAATATTTGATTTGGACTCCAGCACAAAGCCACATACCACTGAAAGTTCAAAAGTTCAGTCTAGCCATGAACTTTGTCAGGACTCAAGTTGTTCTGCAGTCGAGGTATTTTCACCCACGCTCTTTCCCGAGAAACACAGATTTCTGTGGAGAACAGATTTAATTATTGTGAAAGTAATACATACAAATGCCTATTTGCTTACTTCTCTGAAAAAATAATTATATAATAAAACTCATTCTGTGAAATCGGCGACCAAACAAATAGTAGCAAATTAAAAACAGTGTTGTAGTGTTTTATTACTCTGCAAACTTCAGAAGTGAAACAGG
Organism: Carassius gibelio; assembly: GCF_023724105.1. Taxonomy (NCBI): domain Eukaryota; kingdom Metazoa; phylum Chordata; class Actinopteri; order Cypriniformes; family Cyprinidae; genus Carassius; species Carassius gibelio. The sequence continues at coordinate 5,737,012 of NC_068382.1, forward strand.
GTTGCTCCGCGGTCACAGGAGCCGTAACAGGGCTGAACTTCATCCAGATAAGATGAGGAAACCTCTCCCTTGTCATATAGTTGTGAATGAATACATGAAAATATCTTATTCGTCCTAAGCAGACCTTAGAGGGTTAGAGGCCTTCGGAGAGGAGAGAACTTCAGTGGCTCCTCATTCAAACCTTTCTCTGTTTAATCGCATTCCTCTCCTTACCTGAGAAATGAAGCAGAGATTATGACACTCTCATTTAGTGAAAAGTGAAACACAATTTACTGATTTGTTCTCTCAATTTATAAATTGTGTGCACAATTTATAAATAGAGGGAACAAAATAGTAAATCGTGCATTCAATTTAGCCTCCTATTTTTTCCTGCATGCCAGGTGTAGGGGTCCGTAAAATACAGATTTGACTTAAAATCATTTTATTTTGCGAGAAGGAAAGTATAGATAACATAACAGGAAATCAGTTGCCTGTAACAACAGTCAGTTATCCACTTTATTCTTCAATGCGGAAGTAAGCCTATGGGTAGGTCTTCGGTTCATTAGCTGCTACAGGGAAATAACGAGAAGAATAACAACATGCAGTAAAACTGATTGCACGGGAAGAATAAGGTGGAAACACTAAAATATAAATGCAATGACTGAGCAATAAAAATCAAGTATTCATAATATAATTTGAATAAACTGATTCCATTATAAGGAACTGAATGTTCTGGCTTTTTAGTTCCTTAAGATGTTTTTTTGTTTTCTGGGGGTACTTTCTGAGGACATTTCTCAAAGTTCACTGCTTGCTCTTGCCTTTAATGAGTTTGCTGATCCTGTAAAGAGCACAATATCACAGGTAGAGGTATGTTTAGTTGTTTTGGTATGTGGAAACAGATAGTGGTGGAGATTCCCGCAAAATGATTCATTTGCTGTTCCCATCAAAAGGACGCTCTATGAACAGCTGCTATGGACTCAAAGCAAGTGAGGAAGACTTGCCCAGTTCATTGGGAGGGCAGAGGAGATATAGAGTGGTATGTCTGTGACATTTGTGCACACACACACACACACACACACACATATGCTGAAAGAGTTACCTCTGTATCTCCCATTACCTCCCTCACGAGAGGAACTCTTTGCAACACTTCACCCTCGTCCAAGCTGCCATCATCTTCGCCTCCAATACTCTTCGGGTTCATTCCCATGCCAGACCGAGCAAGCAGCTGCATTTATTTTCGACATCCGTCATTGCAAAAAGAAAACACTGTTTTGGATTGTACTGGGAAGGCTTGAATGGTTTCTAACACCATCTTCTGACTTAATGATCAAAACCGATGAGTTATTACTTGTACGCTGAGGGTTTGAAGCGCCGGGGACGAGTGAACTCTTTTTGGAGCGGCTTTGGAAGTGTAACTTATCAGTTGTGGAAAACTCTAATGGTGGATAGCTGTACTTGGTTTGTTAGCCACCTAATCCTTCATTCAGCCCATCTGTCAAGAGCTGCCTTTGTCCCTCAATTTCAGTCCTGTCTTTGATTCAGGAAAGTTCAGTGCCGAGTCGTTCTTTACACTATCACTGCCTGGAGAACATGTGTCAGCAGACTGAATCTTTAGCAGATGTTCTAATAGGCTTCACTTTAATGAAACCTCATGACTTTTACTATAGTCCCGATTTTGCTGTGGTCCGATTGAGAATAAACAGATATGGGTTATACTTCAAAATTATGAAAAGTGCATTGAGAGGGTTAATGCTTCAATAATATCTGTGTAATTGGTTATGGTTATTTTTGTGGAACATTTGAACAGATTCTGTGTTCTCATGGGAGCCCAAACATAAAGACATTAAAATCAATCTGAAAGATCCATAGATAGGTCACTGTTGTTATTTATGACTGGATTTTTTCGCCTTAAAATTAATAATAATTTCATTCAATACTGTTCAAATTTTTGGGGTCAGCAATTTGGTCAGCAATTTTATATATATATATATATATATATATATATATATATATATATATATATATATATATATATATATATATATATATATATATATATATATATATATATATATATATATATATATATATATATATATATATATATTTTTTTTTTTTTTTTTTTATTCAACAAGGATGCATTAACTTATCAAATGTGACTATAAAGACATTTAGAATTTTATAATAGACTCCTATTCCAAATAAATGCTGATTTTGAAAAACATGATTCTTTACAGAAATATTAAGCAGCATGACTATTTTCAACATTGATAACTAAATGTTTCTTCAGCAGCAAATCAGCATCAGAATGTTTTCAGAAGTATCATGTGACTGATGTCTGAAGTAATGAAGCTAAAAAATCTGCTTTGCCATTGCAGGAATAAATTACATTTAAAAAATATATTAAAATAGAAAACAAGTATTTACAATTGAAATATATTATAAATTGTATTGATCAAATAATCACATCTTTGGTGAGCATAAGACATTTAAAAAAACATTTTTATCTCTAAAACTGTAGTGTGCACTCAAATATTTTCTGCAATTAATGCAGCTTTAAATGTTTATTCCTTTTTTTATTACATTCTGGTTAATGTAAATTGTATTCCTTTTAAGATATTACATTTGAATTGAATTGACATTTTTATTAAGATTGAATAAACGTTAGTGTTCCACATTTAAAAATAATCAACAGCAATGATAGCAATGGGTATTTTCTTCCTAGCTGACAGAAAACCGAATGCACAGTGAGTTTCAGGACATGAAATCCTAGAATTGACCTTTTGATGAGCAGATGTCACCTGTTTACTCTGTGGAGGCTGAAGGGGAAGCTCTGAACCCCGCAGTCTGGCCGGTGGAGGAGTGTGGTGGGGAACACTTAAGAAGAGCTCATGCTGAGACAGACAGGGACAGATGAGGACCGCTGGCGCTCACAGCTGGGAATCCAGTCAGGGCCAGAGAGTCTATCAGTGAACTCCACAGCCCTGCGCAGACCCCTCCTGACCTGAACATAACCCCACTGATGCTAATTCTTATTTATTGCCTATTAAAGAGCAATGTTTCATCCTCTCATGCCGTAGTGTGATTTAGCACATCTCAAGTCGAGTGTCTCACCCTATTGCTTCATCATGTACTGAACACTTTATAAGCAGGCCATTGGTAACTTCAATAGCTAAATTTGTAAACATTTCTAGTGCATTCTTCTGCAGGCTGTGTGACAGGTTGTTGTACCATATAAAGGTCCAATTTCTGAGTGTAGTTTAAAAGTTTCAGTAGCATTCTGGTCATGTGTCTCATGATGTCACTGAAATTTTATACTTTACTGTTCCCCAGGCAAATTCTGATGTATTATATAGAACAAACAGGGCTTTAGTGTTAAAGTGATTTCCAAAACCATTCATATACATATAAAATAGGCTTCTATGCATATCAGGTCTTCTCACGTCATATTACATGTTATGATGTGAGGTTACATTTACAAAGAGGAATATTCGGAGAAGTGGGTTGAATGGAAGAATGGACCTGTGTGAAAAGAGTGTCGTTTATGGCACTTGGCACAGGGCCATCTGAAGAGGTACCTGCTAAGTGCCGTCATTAAGCTGGAGTCAAAGTGTCTACAGGATCTGCATTGTGCACCACGGCCCTTGTTTCCTGTCAGACCTGGAGATGTGAATTGTCCTGGGGCCCTTCAGGTTGAACCAGGGCTGGGGGAAGAGATGAGACAGAAGGACACAAAGGAACAAGAGAGGTGACGGTCCGAGTCTAGTCATCCTGTCTGTCCCCTCTCTTATCTTGTTTGAGACTGGCATTAGGTCGACAGTAGCAAGCTGCGAAGCCGCATTTCACACTTTCAGTTAGGGATGTATTATGTCGTGTGACACCTCACCTGCTTGTGAAAAGCAGAGACACATTATCAGGACAGGTCCCCGTTTCTTTGAACCCCGGTGAGTTCATTAGCATTTTATGCCTGTGTCAAAGCAGTCTGATGCACACTAACGTCGTAATGGCGCTCTGAAGGTGGTGTGAGACACCGTCCTCAGATCTTCAGGAGCCTCAGGGACTATTTAGGTGGTGCAATCAAAGACGCTCTCCTCTATAAACTGGCTTTCGTACTCAACTTTATAGACCCTGATTTGTCAGAACAAGGAGTGAAAGGAGTCGTGGCCAGGGGTTAACTACAGTCCACCGCCGTTTCAGACAGCTCACATATGTATGTGATTGCATTGCTCTCATTGAGACCACAGCCCATAGATCATTTCCGCTTTATTGTTTTCTACACTAAACTGTCACCTCTTTGAACTCTGAATAACAGTGGATCATGGGCCAGAAAGTTTTGGTCGTCATATCTGACATTACCTGATGTCAAGTGAAATGGACTCATTACACATGCATTCATTTCCTGTAACTACTTTCAATTCACATGGTCTATTTGTTCACTTGAAATGTGTCTTTAAACACAGGAAACATGTCATGCAGGTTTGAATATGATGACATATATATTTTAGAAAAAAAAAAATCTAATATAGGTTTAAATATTTTCTTAGACCGTGTAATACATCCATGTGAATTTATATGTAGTAAGTGTTATTGTATATTAAATTTACTTGTATATGTAAATAAATTAAATTAAAACTAATTAATATGGATTTTTAACAGTCCTGCAAATAAACAATATAGATTGCCATACTGGAATACATGTGATTTTTACATTTAAATTTTAAATTATATTCAGCTCTAGAAATATACTTTGAAATATTCCATTACTATAAATTAATTTCATGTATAAATAAACAAAAAAGGACAATATACTGTATATAATATCCATTTGTATTTATATAAAACATATATTATGTATTTAAACAATTTAATTTATTCTCAAAATCAAGATATGTAATTTCTTCTATTGTCGGCACATGCATTTTGTGCATGTTTAATAATCCTTTCTGGCTGGCACACGTCTGTCCAGCAACAGTTTGAGATGCTTTTACAAACCAACTGCTTCAATACTTCTATTATCTTTTTCTTTTTTTTTCACATGTCCTCCTACCCCCATGTTCTTGCTGGTGCATTTATCATCCATTTTCACTTTTGTTGAGGCCATGCATCAAATGATCACTCATAGCCGAGTGTTTTCCTTAGCATCGGTCATCTTTCATTGTCACCATCAAAGGACTGTCTCCTCTCCTTTATGGGAGAGAGAAAGAAAGAGAGGGGGCTAAAGGACAGGAGCACTATGTCTCATCCTAACACCACACTGTCGCCTCAAGAGAATCCGAGGTGTACCATCCAAGCATCTCTCCGTGGGTGCTGGGTTTTTCAACGGCCTGCCCTCCGGTTCACCTTGAGCTGTTGCCGAGACCTCCATCCCTCTCCATCTGTCACCAGCAGAGAAGCTCTGTTTTACTGCGGCTGGATCCACGAACAGCAGATCTGGGTTCAGCCAAGATTCACCAGGAATGTGTTTTAACCACACACACTGCATGTGACCCTCTCACACTTATGAAGTTTTATTTATACACTAGTCAATTAGAGAGAGAGAGTTTAGGGGTTTATAACAGTAGGATCTAGAGCAGTCCTGATCTGTGCTAGATCAGCCATCATGTGATTCCAGCCGTCCTTTGGTGCTTTCACCTTGTGTCACGTTCCAGAAACTACACAAACATGGCTGCTTAGCAGATCTGCTTCACCCATACCTTTATTACGAGTCTGCAGCCATATCACCCTGGAGCCCAAGACTGGTTGCCCACTGAAGCTAAGCAGGGCTGAGCCTGGTCAGTACCTGGATGGGAGACCTCCTGAGAAAACTAGGTTGCTTCTGGAAGAGGTCTTAGTGAGGCCAGAAGGGGGCGCTCACCCTGTGGTCTGTGTGGTCCCTAGTGACGGGGACATTATACTGTAAAGAGATCACAAAAAATCCCATGGCACTTCTTATAAAGATATATCTTTTAATCTTGTTGAATGTGTAGCTATAAATGAAGGTGTGTTTTTTATTTTTAAGAAAATGCAATAAAATACATCAAAATTACCCAAATAATTGTCCAAAATATGGCAAAACATATGCAACGAGCTCCAACAGAATGTGCAAATTTGTTTATTTCTTTAGTTTTAATTCAGAAATTCTCCATTCATAGCTCAGCAGATAAATGTGCCCTTTAGGTTGAGACAAAAATGTCATAATTATGAGTTCAGAACAAATGAATGATTGTGCAAAGTTGTAATTCATGAGTGGAAAGCTTATTCTCAAGGATACTTGAGTTGCCAAGTAGGTATTAATGATATAGCAAGTTATTTAACATTTTTCATTCTGTATTTCAATTATTATAAAGATGTGATGTAGAGAAAAGCTGATAGACAACAAGTATAAAGTTAAAAACCTGACTTTCAAGGTTTACTGTAGACACTTACTTTCCATACCATGCATACATTAGTGACAGAAATGAATAATATTCCTAAGTTTGAATTCAGATGTAGTCATTTGGGTTTTTTATTAACAGTATAATTATTTTGTTTTGGTGTGGTTATGCCTGTGTTATGTATCCAAGTAATGTTTAATTAGATTTTCATCAAAGAATGATGGCGTAAAATTTTTTTAGACTTTTTTAATTAGGTTATCTTCTCAGACATTTTAGATTTATGTATTTAGCAGACGCTTTTATCCAAAGTGACTTACAGTGCATTTAGGCTATATATATTTTTTTACCAGTATGTAAAAAAAAAAAATCTCAAAATCAGCAGTTATCTGCAATTGCTTTGTGTTTTACCTTTCAAAGAGAGGCATTTCGCTGACCCAAGTCGAGCCAGTCAAGCGGCAATGACTGCACCTCAGTGTCAAAGCTAATTGGTAGCTGATCAAAATAAAGGCTTGAATGGGAGTTGTCTCTGCACCCAGAATTACCCTGAACTGTGGGTGAACCCACTGCTCCCATCAAAGAGTTCACTGGAATTGTCCATGTGCCTGAAATCATCTCACGCGACCTCAAATTAAACAGGGAAGCGCTGTGTTTCAGCAGGGGAGATGAGGAGATGATTGCATGAGTGACTGTAAAACCTGCCTTGACGGTGCCATGATTATCAGCTCTTTCAGAAACACAGCTGACATGAGAGTCGAACAAAAAGACTGCCATGACATTGTGAACATACAACGGTGTGTCCAAAAATGTGTGGATTCATAAATGCACATAAGCGCTACTCCACTTACGTACGTTTTATAAAGGGATCAGTTTTTTATACAATATTTGTGAAAATGCCACTGAGATATATTTGCCTTACTTCACCAGCAACAGTCCAACGGCGAGCAACATAGGCACTTTAAAAGCAGCACCATCTGCATTCTCTTTCACGACTGATGAGGTGTTGATTTCAGTTGGTTGATTAGGAGCCAACAGAAAACCGAAGAGTCATAGAAAATAGATCACTAAATATTGTAATGGATCTCAGTGGTCTGAACTGGGAAATACCACTGAAGTGCAATCCACTTTATAGTGCTTTATGTTAAGGCAACTGTCTCTACTATTGCTCATAAACCCAAATCCCATCTCATATTAAGATACAAAAAAAAAAAAAATTGCAGTAAAGTTTCGAAAGAGGACAATAAAAAAAGGATTACTCAAAACAACGGGATATAGTCAGGATGGATGAACGTTTCCATTACTGACTACTTCCATATGCGTCTTCGGGGTTTCGATCACAAAATATTCTAGACCTCATAACTATAGCCCTAATAATCTAGACTTCATTTGTCAACACGGACTACTTGTGATGGGATCACAGAAAACCAACGTAATACTAGCTGGAAACAGAACCATACATAGGGTTAATGACTGAGCACATGTTGAAGTTGTCTCTTCCCACTGGTGCTTCAAACATGAGAACAATGATACCTAAAATCATGCAATTTGTTGAGAAAGGGTGGCTTTTACTTTTCTAAGAAACCCAGACTTATGATGTTTACTTGGCAGAAGATAAAACCCTAACCTTATCGGAAAAAATACTAGGATATCAGGCAGGCTCTTTTAACTTGATCCGAAGACACCCAGAACTCCTTAGCAGTAGCAAACATTGTACCGAATGCCCTAGCATTGTGGTTTATTTGGATGCTACATAAACCCTATCCTTGTGATTTAATTTGAACAATTTTGATCTTGCACCTGCCAAACAGTCCACATGCAGAGCAGTTGTCTGGCTCCCTCTTTCTGTGCAACTGTCCTGGCAGATCTCTCTCGTGAGTCCTGGCAGATGCTTAGCTAGGGAGATAAGAGCCCAGCGGCGTTTGAGAGACGCTGACAGGATGCTCCATTACACGGTGTAATTACAACCAGAAGCGGCACCAAGTGTGAAAGCGACTGATAACATCAGGTCAACCAGTGAGCCAGGAGTTCAGTGTGAGGTGGAGGGGAAAGACGCATCTCTGACATGTTATGTTTCCACGGCCCTCAATTCTGTGAGCGCATACCTGAAAACTCACACTGACGCTTCTCTTTGTGGTCAGCAATGCTGTTGATTCTAACTATGCCGACACACTAAATAAGTACATGCAAATCAATATTGTGGTCATATTCTGATTATACAAGAATTTTATTAACCAGATTTTCCCAAATAACCTGTAAAAACTGACTAGAGAACAGAATAAGATAGATAAGACTGAAATCACCTTATTCCGAATAATGTATTGATGATGAACATTTTACGAACATAAAATAAAACATCATGGCTTACTTTTTGACTGACAGGAAATCCGTGCCTATTCATTTTACGGAATATTGCCATGTTTAAAGAGAAATGTCCAGTGAGTGGCACTGAAAGTGTGTTCAGTTTTATACGAAACAAATAAACAAATCTGGCAACGTTTAATTATGTTTTTTTAATGTATTTTGTATGTATGGTGAGTGGAGATAAAAGGCAAAAACATGCACAACATATACTAAACCTGACCCTAAACCTAACCAATAGTGTTAACAAAAACAATAAAACAGATAAAAAGCATTTGTGTAGCGCGGGACTTGCACCCGAGTGCTCTGCATCACAGGTGTAACACTTCACCAGGTGAGCTACTAAGCAAGTTTACTTTATCAGAGAAGTCATAAAGATGGAGCATTTTGAGCTCATAATCTAATATTGTGTGGGGAACTATGTGGCATAGTTTGTCATTTATTTGTATTATGCAGATTGCTGTGCAGGACTATAGCAATATTCTCTCAGAGCATAATTAGAATATGGGCCTTATTAAGAAAATGAAAATGTGACATCAGCACATGCTGTACTGCAGTTTATAGATGAGAAAGCACACCACAGGTGAAGCAGCACAGCGTCACAAGGTCGGCGAGGGGACAACCACAGGAAAGCTCTCATAAACTCAAACACAGAGGGCGCCAGTATTGCCCCTCGCCCCTGTCCTCAACTTACCCTTACCCCCCTCCTACCCCAGCCTGGCGACACGTGCTGATTCCACAATCAGATTTGTCCGTTTTATTTTGAGGTCCTGACCCCACCGCCTTTGGGAATGTGAACTTTTCTTGTTTATTGGTGGCCATCAGGTCAAGAACAGCTGTGTGTGTGTGTGTGTGTGTGCGCATGTGTGTTAAAAAGAGGGAATGAGAAAGGGAAGTGTGCAAAATGCCTCCTTTTGGGTAGACGTGGATTGCTCCCATTAAGCAACAAAACCGCTTTGGTCCTTCACCTGTACTCTGTCCTGCAGGGACATTAGTTAGGTGGCTGCTGGGTGCTTGTATGGAGAATGGGTGAGGCGGAGCAGCAGTTTGCAGGAGCTGAGGAGGTACACCATCTCCTGTCGCCAGGCTGGATTTATGATGCTTCCTCTCACTTTGAAGGGCAGCTCTGTTTGCTTAGTCCCCGCTAACTCCTTGCATGGCCTGCCCCAGTGCATGTTCATTCATAATAACACTCCAGTGACACCAACCCCCAGGAATAAGGATGACGTTCTTTGAAAAAAAAAAAATTTCAAGTTTTGTTTTCATTATCATTTATTTTCTTTTGATTTTCATTACAATTAAGGACATTTAATCCCTAAAATAATCACTACTTAAAAGTGAAAAATATAATTACAGTTATCTAATCTGAGCAAAGGTATACATATTATATTACATATTATATACATTTTAATGATTTGTTTAACTCATTAACCATGGTATAATTTGTTTGCCTTTTATATGAGTTGATTCTTATAAAATCGTTTTTGAAATTTAATGAAATAAAAAAAAAAATTTGTGTGAAATTCAATGACACTAATATCACCACAATAAAAGGGTTTGTATGAAAATCTGAACTCCAGTACTAACATAATCACCCTAAACAAACAAATGCAAAACCAAGGGGTGATGATAACAGTAAATCTGATAATACACAGCCAACTAATGGAGGTTCACAGTGAGGGAATGGAAGGATAGATCGTACCATCTGCACCTCTCCACGGCACAACACACTCCGTCTACAGCAGCAACAGGAAATCTGTGTAAAGTTCAGCCATGGGTCAGTGTAGACATTGCTCCTCCCCTCCGCCCTCCCTCCTCCACACACACACACACACACACACACACACACCTGAGCAGCCTTTGTGGGGTCATGAGGATTAGTGATGGGGCGGGGGCAGGAGAAAAGGGACACAAGTACCATATAATTTAAACAATTAAGGAAACATTTAGTTAATGTTGCAGTGTGTCTGTAGTGTGTGACTGACCTTTTCTTCAACCCATTTATGAACTTTTGTTTAGTGTGCGTGGATGTCCACCACACAGATGTGCAATGCAGAGAGCAGATAAACTTTTGCCGCATATTGCTTGTCTTATGTAACTTATGCACCTCAGATAATGAGTTGATGGGGGGTAAACTAAACTGTTGTCAGTTTCCTGAACACTCCTTGCTGATATGCCAGCAAAGCTTCCAACAATCCCTAATGTCTCTCTTGTGTGATATTAGTAATCGTGGAGTGGTTAAGTCTGCAGATCTGCTGGGGTTATGGTTATGACTAAACCGGGACACACGACTCCTCAGACGATGCTGGCTCTTATCTCTATAGAGCAGCAATGTATGATTCCATAGCAGAACGTGAAGAGCCAGCAGCGGCTGCTTGACCTCTCTCTAATCATCAAGTCAAATCCTGGTCAAACCCTGAGGGACAGCCGTGACGGAGGAGGCCGGCCTGACTCCGTACATGTGTTTGGAGCCGCGATTAAGCATTCCAAGAATGTGGTATGAAAATAAGCAGCTTTGATTGATAACAAACAAACAAACAAGAGATTATTCATGTGTTCTGACTCCAGCTCAGCCAGGACGTTCAGTCATTCATGGTGTTTGCTGTCAAGAAGGTTTGAATAGAAGTGCTGCAGGGATGACGTGTTTTTTTTAGGCCAAAACCTGGAAATGAGTTCCATCATCTTAGTTTGGTTACATGCCTAAACTAAGGTCTGTTTTTAACAGAAGCTCGCGATATTTTCACATTTTATTTAACAACATCAGTTACACACCCTTTCAGTTTTAAATTATTTTACTTGAAATAAGGCAATAAGTAGCTAAATGGTAGTTTTCTGGGACATTTAAACGTCATCATGTTGAACAGGTAAACTCATCTACTCATTAGTCTCCTTTTACAGCATCATTGTGCTCATAATCACTCTTCGCAAACTATTCTAACTCAAACTTTCAGGGAAAATTATTTTAAGTAAAGACTGAAAGGGTTGTCGGAAGCTTAATGATGTGATGTGGTGTGGTGTAGTCTGGTAATAGCAAACATTTGTGTTTGTGTTTAGGCTTCAAAATTTATAAAAACCAAAATTTAATTATGGATAACGATTCACAAAATGTATATAAATCATAGACTTTTTTTGGTCACATATCTTATTTTCTCCAGTAATACAAAAGCTAAAGAAAAAATGCTGGGTGATGCTATCTTCCGGTTTGGCCTAAAACGTACAGAAATACATAATCACCGCAGCTCCCAAAATGGGAGACCACAGTGTCACTGCAAACTCATATTGTGTCCACTGAACACAAAATATGATTTAAAAGCATTTAGTCAGTGGTCATATGAGTCATATTATGGTTTCACGTGAATGAAATTTAAGCTGTTAATCAGGTTGCAATCTCCCTCTTAGATCATCTTCATACAGCATATTTGAAACATTCAAAAACATCATTGAGATTTGAAAACTTTTAAACTCACCTTTTATGTTCCACAGAAGAAAGCAAGTCGACTTGAGGATGAGTAAAAGAAAACCAAACGTTCATTGATGATTTCTAAGGAGGCCCTTTAAATCTATACTGTTATAGCTCCCCCTAGCGGACATCTAATATATGCAAATCTCGCAGTTAAAAAAATGCCCAGCTTGCTTTGGTAACAGGGTTGAATTGGTTAATGAATGTGTTCAAAATGGATGTCACATCCCACATATAGAATTTTTATTTATTAATTTAAACTAAGAAAACCATACAGGGTCATCATACAAGTCATACATTCTGTTAATTAAAATTAGTTAATAATTACTGGAGTAAAATGAATAGAAATTCAATAGATCGTAAAATTATGATATTGTTGAATGATTTAATTGATGGACAGAATGGAGACGATCAAGAAAGCTAAATCAAAATCTGAAAATGTTCTACTTTTCATGCTGTTTTAGACAAAAGTGTATGTGGCATATTTATTTATTTTTCTAAAAAAAAAATCATTTTTGCGGCTAATGCTTTGAAAAAGCACTACTTGGACTGGACGCTATTTGTGGAAAGATTTACACATACATTAACAAAGTTTGTCATCTAGTGGACGATGCGTGTAATAACATCCTACAGATCTCGTTGATTAGCAAGATCAAGACTAAACATTGTTTTAAGTTTAGCCTTTGCAATCACATTAAGTACACGTATGCTCCTGGATGAAAGAGACATTAGAAGATAAGATGATGAAGCTATACTGTTATACTTTAATGATGTGTGTCTGACGGGAGTTTCAGACATCTTCACTCCTCTGCGGTCTCATTCTGAGTGAAGCGCAAAGCTCAGGTTCTGCTCTGGATCTCCAAACGCTTCATTAATAGTCGTACGAGCTCGACTGTTTCCATAAGAACAGCTCAACATCTGTCCTAAACTAGTGCCTGGGGTGTTTGAGCATACGAGTCAAACATCTCCACACACCTCCTCTATTGATAATGCACTGTAGAATAATAAAAGTCATCAACCAGCATTATCTAAAGCAACTTCAAGAGAATACATGTATGCTAGAAATAAAAGATCATGAGAAACATTGTCAATCCTTTTGACTGGAATTATAATTTCTCCAAAATCAGGTCAAGTTCACCTTTGCAGACCCATTTTCTTATCTACTACATACAGGTGATGGTCATATAATTAGAATATCATAAAAAAGTTGATTTATTTCACTAATTCCATTCAAAAAGTGAAACTTGTATATTATATTCATTCATTACACACAGACTGATATATTTCAAATGATTATTTCTTTTAATGTTGATGATTATAACTAACAACTAAGGACCATCACCTGTATATTAAGTATGTTGAATGATAATTTTAAATTGTAAATATTTTTTGACTTAGCCCAGTGGTATTGCATAACTATAGGTACATATGCCCATGACATTTTTAAAATTAATAATAATAATAATAATATTATATATATATATATATATATATATATATATATATACACACACATACATATATACATATATACATACAGTATATAATGTTTTAATGCATGCATTGAAGGTAAAATTGAATATATGCCTCTCTCTTATAAATTGCAAATATTTATTAAACCAGTAATATGAGGTCATGATTGTTAAAAATGGTATATATATATATATATATATATATATATATATATATATATATATATATATATATATATATATAGATCAAGCACAATCAAGCCCCGGAAGTGACAGTTGAAATACCAAAATGTCAACTGCCAAACAGCAGATTAATAAAGTATAATAAAGTATAAAAGAATAATAAAGTATAAAACACTAACAAAGAATTGCATTACAATATTCCAGCTTTATTCATATTATTGCATTCATTTTGAATGACACAGCCACACAACAGCACAGAATTATCTGCGCACACACACACACACACACACAGCAGAGATGTTACATTAGTGTGGCCTTTCTCCCAGATAAACAACATTCTGCATGAAGAACAGAAGTGAAGGATCTAAATCGAGGATTTAAAGAATGTGCAAAAGGGGTTTTCTTTAATCCAACATAACATCAATAATAAAGAAAACAACAGCTGATTTTTTTTTTTACATTTGAAAATTGTATTAAAAACATTTAGCAACACTGCCTTTTTGTTCTCTTTGGTATTATCTCTATTACTGATAAGAGAAACTTTTGGTCTGATGCTGGCAAATAATTTTCAAGTTTTTAAGAATCTGTATTTTTACCTAACCTACAATTGTAAAAATTACTCAAAACATCATCTAAAAGGCAGCAAAGGTCTGAAAGCAGAAATATAAAACCCCCATCCAAAGAGGACATTTCTAAATACAAAATACTGGAGCTAAAGACATCTAAATGTCAAATTCAGACCAATAAAGCCATCCGTTACAAATACACCCATCATTCAAACCCCACATGTTTCATATACTACTCGAACTCATGATACTCACTGTATGTACACACTTGCTGGTAGAAGTAATAAATAGATGTGCTGGTAAATCCATGAAAAAAAAGTCCACACCCCTTATGGAAAGAGAAGAATATGAACACACTGGTTGTCTGATACAGTGGCCACATCTTCCCACACATCAGTAGTCAGCTCAGTTCTCCATGTTGGAGTTAGTGGTATTGACTGCTGGTCTTTTCTTCCCTCTGATCTTCAGAGATCCATACCGTGCCGCCTGTGACCAATGAATGACAGGCATTGGTTACCATAATTAAACTCGTGCACAGGACAAATCAAGAGTGAAGCCACAATCAATTATAGACTCGAGGAAATATGATTTGATTAAGGACTGCAACAACTAAAGTATAAAATTGGCACAACAAACGTCTATCACTGATGTCACTTTACAGTAGTGAAACAGTGCTTCTGCTACAATGCATATCTACAATGCATGTTAGAAATTCAAATCCATGTGAATATTTCAATTTTAAGAATATTAAACATCAAATGCTTCTTTCAGCACATTGCAATAGAAAAAAAGGTGTTGTAACAGACAAAAAGAAAAAAAATATATTATCAAAAAGTCAATGTTACACGTTAAATTACTAGTTCACCCAAAAATGAAAATTTTAGAGATGTACTGAAATTAAAGTTATTGCCAAAGAAGCCAAAATCAAACACGTTATCCTCCCCCCATGCATTTTACCAGTTTTTTTTTTCACCATCACATAAATGAAATGGCCAAAACATGCTTTTTACTGTTTTGTCTTGCTTTTCAAAGAAAAAAAACAACAACAAGCACAATAATCAGACATGTATTTTTTTTTTACTGTACAAATAAAAGCAGCCTTGCTGAGCAGAAGAGTCTTCTTTTAAAATATTAGAAAATATTACAAATCCAAATCTGAAAACCACGTATGAATGCTATTATAAATATATATGTCTTACTTTTTAATTAATTTTATTTAACAGTAAAATTACAATACAAACATTTATTTGACCAAACACCGAAATAGTCTTTTTTGCTATTTTCGCACGACTAATTTCGGTTGCTGAGAAACAAACTCACCAACATCTTGGGTAGCTCAAGGGTGAGTACATTTTCAGCAAATTTTGGGGTGAGCTATTCTCCTAAATGAAGGTCTTCGATTAACTGGAATGCTACATGTAGCACAATATTTAGCGATTATAATGTGATTATAATGACATTCGTATTTATTATAATGACAATTATTGTCTTTTACATTAACTGAAAAACTATAGCAATGATCTGCTATGTTTAAACAAGGAAATATGTTTGTATTTTTATTTTACATATATTTTCTAATTAGAAAACAATGGTTAAATCCTGCTGCATTCAAACATTTTCATTTTTTATAAAATATAGCAAATAAAAAGTGACTTTTTGCAGGTGTAATGTAATGTTTGTTTAGTACCCGAGTCTTTGAAGAACAAAACAGGGATGTGCTATCAGGTTTTGCTGGACTTACATCTCTGCGCAGTTTTGAGCGGGTGATTTTAACGCTCTGAGATCGTCGGAGCCCATGATGAGATACAGCTTCATCTTCAGAGTACACAGCTTTACCCTCGTCATCACTCCTGTCATCATCATCACCATGATAATACTCTACAAAACAAGCAAGTTGAGTGTTAGGAAAACAAGATGAATACACAAATCAACGCTTGATCGGATAGAACAGCAGGCATGATCGAGATCTCTGCTCCTCAAACTGATGTTACACTGCCGACCCACTAACACAGAATCAACATTGTCTAGTGTACAAAAAATATGTGCTACGTCTACAAAGAGCAGAAAACATTTACAGATTTAGTCAATAATATTAAAATACATTAATATTAAAGTATAGGCATAATAATATGGAAAAACCATGAGCAGGACATTATGCTACATAGGAAAATTTCGTGACATGATTTTGTGCCAAAATACAGCAGAATTTGACTAGATGTCAACAAGATTATTTGTTTATTATTTGTGTATTATTCTGTATTTAGCATTATTTTTAAAGTCCTGAACAGACTCATTTTTGGATCACAACTGACCAGTGGAGAACCACTCATTCATTTTACTGTGAAGAGTGGGAATGTGGTTTCAGCCGTGGAGAAAGGACAAGTGGGGGAAGAGAGCAAGAGAGAGAGCAGCTGCCGGGTTCAGGCCGCTCCTGGCACCATCACCTCTGGGCTCCCCGGGTAGAGCTGGGAGCTAGGCAGAGCCAGCCTGTGCCAGGACGTCTAACGGTAATCCAGCCAGAGCTGATTCACTGCACACTCCATCACCCAAAGGACAGGCTAGAACAAGACCATACTGCACCGCACAGAACTGTAGCTTTAATTTAGTATTGCACTTCTCCAATCCGCCATAAGGGGGCAGAAGCAATACAGAAACCGATGACGCGGAAAAGCTTTCCTTTGTTTGTTTCCACACCCACGCTGTTTTCAATTACTGAAATAAAACAACTTCCTTGGGATTTAGAAAAGTATGTGATGAATCTTCCAGAACTATTCTAGTTCTGTTAAGACCTTGTGCAAGCTAAGCAGAAAGAGCTTTGAAAGATGTCAAATATAAAGACGTAGCATACAGCTCTGTTGTTTTCTGTGTGTTGTTAGCTGCTCTAAAGGGCTGTCCAATAATCAAGGCATATTATATATATCTAAATGAAGGTTTTAGATAAACTGAAATGCTACATGTAGCACAATATTTAGCGATTATAATGTGATTATAATGACATTTGTATTTATTATAATGACAATTATTGTCTTTTACATTAACTGAAAAACTATAGCAATGATCTGCTATGTTTAAAGAAGGAGATATGTTTGTATTTTTATTTTACATATATTTTCTATTTAGAAAACAATGGTTAAATCCTGCTGCATTCAAACATTTGCATTTTTTATAAAATATAGCAAACCAGCGAAACCATTGTGAACAGACAGGAGAGCCTTAAAATATATACAGGCATGTTTTATGCTATGCCTGTCATTCAAAGCTGATCGCTGCTTCTTTTAGAAAACGCAAAACCCAACATCGAAGCAGGAGCAAATAAATAACACACTTGAGCCTCTCTCTTTATAGGGTACCTCCCATTTTTTAATTCAAACTGCAATTAGCAGCTCGTTTGATCAGTCGAGAACTTTCACCTAGGCTTCGAGCCGCTGAAAGGCACTGCCATTTTGGAGGAGCTAGCTTTCTGATGGCTTCAGTGCAGACGAGATGAAAATGACCTGGATGCCAGCGGAATTTCAAACATACTGAGATAGAAGCACATTATGTATTCCGCTCAGAGCCTCCCTGGGCTGTTTTTTCCTTCATCTTCTCACAAAGCAGCACTAGACCTTTCATGCTAGGAACGTGCTGCTATTACTTATTACCCTCCCATGCTTGAGACAAATACAGAATCCATTCTTTTTGCTCCAAAACCACTAAACACAGCAGTGACTTCCTGAAGCATGTGAGACTTAGTGGAGATATCATTATGAGATCTGGATGGCTTTATTTGCACTACTGAACATCTTTACAGACGCCTTCCCATCAGATGTGTCACACAAAGGCTGCGTCTAAAACCTTTTCAAATCACGTCTGAATTCAATGTTCGTGTATTATCCTTCTACTATGATGGTTTATGAAGAGAATCTCTTTTGAAACCAATTAGCTTCTGTCTGTTAGGCATCTGCCTTCTGTTGTGGACACAGCTGAGAAACAGCAGTGTGAAAGGGAACAAAGGATGGTGTGTTAATAATTCATCTGCGAGGTAAGACATACCAGCTCCGTCGGGCTGGTCCATGATAGCTCTTCTGGCTGGGTTAGAGCTGTATGATGAATATGCATCGTCATGAGGGATCTGGGTAAGGTCGTGCATGCTGAAGCTCCTTAGCTTCTCTGTGATGGCACCTTGACCCTGTAGAGACAAAACAGCCCCCAGTTAGGATTAACACGTCAGCACTGACAACACACAGAACAGCTTTAAGACTGCATGGACATCCATGATGACATCTTTATGACATGCATGTATGAATGAATGCTGAAAAGATTTGGGATCTATTCCAAGTGACCTGTCACCTAGTGAGCTGCCCTGTTGTCAACTGTACAAACAGCACAGATTGATTTCTGTGGGAGATGTGCTTAAAACATTACTAGATTATCAATACGGACATTAGCTGGTTAGTGTATTTTTTTGTATTTTTTTAAATATGTCAGTTTCCTTGGTTATTTTCATGGCAAATGACAACTATTTAATAAGATATGGACTCTGGCATGAAGAGGATATCAGTGGATCTCCATTTGAAATTTAGGTGGAATGTCCTATTTGGCAGTGTGTATATATGATCTGATCCCAGCGGTTAATGATAATAATAAGCGACTTTTACTCACAGTAGGTTTCATTTCACACTTGTACACTTATTCATTTTGCATTTTGTTGATATACTAGGGTAGATTCAAGATCTGAGAGTGGTAACACCTTCCAATATCTACTGAAAGTCATTTTTCGCCTCGTAACAATGTTTTAAAATGATGTAATAATACTATTAGTGCTTAACACCATGTCAGAGTCAGCAAAGATTTTGAAAAACAATGAAAAAATGGAAAAAGGAAAACATGAGCTCAAAGCTGTTAAAATGATGTCTTTTCCACATGCTGTAGACACTCTATAGCATTACCTGCAGTGGAGAGAGCAGGGCTGCAGGATTCCTATTGGGCAGTACACATATCAGTACAAGATAAGAAGAAAAAGAATTGCCAAAGAGAGGATTTCACAAACAAAATAAACAACATGCCAGAAAGAGAGTAAAAGCAAGGAAAAAGAAGTATGATGGGGAAAATTTGGCAGCGTTCAAGAATAAAGATTGACACAAGCCTTGTACAAGCTCACTGGCTCCACTTTGAAGACGTCTTTCAATAAAGACAACTTTTCAGAGTGAGCCTAGGCAGAACAGTGGCCAAATGATTACTTTGATAATCTGATGTACACTGCCATTTTTTAAGTAATTTTGAATGAAGTCCCTTATGTAAAAACACTAATATTAGGAAACAGTATTACAATCTAAAATAACAAAAGTTTTCAGTTTTAACATGAGTAATATATGTAAATTATTCCTGACACAAAGCTGAATTTTTCTGAAGCTAAATTCAGTGTCACATTGATTTGCTGTTATCATCAATGTTGAAAATAGTTGTGCTGCTTAATGTTTTTGTGGAAACTGTAAAACTTTTTTATAGGATTTTTGTGATAATTGGAAAGTTCAAAAGAACAATTAATTTGAAATACAAATGTTTGAAACATTAAAAATGTCTTAACCATCAGTTTTGATCAATTTAATGCATCCTTTCTGAATAAAAGTAATAATTTCAACAACAACAACAAACCTAAAACAAAGGGTAGTGTATTCCTGAGTTAGACTGAAAAGATAATAAAGAAAGCACATGGGGTCTATTTTGATTTCATGTTGACCCACACAGTAAAAACGTACATATCAGAGGCAGAACTATGTATGAACTGTTCAAAACAGCGCTCTCTCATTCTGTACGTCTATCTTCAACACACACACTTGCCTTGACAGCAGCAGAAACAGCAGCAGTTGCAGCGATGGTCAGGCCCTGCTTGCCAAAGTTCACCATAGACTCATAGCTTCGCTCCTTGGCCTGGATAATGTAGTCATCGATTTCCTTCAGGAACATTAGGGCAAGATTGATCACTTTCTGATCATCGAAGCACATAATCAAACAATAAAACATGCAAACATATGTTACTGCAAAAGAAGAACCAGATCAATAGTTCTCAACTATTGGTCTGTTCTTATAGTGTCGCAGAACAGCAGGGGGGAAAAAGGCAATATATAATTTTAAAAAGGAGGTGAACAAGCCCTCCATATGTTTTATTTTGGACAAAGCCTGTGCTTTTGAATGATTTTGAATATGGTGAATAATAGTACAATATTTGATCAAATGCTTTGCAAAACGAGTGTATGGAGCGTAGATTCACCCTTTCTTTGGAGGACAGCAAAGGATGAAGAGCTTTTCTGTAGATGACACTAGCTCCTCTCGTGTAGGGAGACAGAAGCCAGATCACAAACGCAACCTTGATCTCGTAATAGAGGGGAAACCTTCAGATCAGAGAGGAGAAAGAAAGATATGACGACCCACGTTACATCGGATTAATCAGCTAACATAATTACACTCATTAAAGCTGTATTCCAACAAATTAATTTGTGCTACTCTAAATTAAAACGCCAACTTCGTTTCATTAAACCCTGATTGCTTCCCTGCATTCCTTGGTCTAGGGAAACAAACACCAGATCTTAAATGAACTGGCTTGCGTCTTTAGCCTGACATGAATCACTTGTAATCAGGTAAATGCGTCGCTGGAGTGAAGGAAGACTCACCAGGCTATGGTTAGATCTGTGACAGTCTCCACTACTGTAAACAGGGCAAAAACAATCCAGTACATCATCCATCGCACCTGGAAAAGGAACAAAATACGTAATTTCACTGAGGATTGCATAATACACACATTCATGTACTAAATTAGAAATAAACGCGCACAGCAGAAAAAAAAACCTTAAACACATTAAGAGTTATGATATAGTAAATGGGACCTATACAGTAATCACAATTTTTTTTTAATAACCAATATTTGTTCATATTTAATTTTGAAAGTAAACCCTGGTTAATTCTGGTCAAAACTGGTCCATATTGCAAAATAAACTTTGACATGAAGTAATCATTGTCCTATACAGTACCCCATTACTTGAGACATGAACCGAACACAGCTACTCCTAAACTGACTGTAAATGATAAATGATCAGATCTACAGTTTATAGTCATCATCCAATAAATCTGACCACAGAATTTGGAGACTGACAATTGAAGGTGCAATAGGAGAATTTGGAAAATGTCAACTTTAGCCGGATAGCACTGAAAGCGAACGTGCCACCCTCCCTACAATCGCCGTCTAAAGCCATGCCCCCTGAACGCAGACCAGAATACCAGAGACAACATTACTACAATAGGCTGCATCAGTGGTTCCAGCCAATGGAAAATATGTGTACAAGGACTGGAATTGGGAACCGCTGGGCTACATCATGTGTCATTAACCAGCGAGAACAACAATATATTTGTCTGTCATTCTAACTCTGTCTGCACAGTGTGCATGAATGCCCTGATGACGTATCCGGTCTGCGCGAACAGGGTGCGCAGAGGTATGCAGATACATACGTTGACAGGCAGGTAGGAAAGCCGTTTAAAACGCTCGGACCGAGCTTTTGATTGGACGTACATTTCTTGGTTCTACGCCTTCCACAGAAAATATACATACAGATAAATACATTTAGACCACTTAACTTAATGATTGCTATCGGGATGTGAAGAGACTTTCAACCAGCATAACAAAAAATGTTTCTGAAGACAATCACCTTTTGCACCTTTAAGTATAGAGTACAACAGTTTAGTTCTCCAATTAAAAATTATATTACTTTCTCCATGGGAAATTATAAAGAGGTACCTACTGCAAGATTGTTAGTCAATAGGGATGTGACACGAGATCTCGCGAGAACGTGATGATAATCCTCGCAAAACAAGTTACAGTGTTTACGTAACAGCTGCAAGATTAATCATTTAAAAATGGCGATCTCAATTCAAACACTCATACTATCTTATTTCTGAATGACAATGATTCAGCTATTCTATTATGACTGTTTCACATCGGGAGTGTCAGTGGAGCGTGAGAAGCACGTTTAGTTTCTGCCCATGTTAATTAATCTTTCATGCTGCAGGTGATCCAGAAAGAGCAACGCAAACAGTCTTTTCAACCACACATCATTATTTCAGTGTTAAATACATTTAGATAACAGAAGTACTGGGATAAATGTTTATAGTATGGGTATAAACACGTATTCTCTCTACAGTAGCGATCAAAACGAAAGTATCTTAACACGTGTATGTATTGTAAAGCAATATCCCCTTCCGTCACGAGTTGGCGACAACTGCTCTTTTAAAAAAAGTATTTGTCATTGAATCGTTCATTAAAAAAATTCAAATTGAGAAACAGGCTGAGACACTGACACACAATTTTTTTTATTTTGTTCAAATTAATATACATTTTTAAAAAGACTTAAGCAATTAACATTTTGTCAGAACCACTAGTAAATAGTTTTTTTGTTTAGTTTTCGAAATCCTTTTTTTTTGTGATCTCTAATTTATAGGCCTATATATATATATATATATATATATATATATATATATACACACACAATATATATATATATATATATATATATATATATATATATATATATATATATATATATATATATAATATATATGTATTTACATATAATATGTATATTGTTTATAATGCTACATATAATTCATTTAAATAGAAGTTTAATTTCATAAAGTACAAGTTTTCAAGATGCACTTTCATTTTTTGCATTTTTAGTTTTCAGTTGAATAAAAGACAGCTTTTTCCTATATATTTCATCATTGAGGATTTCTTCAAAAAAAAAAAAAAAACTCGTCGTGAACCCAATCTTGTCTCGTGGCAAAAGGGTCTCATCAAACCACTATTAGTCAATGGTATGTGATTTTTAAGAGCCAAACAGCCTGCATTATTCCACCTTCCACATTTTTCCCCATTTGTGATGAAAAACTACATTACTCATGATTCAGCATAAAAATCTCTGTAGCACTCACCCACTCCCATGAAGCACTGCAAATGACAAAGTCGCCCTGCACTCTCCATTTAATACCATACAATAGGAACAAATTTAAACTATATTTTATAATCAAAATCTTTTAAATCCATTATTTCTCCAATATTCCTCCATTTTCAAAATTCAATTAACAATCAAGTCATTCTCAGTGCTTCTTGGAATTGTACTCCTCTCCTTCATTTAAGCCATTAAATACATAGGTTTGTACTTTTTGTCCTTGATTTATACATCCTTTTTTTTGCTTTAATTTAAAGTTTGTAATTTTGTGATTCACCTCTTAGCTGGTTGGTTTAATTCATGGCTTATGTGGGCACTTCTACATAGTTCCAGAAACAAAGCCAATGAAAAAGGGGACAGGAACTGTTGTACTCTATGATGGACTGATGTTAAGTTAAAGTGAAAGAATAAGCTGTCTGTGCCTCTAACAGCTGGACACTAATTAAAACAAACAAAGAAAAACTCTAACTGGATGATACCAATACACTGCACAGATATATTGTGCATTCCGAGTGCTATTCTTAATGCAAATGTCAGTAGATACACCACAGTAACTCTAACATAAAACTAAAAAAAGAATATTAAAATAAAATCAATGCATTTTCTTTCCCTGTTCAGTAGAGACAACGCCTTTCTCTTTCTGCACAGAGTGGCTCGCTAACACAAATCCAAGTGCACCTCTTTTCCTAGGAGACGTAAACACAGTCGAGTGTAACAAAAAATCATTATGGCCGTGACATTAATTTCCATCCCAGCTCTCTGTGTGTGTCTCTCTGCAGAAGGACCTGTTTGGTATGCTTTACCTCTCCTCTGTTCCCAACCACAGTGAGCTTTCAGCCAGCTTCTTAGCATTTCAATTTCAAACACCCGTGCAGACAGTCATGTGATCCCCAGCCTTGAGCTGCAGCTCTCGAAGGTATTAGGTGATATTTTCAGCCTCACTGAACAAAGATAAATGAATCCATGCAGAGGCAGCATTACCAGCCTGACAGGAGGCGTCAGATTTAATTGGTGTCCTCCCAATGAACCTTCAGCGGTCGGAGAGAGATCAATGCATTGCATCAGCCGCAGGAAAGCTGCCGCTCCGTGACAAACCATCAATCGAAATCCACCAGCGGTGATCTTTTCTCATAGCATGGAGCGCTTTGGTAGCTGACTGCATCGATGCAAGAAATCTAATCAGATGTAGAAGCCTGCCTTCAATAATCCTCCAGACAATCCTATTTATTACAAGTCTGCAATTACCTGGCTTCAATTAGAGAAGCATGTGAGATGTAAGCAGAATTTCCACCGCTTTGTTCCATCTCGTTTAAAGAACTGGGTTGAAGGCGATTCGAGAATGGGCCGGCACCCAAGACAAGCATGCCTTTCCTGTTCAGCACTGCATGTGGATAAGCAGTTGTGTAGTCTGGATTTCCAATGGAAAAATCCCTTTGAAGAATCATGATTGTGAATGGATGTATTTCTTTCCTGCTCTGCATGTGTACCATGCAGAGGTTTCTTTGTTCAACATTTAAACTGAGCAGTGAGACATGAGCTGACCCACTCTGTTTATCTAACAAACGGGAGTTGTAGGCATTGTAGAGATTTACTCAAGAGTGGAAAACCACAGTGTGGTTTCTAAGAGCATCTAGGCTATGCTAGTAAACACAGGCTTTGTCCACCGGCCCTATAAAAGGCCTGCGACACAAAGCATCATTTGTCCAGATCTATTTTGAAAATGATTTGAAAGAGATTTCTCAATTACCCGTCTGAACTCAAAGGCAAACGCAGAAACGGTTATGACAGGTTTTTAAAAAGCAGCTTTTGTGGTCAATTGAGCTTTCTGCTCTTTATTTTCACGGATTTGCTATTAAAAGTCTTAGTTTACCAAAACTGAATTTCCATTTGAAGATTCAGGAACATTCAACATTCTAGCGAAGCATATAAACATCCGTGATGATGGGCTGCCAGCGTCAGTGCTCCTGAGCGATCCCACTACTGCCGTGTACAGAAACATGCCCTTACATCACTTTATGCAATCTCTATACAGATCAAATATATCATGTGCTTGACAATATTGGCCTGACAGCTGGTTTCAGAGCATTTTAGGCCAGTTAAATATTTCTTAACACGAGACTACTTTGACATAATCGCTTATTAATCTAATCTTGACAAAACTTCAAGCAGCACATTTCTGCCTTGAAACACTCCAGAATAGCAGCCTGGATTTTCTTCTACTGAAGGTGTTATTATAGCCATAGATTTTGCATTATTTTCTTATGAAAAAAATAAATAAAACACAGAAGGGTGCATCAACATGATTTTCTGAGCTACACTGCAAAATATTCAGAATAAACAACAACAACAACAACAACAACAACAACAACAACAAAACAAATTATTTTGTTAACGGTTCCCTAACTATATATGGTGAAGAACTGTAATATATATTATGACAAACATTTCAGAATTTCAAGTGGTTTTTAGTACATTATGAAGATACAAAACAGATTTTAGTACTTCAGTATATTAACATTATATTAATATGTTTTTTTAATGTTTTCATTAAAAAAGCAAAACATGCGCAAAATATGATCGTGTTTTTGCGCAGCTTGTCAGTGAACAATGGCCCTGTGTAGTTAATGCTGCTCCATGTGAAAGTGCGCAGGTGATGGAGATTTACAGCTGATTACAGAACTGGGTTTACTGACAAGATGCGCATTAAATATCGCATGCGATTCATCGTGCAGCCCTAGTGTCCGATATTCATTTTGCTGTTTCGCATTTAGCCTTAAGAATAATTTAAAAGACTAAGAGTAAAGGTGCATCCCAAATCGCATACACACTGAAAATTCCAAAAGGAAAAAGTGCACTTTAAATACCCAGATGACGCACTTAAATAACCAGAAAACTAAGTGTGGTATGTTGGACACTTCATGCACTCAACTGTCACAGCTGTAATTACGTACTGAAGGGGGAGGGACTATCGGCCTCCGTTTATGAATGACAAAATAACCTTATATCATTCATTCACTACATGTTTGAGCACATAAGTACATAGTTGAATGAGTGCATAGTGCGTCATAAAATGAACATTAGTTTTGCATAGTATTTAGGTGGTTTCCAACAGATGATGACTTTCATCAGGAACTTTTTTCTAAGAAATGTTAATGCTCAGAAAATCATTGTTGATGCCCTGTGTAGATTTATTGACATATGCCTACTGAGCACAGATAACGTAAAACACCTCTGTTGATAAACAAATGTTGGCTGCAGGCTGTTACAGCAATGTTAAGAAAAAAAAAATTCATAATGTATTTTCCATAGTTTTCCTGACTTTCTGAAATTCTGAATGACAAATAGAACAGTCGTGTTTAGGAGAGCCCGTGCTGGTGTAACTACTACAAGTTAAGTAGAGGGGAATGGATTTCACAGTAGAAGTAACTCGATTCACTGCAATGCAGCACTGACACAAACAGACTCTAAGTTACTAGGGTACTGAAATACCACCAGTACAACCACTAAGGAAACCTAAAATTAGCTGTCTGTATTAGAACAAAAGCATGACAGCCAAGTAAGAGGAATGTTTAAAGGGATAGTTTACCCAAAAATAAAATCTTCATTTGCTCACCCTCACGCTGTTCCAAACCATGAAATACAAAAGGAAAGCATCTGAATCTTTAAGCTCCATGGAACAACAGGAGAGTAAGTAAATTAAATTAAAAACACAATTTTTGTGAACTTTTGTGGACAAAACCACATTCTGCATATTTTTCCTCATTACATACTGCTTTGCAGTATATAATGTTGCTCAAATGTGTTGTTGACTATAAATGACACTGCTTCTGGGTGGAGCTGAATTAGCATTTCAGCGTAACACCCGCATTGAAACAAAAAAATTATCCTTTAAAACAAGAAAGTGCAGAGAAAATGTGTCACCTGCTCCGGACATACAAGTTAACACACACTCCCTCCAAACATGCCCAAACATGCACAGAAACAATAATGTCCTGGGCTGTTCACATCTCATTTCAAGGACTGGTGTGACTTAGCAGTTAAAAATCTGGGCTAGTAACCCAAATGTTGTAAAGTGTTGATTAATGATCACTACTGAGCCCTTGAGCAGGACACTTAACCTCTGGTTATTTCAAAGCAGACTGAGCCTGTAGCAATCACACTGCAAGTTGGTTTGGAAAATCAAATGCCTGCTAAAGGAAAAACAACCAAAAGAACTATACATGAATGGATACTGTGTTTATACTTACATATTCTTTGACATTTTTGGTTTTCACTGCTTTGTAGGAGTAATACGCTGGGTACAGGTTACCAAAAACCAGCCTGTGTAAAGAAACAGAGGGTAAAATTAATAAACAATGGAAAAACAACTGTAACTCTCTATAGATATTCTTCAAAAGCAGGATGATTAATGGGCTTGAATACTCCCATCTTTGTGTATAGCTCTATTAAAAGCCACTCACTTCCTCCGTCTGATTGTTTACAAGGAAAACAACGATTTCCTTTTCTTCCGTTGCAAAAGAAAAAATAAAAGGGAACACCTAATGTAAAACATGCCCTAATAGAGTTCAAATCCATGTGGTCCACAGAGAGCAGGGCTGTGTGTATTACTGTGTGCAACTAAAAGCAAGAATACACTACACAACTTTTGCACCAATTAAAAGTCCGGAAGGGTTGGTGCTATTTGCTAAAGGTTAGAGGGAGTCTACAGACTTTGGGCAGAGTTGGCAGATTGCCCCCCCAAAAATTGTCACAGACTTCGATTTTTTTTACTTGAGACACTGATTTTATCGATTTGGCAGATATAAAACATTTAATATTTTGGGCTGATTTTAGAACACATTTGTCATGTATCTCCTAGAAACACACATGGCACATGTTTTGTTTGTAACGACCTGAAAGTCTGGGCAGTGTGTGATCAGTCGATTAGTGTATGCCCAGTTTTACTCTTTTGTGTTCAACAAAAGATAAAAACTCATATTGGTTTGGAAAAAGTGGAGGGTGGTAATTGATGACAGAATTTTTGGCTGAACTATGCTTTTAATAGTTAAACAGATCCATAGAAACTTTGAGCAATTGACCTAACATTTGGAAATTATCCATTTTAATTGGATATAATGTAAACACGGGCAGAAGGTGGGAAGAGGTCACACTGATATGTTCATTTCAATAAATCATTATTCCTGTTATTCCATTTCACTCTGTGAGCGACTGACCTGAAACTAGCCAATAAACTGGCAGATGGGCCCAGCGCCAACCCTTCATCTGCAGCCTGCTGCTATCACACGAGACCCGTTTATTACGTTCCGCTCGACTAAATTTGTTGGGGAATTAGCAGAAGATACTAGAACCCACTGATAACAGCGAACCCCCTCCTTGTGCAAGACTTCTGTTTGCACTGAGAAATGAATGCACAATCAGAGGTGCCATACACAAAACAGATGCTTTTCTCATCTGGACCCACACAAATAAGTTCAGAGGGATAAACATACCAAAAGCAGGGTGAGACAGATGTGAAGCTGAATTTTGGCCCCAAAGTGCCTGTGGCCGAGACAGCATGTGATAACAGACAAAAGTTTCTGCTAGCATTCGTTTCGACATGCCACGCAGACTCTTCTGAGGTTTCACAGGCAGGATCCAGCCTTGATGTTTCCCAGATGATAATGCTGTTTTCTGAAACCAGTGTTTCACTTTCATACTAAAATTGTGCCTTGAAAAATGACATTTCCCAGAAGGCTAAAAGAGTCATTCAAAGTCTCGAGTTGAAATGTTACCTCTGCACTGGGATTATTTAGAGGTACTGTGTCTCTGCAGACAGACATACTTCTTGACTCAGCAGTGCAGTTAAATTTGGGGACAAGGTTTGTACCGTTTACACTGCCAATTATAGGCCGTGTGTGACCCAGAAATTCAGCCTACTCCAATATCAGCCAAAAACTCAGCTTTGGTGCAGTAAAAAAAAAAAAAAAAACTAAGTCTATTAAGACCGTAATGAATTTGTGATTTCTTTCTATTTCTTCAGCTATGACAATCTGAGTGGAAAGGCCTATGTTACTTTCCTACAACCTAGCTATCGGTATCAGTAAAATGCACTATATCTCAAGCTATAGAAAACATCTCTGTTCAATTCTGTGATGTTTAACTCGATTAATCAAAAAAAAATTGACAGGTTAACCAATTATCTAATAATAATAATAATAAGTTCCAACACCCACTGGGAAAAGGGCCCCTATGAGCCTTTGGTAACACTTTAGAACAGGGAACACTTATTCACTATTAAATAGGGCTGGGTGATATATCACATGCGATGATCACGCGCATCTCAACCGTAAAGCCGGTAGTGCTTGGCGGTTTGAACAAAAATGTAAATAACTTTTTTTTCTAAATTATGCCGGTTTCACAATTTATGATTTTTTTTTTTTTCATGCATAATTAGGTGTACAATGCATTTTCTGCTGGTTGATATTCCAAGACGTGCTTTTAGCCTGAGAGCACTTGCATAAAATGGTTGTTTGGTCGACGTCTGATTTTTGGAAACCAAAACCCTCCAAACAACAGCGCAGGCTCCTCCTTTTGGCACAAGTTCTTCTGTGTCATGTTCTACTAGTTCTGCAGCATCCATCTTCCCTGTAACACCTGTTTCACACATACTCCGCCTGCAGTGCATATGCAGTCTGCAGCACGGACTCATTGTGCTGTCACACATGACACGTTTGCAGTCCGCTACTGATTCGCATCTGTTTAGTCCACACACACACACACACACACACACACATATATATAGAGGTGCACCGATCGAGATCGGCCGATCATTAATGCGCATCTCATCAGTAAAGCCGGTTCTCTAATCAGCGGTTAATTCCCTCAGGTGCGTGATTTCACATAGAGCAGCTGTTACTACACAGAACCGGCTTCACTGACGAGATGCGCGTGATCATCGCAAGCGATATATCGCCTAGGCTTACTATTAACTATGACTTTTCCATCAATAAATTCCTAATTTGCTGCTTACTAATAGTTAGTAAGGTAGTTGTTACGTTTAGGAATCATATTATTTGTGCAGGGGATGTGCTAAGCACACGTTCACAAAGTTCTCCCTGTTGCATGGTCCTCATCCAAAGAACCACCTTGGAAGCGGTTTATTTTCCTGTTGCCATAGAAACAGCAGCGGCACCAGGCTGTAACAATGGTGTTCGGCTCCAAATATCTCTCAACCCTTCCCCCCGCCTTGTCCCTCGAGCACTGTAATTTACAGATCTGTTACTCGCATTCATGTGGCTCTGTGTATGCCTAATGACTAGTATTTTTGTTTCATTGGACGATTGTTTTAATCAGTGTCAAATGAGGAAATTCACCTACAACGAAGCTCAGTAATTAACAATGAGCTGCAGTTGGCTAAACTGTAGACACTGGACAACACTGTTTTCCCACAATTCAGTTCTAGCTCTTAAGACCACGAAGAAACCTCAAATAAACAGACAGTGAAGCGGCATGTTTCCAGCAGCAAGTCATTTATCTGTCTACACTGAAAGAAGGTCATGTGGCGACTGGCCCGTGCATCTTCTACACTGGCCCCGAGCCATTGGGCAGATCTTACAGTCAATTCCTAGAATTAAGAAGACATTTCATGTAATTTTACACTACAATATTAGTAATGTATTTTAAATGTTTTTGGAATTTACAGTGAAATACCATAAAGTAAACATGAGTTAATAAAATATGTTTTCTCTTTTCCATCAATTTATGTTCAATCTGTAAAGCTTATGTAAAACTTAAAATTGCACTACTATACTTTTACTGTCGATTTCTGGAAGCTACAGGCTGCCGGTTTTTAGTTTTTACTGCAAATTTATTATTATTATTATTAAGTTACGAGGGATAAAACTAATAATGAAAGTGCTAGGGGTGTAAGAAAATATCGATACACTTGAGTATCTCAATATTTTGTTTAGCGATAATGTATCGATTCTCAAAATTGTATGACTTGAGTCATACAATTTTTATATACTTGAGTTGTTTAGTTTCGAGTTTATTTCCCGACCGCTACATGACAGTCTTCATTTCTGTACAAATCCTTAGTGACCGGAAATACTAGTATTACTATTAGAGCACACCACTGATGTTTTTTTAATTACCGTTTTGTGTTTTATAATAATTTTACAACTTTTAATGTATGCAATAATATAGATCCATTAAACGACAACACCATTTGATCTAAAGGTATCAAACCAACTGTATTATATTCAGAATATTATTCTTTATAATCCACAAGGCTTGGTTTTTCAGATTATGCTTTTGTTTTTATATTTTTTTATTTTATTAAATGATCATGCAAGCACTTGAAATTATCCCCCTTTACTCGTACAGCACAAAAAGTGGTTCAATAACGTTGAATGTTACAGGGACTGATTATTACAAATGCAGATCACACTGAGTTCTGGTTAAAAAATGTTTATTTATTTATTAATGCTAAGGCTTGCATTAGGTCGTGTTAAAGAAAACTTTCCTTACAATACTATTCCTAAAATAAGAAATATACCAATATATATTGCCTTGCTTGCAGTATCGCAATATATCGTATTGCAACCCCTGTATCTTGAAACGTATTGTATCGTCACATTCTTGGCAATACAGAGCCCTAGAAAGTGCTACTGAAACAAAAACTAAGATAGTCATTTATAAAAGACTCAAATAAATAATTTACTATCACCAAAAACAAAAAAAAGTAATAATCAAATAATACTAACTAAAACTAGACGGAAATGGATCATAAAAATACAGAGCAAAGATATTCAAACTGGTGATATTTTCTTACAATTATAACCCTGGTTAGGGCATGGCACTATTCTGAGTGCCTAAGGACTTGTGATGAGTTGTTATACATTCAATTTATGGTTTTATACATGAAATAACTGTCCTTTAACAGAATAAAATAGTCTATGGTTACTACAACTCTCAACCATGCAAAACATGTAGTTTGGTGTTATCAACAACATTCCAACAGCGCTGCACATTTTTAGATATCAGTCATGTAAGTTACTGCTGCTGACTCCTTTATCATTCAGTTTACATGAAAAACCAATAAATTTCTCAGAACAGACTACAGAAACATATCTGGTTTCATGAATAACTAAATATGCATGAGGAACCATTCGCTCTTTACCAGTATGAAAAAAAAAGCTGACCAGAGTGTTTGTCAGAGGTTGCAAACCAAAAGGTTGCAACAGATTGCAAAAAAAAAAAAAAAAAGACTAATAACAAAAAATTAATATATCTAACAAAGTGTAAGATTTAAGTTAAAAACAAAAGTATATAAAAGTAATATTGTAAAATATTACAGTTGATGTAAAATAGCTTATATCCACCATTGCCACCACACATTCATTATTAATGTGAAAGAGCTAATTGCTTGGCAACCAAAAACTAAAAACAAAAGCTTTGTGATGTGCCTAACAAACACCCCTTAATAACAGGTTCTTCCCCTTCTTTACTTGTTTGGGACACATCCCGCTCTACCGGTTAAGAGGTTTCTATCATTGCAGGTTATTTACTGTCAGACCGCCCAGCACTAACAGTGTGTGCAATAAAGCCATAAAGTCCGCTCAACTTGTTGGTTTAGCAATCACTTTGCTGGAAGGCTTTGATTCTCCTCACTATCTGCCTGTGGCCTTTCCTCCCACTACAGAACCTGCACGGCCCCTATGAAACACAAATAAATGTGCTGCACATCAGTCTTTCATTGTTTTCGCAACAAGCAGTTGGTCTTCCTCCAGTGGGCCCCTGAAGGAAATGGGACCTAAACCAAGTGGTCTTGAAAGTATTTTTGTAAAGAGTAGTATCGCTCTCAGGGTGTGCAGCTGAAAAAATAAAACCATCAGACGGGCCTTGACACTCAGGTTTAGGTCAACTTTGAGTTTCCTGCTAAGAAACGGAAAGGCAGTGCTCACACTGATGATGCTGTGGATTGGCTATTACTTGGAGCCAGATGTTAAGATCCTTCAAAACCACATATGGTTCAGCTCTTGGGACTCAATGTAAAAAAGGCTGACAAGGTGCACAGCCCTTGAACTGTTTTGTATTCCAACCAATATTGAAAAGAAAATGCAAAAGATGTAGCCTCCACAGTTTGCATACTGTAATGGAATAAAACATGTCATGTTCTGGTCCACTAATTTGATTGGACAAGGATGTTTCAAGAGGGCTGACATTTCAACAACTGACTCTGATGTTCTCCCCAAAAATGTTCTGGGTCTTTAAGGGTTAAATGTATTAAAAGAGTACTGGAATAGAACTAATAAAGTATTTTTGTGATTAAGCTGTAGCATTTGTGCATTTATACTAATGCATTTAGACTACTGTTATTCATACAAATAGGCTACCTAGAAAACGTATTAAATGCATTTTTACCATGGTATTGAGGTTTTAACTATGGAAGACAAATGGTAAATTTTAATAAAACTCAAAAAGTCAGAATAATTAAATTTTGCCTGTAATAAAAGAGGTTGCTACAATTTTTACAGATGTTACTGTTTGTTATAATCAACATAAATTTAAATCTACATCCTAATTCAAGTTACTTCTACTGTCAACTCAAGCTACTGTCAAATTTGCATATCTAAGAGACCAAAAAAAGAGACAAAAAAGGAGTAATCTTTCATGATTTGAAACAATAAGAATGCAGAAACTAAGATATTAATTTGTCTATTAAGACATTTATTTATTTGTTTTAAGAAAAATGACTGGAGATGTGTAAACAATTCAAAAATGTTAAGTTTTTTTTTTATCATGTTCTGACCATAAAGAATGGTTTAAAACCACAATTAACAATCTGATTTCTACAACTTTCACTTGGGAACAAATATCTGCCTTAACCTGAAAGAAATAAAGATTTGATTGTGATAATTATTTTGGCCATATCGTCCAGCCCTAATTAGCAATCAGAAAAACATCCCTGTAGTTCATACATAACACAGTGATACTGATCAAAGAAAATGAGGACAAACCTGTTCTCAGAGACCAGCTAATAAATCCAACAATTTACTGATTTATTGCCATATCAGTGGCTATATTCATGGCAAGAGGATATAAATCCAACAAAGTTAACAGACATGCCTATATTTTCTCCTCAATATTACCATTTACCTGCTCTTAATAGTGCATTTTAAAAATCTGTTACAGTTTTAGGTGTTTATCCACATATGTGGTGCTTTACATCTTCAAATAGAAAAAAGACAAAGCTGGAAAACAAAACATGTCCATGCAGTATATAAACCCACAGCATTTCAACCAGACAATGTGGTCTTGATTTCTCATCATCTTGCCATAGCTTTACAGTTACTGTCCTATATTTGAACTTCTACATCCTATATGTTGTAAAATCCTAACCACAGAATTATAACCCTAAACTAGCAAGGTGGACTATAATTGGTACTTGCTGGCTTCTATGACTGACTATGTCTCTTCCTAACTGCTTGCCAGTGACTGTGAGAAGACCACGTTGCAAAATGTGTCTTGCCCACAAAGTAAACCACAATGATACTCTTTCTGCTGTTTGCAAATGAGCTACCAAATAAGGACAGACACATCATCAATCATTTAAATCTTTCCAACCCTAGAGCCAAATGTGTTCTATTTGTAGAAGAGGTTTGATACAGACTATTTATTTTAAATGTTCAATAACAGATTTACAGAACTAATCGTTTATTATTAATTAATATAGTTATTACTCTAGTATAATTTCTATTTGAGACACAACAGTTTGAATATGAATCATGTCAATATATTTGTGCAAAATTCAATCTAAATGTGTGCAAATGTACTGTACTTCGGTTTAGGTTACATGTAACTGCTATGTTTAAAATGCTAGACACTTGAGAATCAATAGAAAAGCAAGTTACCTAACCTGCAAACACTGTTGTTTCTTGCTGAACAGCAGTGTTGGGCTTTTATGGACCCACCAATTTAATTTTGATGACACATTGTGACAGACATGATATAAAAAAAATGTAGATATCTGTAAATATGTTGTAGAAATTATATCATAAGACATCTAATGTTGACAGTTTTTGTTTTGTTTTTTGATTCCCTGTTTGGGACTTTCTGTATGTGTTCAGGCCTGTAGAATGACTTTCGCCACACGTTAATATAAGGGAGAGGAAATGTTCAGAGATGAGTCAGAACCTTATGACAGCTCCACCCAACCCAAAAGCCTCAAGTAACAAAACTTTTGTACAAGAGGTAAACTCAAAAACATAAATTGACATCACTGCCATATTAATAATTTCACTACTGATACATAAACCTCTGATAACAGCAATGCAATAGCGATGCCAAACGGGACAGTGAACTGAAAACACTGGCTTGCTGCTTCTGATTTCTTATATTCCAAATAACAAGCACCCTTCCCACAAATTAATTTTTAAAAAGAGTAAAGCTATTGAATTAAACAATCAGAGCAGACATGGTGTTGAAAAAAAAAAATCTAGCTAACGTTACTTTTACAATTCTCAATGTCCAGTATTCGGAATACAGATGCTAATAGGCAAACCAGTAAAATAAAGAGCTAATTTAATTTAACGTTAACCCGATCTTAAAAAATAAATTCAATTTATGGAGAGAGAGACAGAATAAAAGAGGATTAAACTCACACGACAGATCTTGATATAATCCAGGACACCATATTTTCCTCAGGATTGAGCGGAGCAGAGAGATGCTAGCTAAGCTAACCTTACTTCAACTTCAGTGATCAACTTCAGACGAGGACAAACATTAACGGTCTCCTGAGAGCCTCCACTCGCTCATTACTCAGTATTACGCGCAAACATGTTGTATAAAACTAACTATGGGGTAATATGAGTTAAAACAATGACATTCTTGTGCCCATCTTCGTCGTGCTCTCGCCCAAACCGACGCCGTTACTGTAAAAGGTGCGCTTTCACGTTGACGTCAGAAATAATTTGATTCAAGGACCCGCTTGTCCTGTTACGTGATTGGTCTATATGATTTGTTTACATGAAACTCGGGCATTGGTTGGCTAGACAAAATGTTTGTTAAAAGGGACGTCTTTTGAAGACGCAAACACCACACGCTCAACGCATTTGATGCTGATTCGTTAAGAGCCACTGGAAAGAGGAACAGACCAATTAAACAGAAACGTTGAAAATAAAAACTCAGAATCGATTATCTTATCTCGTTGTGTTGCAAAAAACAAACTGGGGGAATGTAATGTGTTCCTTTGTCGTTTTAATAGGATTTAGTTTTTAAGCAAGTATATTCAATACTTTTCTCCCCGAAATGTTATTTCGAATATTATTTCATATATAAATATAAATATAAATATAAATATAAATATAAATAGACAGACAGATATGGTTAAAAAAAAGCTTGTAACTGTTTATTAAAACGTGGACGAAGAACTCAAAAACAAACAATAATTATAAATAAATGAATAAATTCAGTATCATAGAACGAATTTACCTAACGGCATTAACACATTTTCTATCTATCTTTCTAGGCCAATCTACTGTATATAGTTGGTTGTCTTTAAAAAAAATCTGAATCTTAAAAAAAACCTTAAGGATTAAATAGAGTTTAATACTTTAAATGGGATATGAGTTCAAAGTGACAGATGTTTGAACATGAACAATGTTATAATAATGCTACTAAATAAATGATGTAAATAAGTAGAACCAAATTTTTTATTTTTATTTTGTTGTGGAAAATTTAACTGATTGAAATAGTACATCAAGCACAGACATATTGGGTAGTGGAACACATCCGGCAACAGATGGCATCTGTGAATTGTGGTCTCTCTTGGTAATCTTGCTGAAATTCATGCATTATTCCTGTAAGAGAGCTATTCAGTGTCTTGCACCTTCATGTAATTAAACATCTGAGGTGTTAAGGATCTAATTTTCTCTTTGTGTATTAATTACATATTGGGGTAATATAATAGCACTTAGCAGAAGGTAATTATTTCTTTCAACTATATCCTTTCTTTCATTTGTAATATGTTTAATGTTCACATAATAATGAGTCTCTGTTACAGTGAGGTCTATTATACAATAAATTCAACCATTCAATCATAGCATATGTTGTAATCACATATTACATATTGCATGTGAAGAAACAGAAATATTGTGTTGTATGCACTTTGTTGTATGCACCAATTGATGCTCAAGAAGCTGTAAATTGGAATCGTGCCATGCTGCATTCAACATTTTAGTCAGGCACAGATTAGCCTTCCTGCTTTCAGCAGAGTGTCTGCAAGACCAACAATCTCAGCAGCACTCTATGATTTGTGATTCTATCAGCCACAAGATATCTGTCTTCATCTTCTGCTCTGACCTAAAGGTGACACGGACTGATTGTATCCAGTGGATATGCTTCCCATATATCAGTGCTCCTCTTGTGCTCATCAATGAATGGCCCACAGGGCAGCTATTGGAGTAGTGTGGAACACAATAGGACATAAAATGTAAAAATATTTTCATCTGCATGACTAAATGGAAAGAAATAACATTTGCTGTGTATGTTTCTAGTATTATTAATATCAAAATCATATTTTATAGAATTATTAGTACATCACTTGCATTTTAAGTATTTAAATATTAAGTATATAATTTATTTGTTTTATAAATATAGAATTTATATTTATATTTACATATAGTTTATCATTATTCATTTATAATTTATTATAATTATTATACAGACATATAATGTTTGCCTCAGAAATATAAAAACAGAGCTAGATAGACAGACAGACAGATATATACTTTTTTAATGTCATTAGGTAAATTAGTTTTATAAAATATTTATATTTTTTTATAATATTTATATTTAAATTATTATTATTGATTGTTTTTACATTCTTCATTCCTGCACTGCCTGTTAATGTGTACAACAATAACAACAACTAACGCGCTATTTTCCTCACATTGACGTATAGTGTGAAAGCAGCTAGTCTCCCATTGAGAATTAATCTGTCTGGCGGAAGTAGAAATCTCCCTGCTGAGGTTTTCACTTCGAGGGTTGTGTGAGGCGGAGGGATACCAGTTCTACGTTCGCAGTGATCCGGTCCAGTGTTCAGTTTCACTGAGCGCGAGAGCAACCATTCGCGGGTGGAGGCTGAGAGAAATTTAAATCCCCCGGGTTGCGGTCGACACGCAAAAAAGCGAAAAAAAATCACGGTTATTTCTTTCTTTTTGTTCAGAACGCAGTTTGACAGTGTAAATGTGCGGTCGGTAGGGTGCGAGTGTTCAAGTTTTCGAGGGGTTTTTCGCCATGGTGGTCGGGAAACGGTTCCTGTGCGTGAGCGGAGAGGAGCCGCTGGAGCCCGCGCACATCGAGAGCTGGTCCTGGCGAGCCGGAGTCATCCGAGCCGTCACTCACCGCGACCACGACAATCCCGAACTGACGGTAAGACAACGGTCAACATGCTGCGAAAAATACATTGTACGAGCGGAAGATCTCAGTGGGGATTTGTCGTTTTGAAATAGCCTGTTAAATGTTAGCTTATTCTAGATTTTATCGTTTGGTACATGGAAACAGGCTTGTAGTCAATCAGGCAATGGGGTCGTGTACGTTAGTAGAGCTCTAACTTACGTGGATCTCAGTCATTCATCGTTGGTGGATTATAATATTAGTTGTCAGCGTGTGACTTTTGTAATTTTTGCAATACCAATAAAATGTTGCTTATTGTATGTATCATGTTTTGTTGAACGCTTACAAGTGACAAGTAACGAAATAATGTTTAATGAAAATGTTTTGCATCAAGATTTCTAATTGTAACATCTAAAATCCTGATTTATATTACCCCCCCCCCCCGTCAGACATAAGCATTTTTGCTGCTTTGTTTTGTTTCAGTGTAATCATGATAGTGCACTTTGCAATCTAATATTTTGCAAACAGATGGACCATATGTAACACATCTGTGTAAATGGTCAGGGCCATAAAACAATTCTGACCTATTTTCATTCATGAATACATAGTAAATAACTCCCTGGCCATCCGTGATGTTTAACGTTGCAGATAGTTTTTATTTTGTCAGTCGTAAAATGTAATAACACATACATAAATCTTCCCAACCCCCTCATAAAACAGTTGTAGCGCTTCTAGTTATTAAATGTCTTAAGATTTCTAATATCTGCATTTTAAATTTTTACATTAAATTTTAAATAGCTATTTCTATTTTTATCGTTAGAATTAGTACAGGTAGTTTTATTATGTGCCCCTTATTTTGACGTTCATATATTTCAATTTTTTTAATGTAATAAGTAATTTCAAATGCTGTATTTTTATGGGTCTCAAAAATCTCCCCACTAATATATATCTTAAATTATACAAAATTGTTTGAAGTAGTTTATAATAATATTATAACACTGAAGTGTAAAATGTAAACTTTTTAAATGTATTTTAAGTTAAGGGTGTGGAGTAGAAAATATTACAAATTTAGACTAATTTAGAGGCTAATTTCCTTATATTTGAAGCTAAATCTAGCTTGGGCTTTGATCATTTAGACAGCTCTCATGCGGTGGAGTTGAATGGAGCGGCTCCTGTCATTGTGTGTATAGAGTAAGTGTGTACAGTTTGCTGGCCGTTTGTTTTCAGGGCTGTGTCCTGAGGTCACCAACTGTACCGCTGCTAATCAGCACACAGAACTTTCCATACTCAATAGCTGCCTTGCAGCTGAAAGTTCAAGCTGTAAACGCTTTTGTTTCTTTCCATTTTTTTCCTGTATATTGCAGGACATTTTTTTTAATGGTAACATGGAAAAGTAGTCATTTAAAAAGTCTGAGGTAGAATAGTTTAAAAAGTGTTTTACATTATAGAGTTGGCATGAAATTAAAGACTATTTTACAATCTTGTATGTGCAGTATATATTTAGTATACAGTAAACAAGCCTAAAATCACATATCGTTTAGTTGTGAGATTCTTCAGCCTTTTTTCCCCATGACATCGCACCACTGTTTTTGCCTGGATAACAGGGATGATGATAAAGCCTCTAATTGCAAAAAATACCAATGCAGATTTTTTTACATCATTCAATCACATTGGCAACAACTGGCTGCAAAGAGCTGGAAGTGGCCATGTGATTTGTGGCTTAAGAAAACAGCTCGTAACATGAGACCGGTGGTCGTTCACCGCCCTCCCCCACTGCAGCACAGCATAAAGGGCGCTATGTTCAGCCGTTCCCCTGAACCAGAGTTAACCTACAGAGAGATTGCTCTTTGTTCAGCCTGACTGTCAATATAA
Source organism: Carassius gibelio (assembly GCF_023724105.1). Taxonomy (NCBI): domain Eukaryota; kingdom Metazoa; phylum Chordata; class Actinopteri; order Cypriniformes; family Cyprinidae; genus Carassius; species Carassius gibelio. Next base: position 5,777,605 of record NC_068382.1, read on the forward strand.
ACCTGCACTGTTTTCCTTTGACAGTGAGCCGCCGTTTCCATAACGTCTCTAAAAGGATTTATTGAGCACTCTTTCTTTGTGCACCTTTACTCCGGGAATGACAGCAGTTCTGTCTGAGCCCCGCCAATGATACATTTCCTATCTTAATTGTCGGTGGATTAGACATACGTAATATAAAGAACCCATTGTAATCTTTTGCAGTTGTAAAATAATGATTCAAAACCAGAGAAATGACACTTATCGGCGGGAGAGGTTTATGACTGGAAGGCCTCGAGTTTAAACATTAAAGGTTGATGGGAGCGTTAACC